>NC_083332.1:4570522-4901500 GCF_963455315.2 Globicephala melas
GCTGAGTAATTTCATAGTCTAATGAGTGGGAGGATTATTCCAACTATTTCGAGGAGAGGCGGAGATTTCCAGGAATTGGGCAACTGCCCATTTTTGGGCCTTTTATAGCTGGCCTTAGAACTGTCATGGCGCCTGTGGGTGTGTCATTTAGTTAATGTATTACAGTGAGCCTATAACGAGGCTCAGAGTCTACTGGAAGTCGGGCCTGATCGGTTATAACCAGTTTTTGTCGTATTCTCAACAGCTGTGTCATTCTTCTAAAGGTTGCGCCCTGTCCCCTTCTGGCCTGTCTCAGAAAACGTGTAACCGAGAGGGCAGAGAGGGAGGAGGGGTGGGGGAAGAAAGAAGCAGAAGTAATGGACATTGAGGGCCGTCTGGTTGGGCAGAAAGAGCAACAAGAGGGGAAACGGTTGCAGAGCAGGACAGGTGTGAGGGAAGAGATAGAGAGGAGGGAAGAAACAGGAGAGTGGAGGGGAACAAGAAGAGAGACAGAGAAAGAAATAGGGAGACAGAAACAGAATGAAATGGAAATACCTAGTAGTGCAGGTAGAGAGGGGAAACTGGATCCAGGTGGGTGGTGAGTTGTTTGGATGTGGATGATTAAGTTGTGATAATACTGATTTGTGTCTTTAGAATCTAATACATTTAAAATTTGTTTAAATTGGGGTTTCCCTGGTGGTCCAGTGGTTAAGACTCCATGCTTCCACTGCGGGGGGCACAGGTTCGATCCCTGGCTGGGGAACTAAGATCCTGCATGTGGCACGGTGCAGCCAAAAAAAAAAAAAAAAAAAAATTTTTTTTTTTTTTTTTGTTTAAATTTTGCAGATGAGGATGGGAATTGCAAAGCTGCTGTCTGTAAGGCTTGTGCATTTTGGAATTATTTGTATGCGAAGATAACATTTGCCCACCATGTTCAGCCAGGGGGCAGTGACTTGATTCACTCAGTTGTGAGTCACCCCCTTCCCTTTTCCTGATGTGGAGCAGAGGAGTAGGGAGAGGACAAGTGGGGCAAGAAATGATTGAATCTGTCACCGCATGGTACCTTTGTAAAGGAACAGTTGGAAGTGTTGTTTTTTTTGTGATGGATTTATGTTTTCTTTATCATTTCTTTACACAGCTCGGAATAAATTTTAGTATGTACAATTTGAACTTTCCTGTAAATAATTCTTAACTTCTGGAATAAGCTTTGGTGACCTTCTATAATCAACTCGTGTACTACTTTTCTAAATATGATATATTCTCAAGTTTTTTAAACTTTGACACCGGAATTTTTAGATTTATAAATAATTCACTGGCTTCCCTGGTGTCGCAGTTGTTAAGAATCCGCCTGCCAATGCAGGGGACATGGGTTCGATCCCTGGTCTGGGAAGATCCCACATGCCGCGGAGCAACTAAGCCCCGTGCGCTACAACTACTAAGCCTGCGCTGTAGAGCCCGCGAGCCACAACTACTGAAGCCAGCATGCCTAGAGCCTGTGCTCCGCAGCGAGAGAAGCCACCACAATGAGAAGCCGTTGCTCGCCGCAGCTAGAGAAAGCCTGCGCGCAGCAACAAAGACCCAACGCAGCCAAAAATAAATAAATAAAAAAATTTTTTAAATTTCACAAAATATTTCTTTTTAAAATGTTTCAGGCTTATTCGAGGCCTGCCTGCTTTCTCCTCATTAAGTTATATATAGGAAATGTTCTTTGGTAACTAGTAAATAATTTGACTATTTTGATAAGGACTTGGAAAGATGTCAGTGATCTTCTCTATTAACAGTTAAAACTTAGTTTAACCAGTTAGCTTAATAATAATACATTGAATTCCCTTTTATGTGATCTGTGAAAATCGTGAGCTGTGAGGTGACATGAAGATGTTTCCCTCAGGTCCCTCTTTTTTTTTTTTTTTTGCTGTACGTGCGCCTCTCACTGTTGTGGCCTCTCCCGTTGCAGAGCACAGGCTCTGGACGCGCAGGCTCAGCGGCCATGGCTCACGGGCCCAGCCGCTCCACGGCATGTGGGATCTTCCCGGACCGGGGCATGAACCTGCATTCCCTACATCGGCAGGCGGACTCTCAACCACTGCGCCACCAGGGAAGCCCCCTCAGGTCCTTCTTAATTGTCACTGCAGTTGATGAAGGATGGGCTGGATTGACTTGGAATCTTCCAACAGAGCCCCTGTGTTCATGATGAAGAAGTTTGCTCAGAGCTTATTTCTAAGTTGACCCCTTGCTATGTTTTCCACAGCTATGTTTTTGCAATTCTGTATTTTTAAAGTATTTTACTGTGATTTTTCTGGAAAAGAAGAATTAAATTCTTGGTATCAGTGTGATCAGACCTTGAAAGAAGTTTCCTTTGCTCAGGAACATGAAAGATGGTCCCAGTGTTTTAAATGAGACAGGCGTTAGCAGAAATAGTCTGATAATCCCAGCATCCCTGGCGTATCTGATTCTGATGTTTCCTCTGCCTCTTCCAACTGTAATTGCTGCCTTTGATGTGCCTTGTAATTTTTCTCGTGATAGACATGATGCACTGGGTAAAAGCAGTTGCTGTAAATAGGCCTTTAGTAATGTGATGGTGGGGTGTGGGGGGACGGGAAGCGTTCAGAGTTCAATGAGTGGCTCTCAGTCTTTTAGTGAGCCTATAACTCTGCACTGTGAACTGCATATATAATTCTCATTCTCCCTTTTGTGGGACAGGATGACTAGTATGGTCTGCAGTTGGGTGTTTCCCTCCCAGCAAGTCAGTTAGGTTCAAAACCTCAGTAGGTAAGGCTATGGTTAAATAGTCTTACCTGTGGGCAGGCCTTTTTAAAAAGAACAGTATGCTCAGGTGTATTTCAAAATAGTTCCTTTTTCTCTGTCCCCGCTGGAAGCTCCAGAGTCTTTTTCTCCAGTATTTACTATGAGAACTTGGTTGAGCTCCTGCAGGTGAAACAGTTGCATGGAGAGGCCCACCTATGACTGGGTCCCTTGGAGTTTTTACTTCTTGGACTTGTCTGCTCCGAGCCTCCAGCAATTTGTTAATTTCAGTTCAGGGTTTTTTTCTTGTTTTACTCTGGGACCAGGTTCTGGTGGAGTTTCAACTCATGAGTTTCCACTGCGGTAAATTGTGATTCTTTTTGTCTGCCTCTCTGTCTCTCCAATTATCGGTTCAACTGAAAATTGTTGTTGGCTCTGTGACCTTACTTTTCTTAAAGTTGTTGATTTTTGGTTCGTTAAGCCTTGTGGTTAGAACATAGTTGCAACTTCCAGTCTCCTTTCAAGCAGATTCAAGACACATGGGAAAATTTTACTTTTTTTATATATCTAGGATGTTTAATAGATTACTTTGTATTTTGTCTTTAGTATGGGATATTTAGTATTTCAAGAGGTAAAAATAGGGTTTTCCCTGGTGGCACAGTGATTGAGAGTCCGTCTGCCGATGCAGGGGACACGGGTTCGTGCCCTGGTCCGGGAAGATCCCACATGCCGCGGAGCCTGCGCGTCTGAAGTCTGTGCTCCGCAACAGGAGAGGCCACAGTGGTGAGAGGCCCGCGTACCTCAAAAAAAAAAAAAAAAAAAGGTAAAGATGATAATGTGGTTTATCCTTGTTATAAAGGACTGAGGTTTCTCCATTAAAAATTTATATGTGCTTTCATATAAATTTTTCAGCCTATGTGAATTATATGTTCTATTTAAAATATTTTAAATAATATTTCATTTTACCAGACTTAAGGTTTTATTCATTAACTATTTTCATGGACCTATTCTGAGCAGAAACTGTTACTAGTGCTGGTTAAAATACAGTTTGAAGACAAATTGACATGTCTTCATGGAGTTGCCAGGGAGTTTTTTATTTAAATAATATTTTTTTATTTGTAAAATTTCCATTTTGTCCTTCTTATAAAATTTTGTATTTCTTTAAAATTTCTACCTTTTTAATTTTTTTCACGTATGTTTCTTTGCCACATAGAGCATGGTTTTATAATAGGTGCTTTTAAAATCTTTATCTGATAACTTTATCATCTGAGTCATCCCAGAATCACTGTCTCTCAGTTGCCTTTTCCCTTGAGAATGACTCCTATATTCCTCAGTTTTGGTATGTTAACTGTTGTTTTATTATTTCATGGATGTTGTGAGTTGTGCAGACTCTGGGCTTTGTTATAATCCTCTGAAGAATGTTGATGGTTTGTTTCTGTAGGAGATCGAGTTTATTTTGTTCAGACTGCCAGTTGTGTTTAACGTTTTGTTGCAGTGGCTCAAGTCTCAGTTGTTGTCTCAAAACCTTGGTCATGCTGATTTGGCCTGTCTCCCTTGAGGTTCAGGGATTAGGCTGAGGTTAGGCTGAGATTTTGCAAGTGGTTAAATGTCAGCTGAGTGCTCAAAATTGTTGCTATGCTGATTTGGGTTTGTGCAAAGCACGTGTGGTTCACATGTTAGGCTGGGAGTATTATGGGCTTCTGCACAGAAATGCTGGTGCCTCTTTTCAAGCTTCCTCTCCTCTAGGATTTTCTTCCCATACTCTGGTCTAACCAACTGACTTTGTTCCATTGTTCCCTGGCCAGAAATATCCAAATTTTCTGTCAGAGCTTTAGCTGCACGTGCTACATGCCACTGTGCAAGTGGTGTCTGCCCTTGGTGCAAAACCATGCGGCTGGGCTGCTTCTCCAACTATTGGCTCATTCCCATCGCCTCTCTGCTCTTGTTTACCTTCCAGAGTCCTCATAGTGTTTGTTTTCTTTTGTAATGTATCCAAATTTACTATTGTAATTAGTGAGAGGGATGGGTGCTAGGGGCTTTGATCTCATAGGCAGTATTTTATTAAATACATATTTCCCTTAACAGTGAGACATTAAAGGAGTTGCCACCCGCATTTTGAAAAGTAGTATGTTTGTAGCATTTCTGAAGGTGTCCGATGAGTCCCTGAATGGTATAGGCTTCTGAACCAGTGTTGGATTCAGCACTAAACTGAACCCACATGGTAATTAATTGGCACCAATTAGGTAAGCGTGCTTTATGGCTGCCCAGCTGCTTGGCAAGAAAATAAGATTGGGAAATCAACTATCATCTTTGCTATTTAAAATCAGCCATATCCATTATTTTTGAATTTGAGCATCTGCTCTCTCTTCTGAAAATTGAACGAACACATCTGTCTTAGTAAGCTGGTAGATTTAAACAACAAAAAGGTTTCTGATAAACATTTAAAAACAAATCCTATTGCTGCTACAGCTCTATCAGGTACTCACATGCAACTCACTTTTTTTTTTTTTTTTTTTTTGGGAACGCGGGCCTCTCACTGCTGTGGCCTCTCCCGTTGTGGAGCACAGGCTCCGGACGCGCAGGCGCAGCGGCCATGGCTCACGGGCCCAGCCGCTTCGCGGCATGTGGGATCTTCCCGGACCAGGGCACGAACCCGTGTCCCCTGCATCGGCAGGCGGACTCTCAACCACTGCGCCACCAGGGAAGCCCACAACTCACTTTTAAACTGGAAAATAATTTAACTCAAATTATACACACTTTTATGCTTTAGTAGCTTGTTGCTAAGAGGGGACGAAAGATAATAGTTATCTATTAGTTGAGTGCTTAATCTTTATGTGGTAACTGCCACGGTCAAATCCAAATTAATGATTAGGTTTCCAAAGAAAATGTTTTTATTTTCTTGCTGATGGCAGTCAGTCTGGCATCCTATATATGGACCCTGTTGCTAAACATTTTGAGCCAGGAAAATATTTTAAAACACACAGCAGTAGAACTTACTATTGATTGAATTATTCATATATATTCCCAAGATGAAGATGGGGAGAAAATCATGGCATCAATAAATACAGGATACAGTTCTATTTTAGTCATCCTCTGAAGATCATCCTGCAAGTCTGTAACAATTCTCTTATTAATTCTCTCTTTATTTGTATGTTATATCCCTTGTGTTAGGTAGGTAGATGTGTAATTGATTTTAATTTAATGTTATAACACTACATTGACTTCTCTATTTTTCTAATTCTGAGAACTTTATTTTTGTTATAGTTTCTTGAAGCTCATGGTCTGAAATTGAATACATTGTGTATAAAAGTTTTTATAATTGTTAGAATCAAAATGGCATTTGCCATTTTATTACCTAGAATATAATGATGAAATAGAGGAATTGTTTTTCCTATGAAAATGACACTATTCTCATAAAAGAAACTTCAAAAATAGACTTAATAGTTACATATAAAAGCAAATTGAGAGTAAGATGTTTCTAACTTTTGACCTTTTGATGAATTCTTTTCTTCCAAAAATATCGCTGTTGGTTATTTCATAAAGAAATTAAATAGTATTAAGAGGAAAGTATTTTCATGTAGAAAAATAACTAGGTCTCTAGGCTCCTGTATGAGGTTGCTAGGGCTGCTGCAACAAAGTTCCACAAACTGAGTCTCTCAAACAACAGAAATGTATTGCATTACAGTTGAGGAGAAATCGGAGATGAGGGTGTCAGCCTGGTTGGTCGCTTCTGAGGTCTGCGAGGGACACTCTGTTACTTGCCTCTCTCCTAGCTTCTGGTGGTTTCCTGATGGTCACTGTCATTCCTTGGCATAGTTATTTTTCTGCCTAAGAAGAATCTTCATCTTCACATGGCATTTTCCCTGTGTGTGTCTCTGTGTCCAAATTTCCTTTTCTTACAAGGATGCCAGTCATATTGGATTAGCATACTCACTAATGACCTCATTTAAACTTGATCATCTCTATGAAGACCTGTCTCCAATAAGGTCACATTCTGAGGTACTAGGAGTTTGGACTCCAGCATATCTTTTCTGAGGAGAAACAGTCCAACCCATAATAGCATCCAGAATCAGGAAGTGATTGGAGCTGGAGATTTACTTATTAATCATTCCCTTGCTTTGGCATGTTTATGTAATTTCCAAGAATATAACAACCCACTTCTGTTTCTTCCTTTCTATTCAATTCCTGCCTGTTTTAGGGAGAAGAAATACACTGATGAAAATTTAATAAAGCAAATTATTTAATTCTGTAAGGGCTTATTTCAGTATAACAATAACTCATTCATTTTCTCTTTCATTCACATAAATATTTTTGAGTACTCTGGGAAAACAGACTTTCATTTTATTAGGAAGAATTCAGAGGGTTCTGCCCTCTTGTGGGTTGAGTGTCTCTGGACTTGTACAAATTAAGAAGTTGTCTAAGCATTAAAAAAAAAAAACACCAAGCTGGAATTTTCTAATTGTTGCACTTCTCCAAAAAAATGTCCCTTTCATTATTGTGATTAAATAAATAAATAAATGGGACAGGTGATAAGGACAAACTGTGTCCACTGGCCCTTCAGGTGACCTTTTCAGAATTCAGTTCCACCTGGTCTGTTCTGTAAACTCAGACCTTCTCAGGAATGTCTCCCCTCTAGGCCTCAAGGAGATGAGATGAGATGACAGACTAGACCAGAAATTCTTGGTCTGAGCAACAGTGACCCCTGAAAAGATTGGCCAAGTTGTGTGTGTGTCCGTATGTGGCGGTTCTTGGAAAGAGTGTGCAGTTGTAATTAGAATTTTTTAAATGGGTCCCAGCCCTCCCAGAATGAAAAACAAAAGTGTTAGGATGGAGGCCGGAAGCTAGGCTCCGAGTCAGAGAGCCCGTAGTCAGTCACCCTTCTCTGCATTAAGTGTAAACCTAAAGGGAGTTTATGTCGGTCCTGGCACTCAGACCTCCAATGGCCTCCATTTGTCTTCAGGACAAAATCCCGACTCCTCCCTGTGGCTGCTCAGCCCTGTGTCATCCTCAGGGCCCTGCCAGTGTCCCCAGCCTCATCCTGGGAGCTTTTCTCATGGTTCACTGTGCCCCAGTCATACTCACCTGTTCTCTGTTTCCAAACACCAACACCTTTTCTGTGTCAGATCTTAGTTCCTGTTCTTACCTTTGGCCTTGAAGTCACCATGGCTCAGGCCCCTTGTGCTCCTTCAGGTCTAGGCTCAGGGAGGTCTCCCCATCCCCTGCTGACAATCTCTGTCAGGTTACCCAGGTTTTACTGCCTCTGTATCAATTGTCATCAACAGAAATGCCCTTCTCCATTATTATTTTGAGTCTTTCCCGTTTTCCCTCCATTGAAGTGCACACAGCGTTCCTCTTTTTCCCAGGATGACTGCAGTACATCACTTTGAGAATGTGTTTAGATGCTAGGACTGTGGGTTGGGTTGGGCTGAGTAATCCTCAGGGAAGACCAAGGGACTTGAACAAGTGATGATGATGGTTTGCATATTTGTTCTGGAAATTTGAACTTTTTAAAAAAAATTATTTTCCATCATGGTTTATCATAGGATATTGAGTACAGTTCCCTGTGTTATACAGTAGGACCTTATTGTTTATCCATTCTATATATAAAAGCTTACCTCTGCTAACCCCAACCTCCCACTCCATCCCTCCGCTAATCCCCTCCACCTTGGCAACTGCAAGTCTGTTCTCTATGTCCATGAGTCTGTTTCTGTTTTTGTAGATAGGTTCATTTGTGTCATGTTTTAGATTCCACATATAAGTGGTATCATATGGTATTTATCTTTGTCTTTCTGATTTACTTCACTTTGTATGATAATGTCTAGTTGCAACCATGTTGCTGCAGATGGCATTATTGTGTTCTTTTTTGTGGCTGAGTAGTATTCCATTGTATATATGTACCACGTCTTCTTTATCCATTCATCTGTCGGTGGACATTTAGGTCGTTTCCATGTCTTGGCTATAGTGAATAGTGCTGCTATGAACATAGAGGTGCATGTATCTTTTTGAATTATAGTTTTGTCTGGATATATGCCCAGGGGTGGGATTGCTGGATCATATGGTAATTCTTTTTGGAAATTTCAACTTTAATTATCCGCTGTGGCTGCTTATTACTCAAAATAAGAACAAAACGATTTAGAGAACCCTAGTAAGCACTTTAGACCGGTACCCGCAGGCAGTGTGCTGAGGTGTCCTCACGTGTCGTCCGCTGTGTCATTGATCCACTATAGTTCTCAGGTCTTCCAGGCTCTAAACATCCAGGGACCAATTGCCACCTTGACAAGAGGTTTTTGCCTTCCAGCAGTTCATCTGTTCAGAGTCGGGGATACTGATTTCACTGTGTTAAAGGCAGGCAGAAAGTCAGGAACGTAAGGGGGCGTGAAGGAGGCCCCTCGTAGAGCTAGGGTATCTTGCAGTTAGCTGTGCGTGGGGAGATCAGGACACAGTGGGACCTGGGGACCCTCTCTCTTGGAGACTTCCTCACTGAACTCAGTAGCCTTTGTGACTGGACTCTATATCATCCCCAGTTGCTGGCAAGTTTTCCCAGGAGGGCCAACTTCTTGATATTCATACAGAATGCCTAGCGTCCTTTGGGTGGCAGCATTCCTACTGTGATGTCTGTGCCCAGAAGCCTCTGTGCCTTTTAGCCCTATTTGCTCAGCCGTGCCCTTAGGAGAGGTAGTAAAATGGGGGAAGTGGAGGGGTCTGCAGGAGGGGTATGGCAGCAGGTGTGGTCAAACAGAAGAGCCCAGTGCATGCTGCGTGCTCCTGTTCTTTGTGGGATCAGTGGGTGTGCGGAATGTTGGGAAGGCATGTCTCAGTTCTGGCTGGAGCATCTGCAAGTGGGTTTATGGGTGGTGGTGGGCTGCATGGAATGGTTTGGGGTGCCCTGGTGTCAACTCAGGTTGCCTGGGACACACGTGCTGAAACGGCTTTGCATGTACTGGTTTTAATTGGGTAAGTCATGATCACAGCTGAGGAGGAATGTAAGGCGTGGAAATAGGCAGAGGGAAATAAATATCGTGCTAGTCCCGAGGTGCTGGATCTACAGGGTGCCCCCCAGCATCCACTCCACACGCTGACTTTTGTTGGGATTTTTGGAGGGCAAGCGTCATCATCATGCAACCCATGGAGTAATATAGGGAAAGTCTCAGAAATCATTTTCTGGGTTACTTTTGGTATTTTTGAGTATTTTGGGTTGCAAGTGAAGAAACTTTTAGATGTACTTTGAAAGATACAAAAGAGAAGTTGGAGTGTTTCCTTGGAAGATGTATGTTCTCATTGAGGCATGTGCATCGTTGGAGACATCTTGCTTTTATTATTAGATTTGGAGATGACATTGTTTGGGCTAGGGGCACTGTGAATTAAAGTATTAGTGTCCTGGGACTTCCCTGGTTCCAAGGCACAGTGGTTCAGAATCCGCCTGCCAATGCAGGGGACACGGGTCGAGCCCTGGTCCAGGAAGATCCCACGTGCTGCGGAGCAACTAAGCCCGTGCGCCACAACTACTGAGCCTGAGTGCCACAACTACTGAAGCCCGCGCACCTAGAGCCCGTGCTCCACAACAAGAGAAGCCACCGCAATGAGAAGCCTGTGCATCGCAGTAAAGAGTAGCCCCCGGGGCTTCCCTGGTGGCGCAATGGTTGAGAATCTGCCTGCCGATGCAGGGGGACACGGGTTCGTGCCCCAGTCCGGGAAGATCCCACATGCCGCGGAGCGGCTAGGCCTGTGAGCCATGGCCACTGAGCCTGCGCGTCTGAATCCTGTGCTCCGCAACAGGAAAGGCCACAACAGTGAGAGGCCCGTGTACCACAAAAAACAAACAAACAAAAAACCCCGCTTTCTGCAACTAGAGAAAGCCTGCGGGCAGCAACGAAGACCCAACACAGCCAAAAATAAATTAATTAATTTAAAAAAATAATGCTTTATATTAAAATATAGTGTCTTGGGTCTAGAGGGTCCTTAGGTGTCTTCATATATATTATTCCAGCATGAATGCACAGTTATTAGAGGTTGGAATGTTTTCTGGTATTTTATAGCAGGATAGGAGGGGGATATTATCGGGTACATGGAGAGTGTGTTGGACCTCATGAGAATTTGTAAGTTTGAGTCCAGAAGGGAAATTATGAGTACTAAGCTTCAAATGGCAGGAGGTTTTCGTTAGGGAGGTCTTGTTATGTATGGGTCTATGGGCACAACTTAACAGGAGACAAAGTCCTGTGATGTAGGGAAAGATTCTTCCAAGAATCACAGGGCAGGAACACCACAGTGATCTGCGGTCCAGAGGCTCATCCTTGGGAAGCTGTATGAGACTTTCTTGTTGCCAGGCCAGTGCTGGTTACTCTATTATCCTCTCCCTTTCTGTCCCAAAACATGCAGACACACACGCACGCACACACAATACAGAGAACAGGGAACCCTTGTGCACTGATGGTGGGAATGTAAATGGTACGACTATCATGGAAAACGACGTGGAGGTTCCTCAGTAAATTAAAAAAAGAACAGGCACACAGTCTATCTAAGACTGTTCTGGCTAGATAGCTAATGAAACAAAACTGCTCTTCTGAGGGAGATACCTGCACTCCTGTGAGCAGCACTGCATCATTCGCCACAGCCAAGATGTGGAAAGAACCAAAATGTCTGTTGACGAAAGAATGGATAAGGAAAGTGTGTGTGTGTGTGTGTGTGTGTGTGTACACAAATGTTATTCAGCCATAAAAATGAAGGATTTTGCCATTTATTACAAAATAAATGAACCTAGAGAACACGCTAGTGAAATAAGCCTCACAGAGAAAGATATTCTTTGTGGAAACTAGAATTGTCAAGCTCATAGAAACAGAATAGCAAGGTTGTTTTGTTACCAGGAGCTGGGTGGTGGGGAAAATGGGGAGATGTTGGTCGTAGGGTACAAACTCGTAGGTATAAAATGAATAAGTTCTGGGGATCTAATATACATCATGCTGACTATAGTTATCCATACTGTGTTTCTATATACTTGAAATTTGCTGAGGGAGTATCACTTAAGTGTTCTCACTACGCAGACACAAAACGGTAATTGTGAGTTGATGGAAGTGTAAATTACTTGATGGTGATAATTATTTCACAGTGTATACATCTGTCAAATAATCACATTGTACACCTTATATGTGCACCATTTTTATTCGTCAGTTACACCTCGATTAAGCTGGAAAAGGAAAAGAAGGTGTGTTGGGCTTTCCTCTGAGTGGTGCTCAACCCAGGCTTCCCATTAGATCAGTGAGGCATTTTGCATATACATGTTTTGTGCCCCCGACCAAAGATTCCCCTTTAAATAGCTGCGGTGAGGCCCAGCCTCAGTAATATTTAAGGTGCCCCAGATGGCTCTAATCTGGATCCGTCACTGAGCATCGTGACTCTGAGTCCCCCCGTTCCTGAGGGCTGAGATCTGGGCTGAGGGTGAGGGCTCTGCTCTGCGTGGGGATGGATCAGGGCTGGTCTGTGACCTGCAGGGGATCGTCGGGTCCAGCTGAGGTGCCCGCTGCTGCTGGGTACGTGAGGGCCTCACCAGGAGGGGAGCGAGATCTGAAGGAAAGGGTGGGAAAACTCACCTGTTAGACTCTATGTGGGAGTTTACTGTCCTGAGTCCCTCCTGGGACAGTGGGCAGCAGAGGACCGTCTGTTCCCCGTGCTGAGGGCTTCCCTGTGTGTGTGGTGGTGACTCAGGAAGGGGGTGTGTTGATTCCAAGCATTAAACAGCCTGTTTCCAACTTTCAGGATAGACCTCTAAAGACTCCTATTGCTTGAGGAGGAAGCCCGGAAGAGGAGGGAGAGGAAAGAAAAGGAGTCAGAAATGGCTCTTTCTCAGGTAAAGTCATATTCTCAGTTGTTTCTTCTGTCTGTCCTTCCTGAAATGCCCTTCTTTGGACTCGCTAATCTCTGACTCTGAAGTATCCTGCCTGACACCTGTACGTTCATACTCACCCGGGTCCTTCCCTCAGGGCCTGTCATCTCCACTTAGATCCTATCTCCCCATGACTCAGTGACCTGGAACTTGTGAGGAGTCCCCACTGGGCAGGGCTTCACATCCATGGATTGGAGATGTGGTGTCAGTGCTACTGGGCAGCAAGGATTTCTTAGGGCGCCATCAGGATGCACTGTCTGCTCTCTGTAAACCGGGATAAAGAAGCTGCACATGGAAGTGATGGTATTAATATGCACAACACCTGGTAAGTGCTAGAAAAGAGACCAGTAAGTAGAAATTTGCTCTGACTTCTTCTAATGCAGTTGAATTTAAATGAGTGAGTCACTGACTTCAAAGTCTTCATGATTGAGAATGGAATGGAAAGTTCAGGAACATCAGTGATAGAGGGTGTTTTATTCCATCACTGATTTTAGAAATTCTTTAAATCACTTGGATCACCTCCGTTCTTCAGAGGTTTTCTTTTCACTGTGTTGATTGCCTCCTCTGACACAAAGAAGTTTCTGCGTTTGATGCAGGTAAGGTTCCAGTTTCATTCTTTTGCTGGTAGATACCTGGTTTCCCAGCACCATTTGTTAGACTGTCCTTTCCCCTTATTGTAGTCTTGGTACCCTTGTCAATACATTTTAAGGGACTTCCCTGGTGGCACAGTGGTTAAGAATCCGCCTGCCAATACACGGGACACAGGTTCGAGCCCTGGTCCAGGAAGATCCCACATGCTGCGGAGCAACTAAGCCTGTGCGCCACAATTAATGGGCCTGCACTCTAGAGCCTGCGAGCCACAGTTGCTGAGCCTGTGTGCCACAATTACTGAGCCCGTGTGCCTAGAGCCCGTGCTCCGCAACAAGAGAAGCCACCACAATGAGAAGCCCGTGCACCGCAACGAAGAGTAGCCCCTGCTTCCCACACCTAGAGAAAGCCTGCGTGCAACAACAAAGACCCAACACAGCCAAAAATAAATAAATTTTATATATATATATATTTAAATACACTTTACATATATTCCAAGAATTATTTCTGAGTTAATCTGTTCCATTGGTTTAAGTATCTGTGTTTATGCCAATACCACACCATCTTTTTTTTTTTTTGGTCAAGCCTTGCTGCTTGTAGGATCTTAGTTCCCCGACCAGGGATGGAACCCAGGCCCTCCGCAGTGAGAGTGAGTCCTAACCACTGAACCGCCAGATGAGCCCCAATACCACACCATTCTTGATTACTTTGTTTGTACTATGTTTTGAAATCTAAAGGAGGGTGGCCTCCATCTTCTTTTTCAAGAATATTTTGGCTATTTGGGGTCCCTTGAGATTCCCTATCAGTTTTACCATGTTTTCTTCTATCTCTGCAAAAATTGCCATTGGAATTTTGATAGGGATTCCACTGAATCTATAAAACATTTAGGATTTTCTGGGTATTTTAAGTCTTCCAATCCATGAGTATAGGATGTCTTTCTATTTATTTGTATCATCTTAGATTTCTTTTAGCAACATTTAGTAGTTTTCAGTGTGCAAGTCTTTTACCTCCTTGGCTAATCTGTTCCTAAGTATTTAATTCTTTTTGATGCTATAGAAATAGGATTGTTTTCTAATTTTCATTTGACTTTGTGCATTGTGTATAGAAGTACAACTGATTTTTGCATGTTGTCATATCCTGCAACTTTTCTAAAATTGTTTTTTGATGTAGCAGTTTTCTTGTGGAATCTTTACAGTTTTACAGTTTTATAAACCTCATCATCTACTAAAAAAGATAATTTTACTTTTTTGATTTTTTTTTTTTCTTTGGTCTAATTACTCTGGCTAAGGCTTTCAGTACTTTTTTGGACAGTAGCGCAGAGAGTGCATCCTTGACTCCTTCCTGATCTGAGAGGGAAAGCTTTCACTCTTTCACCATTGAGCATGTGTTGATCACTGTGTTCTTTTCATATATGGCATTTCTTATGTTGAGATAGTTTACTGTTCCTAGTTTGTTGAGGTTTTTATCCTGAAAGGTTGTTGAATTTTGTCAAATGCTTTTTTCTGCAGTTGAGATGATCATGGGTTGATTTATTCTGTTAATGTGGTGCACTGCATTAATTGATTTCTGTATGTTGAATCATCCTTGCCTTATAAATTCCACTTGGTCATGATGTAAAATTGTTTTAATTTGCTGTGAATTTGGTTTGCTAGTATTTTGTTAATGATATTCTTATCAGTATTCATCGGGGATATTAGTTTGCAGTTTTCCTTCCTTCTTGTGTTTTTCTCTGAGTTTGGTATCAGAATCACGCCAGCTCCATAGAACAAGTTTGCCAGTGTTCCTTCTTCAACTCTTCAGAAGATCTTTATTAGGATATGAGGTAATTCTTCCGTAAATATTTGGCAAAATTCTGCAATTAAGCCATCTGATCCTAGGTTTTTCTTTGAAGTTTTTGATTACTGCTTGAATCTCTTCAGTTATATTTCTGTTCAGACTTTTTCTCAGTGATTAGGGCTTAGTAGGTTATATGTTTCTGAGAATTTTCCTCTGTCTTCTATATTATGTCATTTTTTGGCCTATTATTGTATATCGTACTCGCTTATAATCCTGTAAAAAATTTCTGTGACATCAGTTGCAATCTCTCCCCTTTTATATCTGTTTTTAGTTATTTGAATCTTGTTTTTTTCATAGTGTAGCTAAAAGTTTGTAAATTTTGTCAAAACACCAACTCTTGGTTTGTTAGTTTATATATTTCTATTTTCTATTTCATTTATTTGTGATCTCATCTTTCTGATTTACCTCTTCTTCTAAATTTGGGTTTAGTTTTTTTCTTCTTTTTCTGTTTCCTTTAGGTGTAAAAATAGATTTCTGATTTGAGATCTTTTCTTTATTATAAGCATTTTTCAGTGTAGCTTTCACTGTATCTTATAAATTTTGGTATGTTTTATTTTTATTTTCTTCCAGCTATTTTAAAAATTCCTTTGTGATTTCTTCTTTGGCCCATTGGTTTTTGGCTTTTTTCCCCACATTTTTGGTGTTTTTTTTCGCCATCTGCTTATTTGTATTTTCATTTAATTGTGGTTAGATAAGATACTTTTATGACCTCAGTCTTCTTAAATTTAAGATTTAGTTTGTGCCCCAACATGTGGTCTGTTATGGAGAATGTTCCGTGGATAGTTGGGAAGAATGTCTTTTCTGCTGTTGTTGGGTGGTTGTGATGTGTACGTGTCTGTTACGTCCAGTCAGTCTGTAGTGTTACTGATGTCCTCTGTTTCCTTATTGATCTTCTGTATGGTTCCGTCCATAAATAAAACTGGAGTCTTATAATGTCATACTATTACTGTGCTGCTGTCCATTTCTCTCTTCATTTCTGTTAATTTTTACTGCACGTCTTTGGGAGCTCTAATGTTAGATGTGTGTGCGTGTGTGTGTGTGTATTTATAATGGTTGAATCTTCTTATTGAATCGACCATTTTTAATTATATAATATCCTTTGTCCCTTGTGTCAGTTTTTGTTTTTAGTTTGTCTCACATTATGTAGCCACCTTTACTCTCTGTGGATAGAATATCTTCTTCCATCCTTTTAGCCTATACGTGTCCTTAGATTTGTGAATTGTAACAGTTCCAATTCTTTGACGCTCTTTAGCTTCAATTCCAGATCCCAGCCACCTGAGTTCAGCTGTTTGCTGTGTCATTTCTTATCTGTTGACCTGAGTCGAGTTTCTCAGAGTGTCTCTGACCGTTTCCTCCTCTGTACGATGGGAACACATCTTTCTCTAATGAGTTATTCTGTTGATAACAAGTTAATACATGTAACATTTAGAGTACTGCTTATCATATAGGAAGTACTCAGACCCTTTTAGTCATTGTGGTTGTTATTGATCATAATTTAAGATTCTGACCTTTCTTTAAATCCACTCTGGACTTTGTCATCTCTGAAAACACCACTCATAATGTAGCTCATCTAGATATTGAATATCTCAGTGTGTAGAACATAGTATCTGTAGAGACAGTCTGGTGTTCAGTTTTATTTGTGTGTATTCCATGTATTGTCGACAAACATGAAAAAATCCACATTGTTTGGAAGATATCATACTCTCTTGCATAAAACATAAGATGTTAAAATTAGAGACACATAATTTGCTCCAAATACCTTTACATAGCTTTGCCATTTACATATTTCAACCAGATCGATTGTTACACCTGTCTCCCCTTCTCACATTGTGTAAAAATAAGGACTCTCCTCATGGCCCCTTGGTGAACTGTGTTTTCATTTCAGGCACCGTTGACCTTCAAGGATGTGGCCGTAGGATTCACTCAGGAGCGGGAACGCCTGGACCCTGCTCAGAGGGCCTTGTATAGGGACGTGATGGAGGAGACCTCCAGGAACCTGCTCTCTGTGGGTGAGGATAACTTCCCTCCCTCTAGAAGTTGGGATCTGCTCTTGGATATCTTTGCATTTTTCCTGTGTGCCTCTTGGGAGCCCCTGTTTTGCTTGACTGATCTGAAATCCCTGTTGACTTGGACATGAAATGCTTCAGGATGTGCAGTGTCAGTAGTTTAAACTGTCCTTTTCTTCAGGTGATCTGCCCATTTCATGATACGTCGAGGGTTGTTCCAGAGCTTGAGTATTTATAAAGCACAATGGGAAACTTTTAAAATACCCAATTTCCTGTGTTTTCTACCCCTGTGCTTTAGATTCAGTAGTTCTAGGAAGAGAGCTAGGTGTCTGCGTATTACACTGTTCCCTCTGCGTTCAAAAGGAGGCGGTGGATGAATTTGTGAAATGTTTTTGCAGACCCACCTGTAATGTCTTTACTACCCAGCTGAACAAAGAGCTGGGATTCTGGAAGAGCCACAGCACTTCACATTTCTTATTTCTAATAAGCAGGAATTTCTCTTTCTGATCTGAATATTATCTCCATCTTGAAGCAAGAGAATGAGCCCTGGACTGTCAAGAGTGACATGAAAGTATCAGAAAACCTAGAGTGGGAAAGTAGCAGAAGTGTGAACACAGGTCAGATGTCAGAAGGGCATTGGGAAACTCTCCCATTGTTGGGAGAGTTCTCTGGGAAAACAAAAGTTTATTTCTTGTGAACTCTCAGAGGAAATTTTTCTCTGCAACTTATCACTCTGTGCTTCAACGTGTGAAATTTACCCCCTCACCTTCCAGTGGTGCTGCAGCTGCAACGAAGATAAAGTCAGTCTTTATATCTTGATCCACAGCACTTTGTTATATGCCTTCTGTGAACTCGGTCTTTCTTGACTTTAAGAGGCATGAGGCGGGCTGTTTTAAAGGGGTCTCTTGCCCCTTCATCTCTCCTTCGGGTCTTGATTCCACTGGATGCTCAGTTCTTAGTCTGTAGAGATAAGAGTTGATGCCTCCGGAGTCCAAGCCTTGAACCTATGTCAGTTTAATCCCAATTTGATGTTCTGAGAAGATGTAATCAACAGATAGTAACAGATAGTAAACACTGGCTGTTCTTTAATTCCATCTGGACCTCATAACCTACATGGAGCTGTCTGAAGCCCTGTCTGCTTAGTTAGATTTCCCATCCATTTCTTCCATCCTGCTTTTGCCGCATACTTCAGTGATGCGAGTGGCGGCCAGGTTGACTGAACCTTACGTAATTGTTACTTAGGAAAACTGTAAGGACCATGGACAGACGTCCTCTCTTTGATCCCCAGTCCTACAAGAGGAGCATATGTGAACCTTTTCAGGCTCTTAGCTTGGCGTCTGTGGGTAGAGAACATGGTCCCATCTCAAGATCCTATCATATCTGACCCCCGTATCTTATAGTTTTTTCTCTCTTGGAGTGCTCTTCCTAGTTGGGTAATGTAGACACTTCCTGATTTCATATGTTCTTTAAGTTTGCTTGATTTGACTCTAAAACTTGCTTCTGAAATAGATATTCCTAGGGTCTGAAATTTTGTCCAGCTTTTTACTGTGATAATCCACTTTTAGTTCGTGGACAACTTCTGGTGGACTCTGTGGAGTGGGTTTATTGGCAACAGAAAGTTTTTATGGAGAGTACTTTCCCTCATATGTTGCAGTATTCTCTAGCTGCATACAAAACCACCACTTGAAGCTGCTTACTGGAGTGGACAGCATGTTCTACAATGTGAGATGGAAAGTATCATGAGAGCCTAACTGATAAGTCTTTCCAGGTTTTTATTCTGGTTAAGGAGTGTCACAGAAGCATGTCTCAAGGGCACTGTGACAATGTTGCTTGCACATACTAATGACCATCCTTTATGAACTTCAGTAAATGGTATAGGAATTTCTCCTACGAATAACATTGCCCAGGTTCTCGTCCTCATATCTGTGAGGCTGTTGACTAAACTGTTGTTCACGCTACATATTTTGTCACCTGTGTGTGCCTTTATTCATTCTACCTCAACACCTAATTTTGAAGCATGTTAATAAAAGCTTATGAACTGGTGTGATACCTTCAATGATAAGCTATAGTTTGTTTTGTTTAAGGCACTGCTACTTTCATTTTGTACATTTCTGTGCATTATGTATGGTCTTGATTTTTGTTTATTTAGTCATCAGCTCTGTATTTTTTATGATATTAGTGTTGAAGATTGAATTGGGGAAAGGCCCCCTGCCGTGGTGGAACTGGTGATCAGACCCTTTTAGAGGTCTTTATGTATTCTCAATTTTTACCTATACTCAGTTATATCATTTGCAAATATTTTCTCCCATTTCATAGTGTCTTTTCACTTGATTGAGTGTGCTTTGATGAACAAGTTTAGGATTTTGATGTAGTCCAGTTTATCTGTTTTTACTTTGTGGCCTGTGCTCTTGGTGTTATGTCCAATTAATCATTGCTGAATCCAGTGTCAACAAGTTTTTCCCTGTATTTACTTATAGGACTTTTACACGTTCGGGTCTTATGTTAGGTCTTTGATCCATTAATTTTTGTATATTGTGTAAGATAATGGTCCTACTGCATTCTTTGCATATGGATATTTAGTTTCCTCAACATCTTTTTTTTTTAATTCACTCTACAAATTATTTATTTGTTCATTTGCTTGTTTATTTTATTGAATTATACTTAATTTACAATAGTGTTAGTTTCAGGCATACAGCAGAGTGACTCAGTTTTATATTTATATATATACAGATACATACATATACACACACACTTTTTCAGGTTATTTTCCATTATAGGTTTTTATGAGATACTGAATATACTTCCCTGTGCTATATGGTAAATCTTTGTTTTTTATCTATTTTATATATAGTAGTATATATATGTTGAACTATCCTTGTGTATCTGTTAATCTCATACTCCTAATTTATCCTTCCCCCTCTTTCCTGTTTGGTATCCGTAAGTTTGTTTTCTATATCTGTGAGTCTGTTTGTTTTGTAAATAAGTTCATTTGTATCATTTTTTAGATTCACATATAAGTAATATAATGTTTGTCTTTCTTTGTCTGACTTCATTTAGTATGATAATCCCTAGGTCCATCCATGTTTCTGCAAATGGCAATATTTCATTCTTTTTTATGGCTGAGTAATATTCCACCATATCCATTCATCTGTCAGCGGACATGTACATTGCTTCCATGTCTTGGCTGTTGTAAATATCGCTGCTATGAACATTGGCATGCATGTATCCTTTTTGAATTAGAGTTTTCATCTTTTCCAGATATATTCCCAGGGGTGGGATTTCAGGATCATGTGGTAACTCTATTTTTAGTTTTTTAAGGAACCTCCATACTGTTTTCCATAGTAGCTGCATTAACTTACATTCCCATCAACAGTGTAGGAGCATTCCCTTTTCTCCACACCCTCTCCAGCATTTGTTACTTGTAGACTTTTTAATGATGGTCATTATGACCAGTGTGAGGTAGTACCTCATTGTAGGTTTGATTTGCATTTCTCTAGTAATTAGTGATTCTGAGCATCTTTTCATGTGCGTATTGGCCATTTGTATGTCTTCAGAGAAATGTCTATTTAGGTCTTCTACCCAACTTTATTTTTTATTTTTTTTTTCTGTGGTATGCGGGCCTCTCACTGTTGTGGCCTCTCCTGTTGCGGAGCACAGGCTCCGGATGCGCAGGCTCAGCGGCCATGGCTCACGGGCCCAGCCGCTCCGCGGCATGTGGGATCTTCCCGGACCGGGGCACGAACCCGCGTCCCCTGCATCGGCAGGCGGACTCTCAACCACTGTGCCACCAGGGAAGCCCCTCTTGTTTTGTTTTTTTTTAATTACAGATTCTATTTCATTTCTAGTGATCAGTCTGTTCAAATTATGTTTCTTCTTTATTCAATTTTGGGAGGCTGTATGTTTCTAGAAATTTGTATGTTTTTCCTAGGTTGTTGATTTTGTTGGCATATAACTTCATAGAATTGTCTTATGAATTTTTGTATTTCTGTGGAATCAGGTGTTATTTCTCTTTCATTTCTTCTTTTGTTTGTTTGGGTCCTCTCTTGTTATTGATGAGGCTGGTCAGAAGTTTGTCAATTTTTATCTATTCAAAAAAACAGCAATTGTTTTTATTAATTTTTCTCTATTTTGTTATCACTGTGTTTTATTTCCTTTCTGATCTTTATTATTTTCTTCCTTCTGCTGACTAGGTTTTGTTCTTCTTTTTCTAATTCTTCTAGGTGATAGTTTAGGTTGTTTGAGATTTTTCTTCTTTTTTGAATTAGGCCTCTATCACTGAAATTCCCTCTTAGGATTGTTTTTGCTGCATTCCATAGATTTCTTTTTTTATGGTTGTGTTTTCATTGTCATTTGTCTCAACATATTTTCTGATTTCCTCTTTGCTTTAATCGTTGATGCATTGGTTTTTTAGTAGCATGTTGTTTAGTCTGCATGTAATCGTTTTCTTATTTCTCTTTCTGTGATTAATTTCTAGTTTCATGCTGTTGTGGTCAGAAAAGATGCTTGAAATAATTTCTATCCATTTAAGTTTGTTGAGATTTATTTTTTGTCCTTGTATGTGTTGTATTGTAGAGAATATTCCATCTGCGCTTGAAAAAGAATGTGTATTCTGGGTTTTTTGGATGTAATATCCTGTAGATATCAATTAAGCCTAACTGTTCTATTGTGTCATTTAGGATCTCTGTTGCCTTATTGTTTTTCTGTCTGGAAGATCTGTCCATTAATATTAGTGGGGTATTAAAGCATCTTATTATTATTGTATTCCCTTCGATTCCTCCCTTTATACCTGTATTTGTTTTATGTATTTAGGTGCTCCTATATTGGGTGCGTATACGTTAATAAGTGTAATGTCCTCTTCTTGTAGTGATCCTTTTACCATGGTATAGTGTCCTTGTCTTTTTTTATGGCCTTTGTTTTAAAGTTTATTTTGTCTGATATGAGTATTGCTACCCCCACTTTCTTGTCATTTCCATTTGTGTGAACTATCTTTTTCCATCCCCTCACTTTCAATCTGTATGTGTTATTTGCCCTAAAGTGGGTCTCTTATAGGCAGCATATTGTAGGTTCTTGTTTTATTTTGTGATCTGCCACTATGTGTCTTTTGACTGGAGAATTTAGTCCATTGACATTTGAAGTAATTCTTGATAAGTATGTACTTACTGCCATTTTAAACCTTGTTTTCCAGTTGACATTGTATTTCTTCCGTGTTCCTTTTGTCTTTTTGGTTTTACTTTTGTGGTTTGATAGTTTTCTTTTGCATTATGCTTGAGTTCCTTTCTTTTTGGTTTCTGTGACTCTTTTGTATGTTTTTGATTTGTGGTTATCCTGGTTTTCAAGGATGTTAACCCTCACATTTTGTGATTTTGATGTCCTATTTTACATCTTCATGTTTATCCTTTTGCTGTTTGTTGTAGTTATAATTGCTTTCATAAAATTTTTTTGATTGTTTTTTAATCTGTGAATTGGCTCATTTATGTGATTTTCAATCCTTTTGTATATTTGCCTTTTGTATTGTGATTTTTCCCTTTCCTATAGATTCTTCTTTTCTATTTAGAGAAGATCTTTTCAATATTTCTGTTAGGGTGGGTTTAGGATTGCTGTATTTTTTTAGTTTTTGCTTGAAAAATTCTTTACCTCTTCTATTCTAAACGATAATCTTGCTGGGTAGAGTATTCTAGGTTGCAGGTTTGTCCTTTTCAGGACTTTGAATATATCTTGCCACTATCTTCTGGTCTGCAAGAGTTTCTGTAGAGAAGTCAGCTGATAGCCTTATGGGGGTTCCCTTGTAACTGACTTTGTTTTTCTCTTGCTGCCTTTAGAATCCTCTCTTTAACTTTTGCCATTTTAGTATGTCTTGGTGTAGATCTCTCAGCTCTTATCATTGTGTGATTTCTGTTACACTGTCTTCCAGATCACTTATTTGTTCTTCTGCCTTATTTAGTCTCCTTATTCATTACCTTTAGTTCGGTTTTTATCTTGGCGATTGAGTTTTCTAGTTTTGTTTGGCTCCTCTTTATGTTTTCTAGTTCCTTGCTACAGTGATTTGCATTTCTATTTGATAGTCTTTCTTAATACCTTCAGCATTTTTATTACCTCCTTTGTGTACTTGGGGCTTATAGACTGAAGAGGTCTGTTTATTTTTTGTTGTTTCAGATTTATCTTCTTCTTTTAATTGGAAGTATTCCTCTGCTTTTTCATTTTATTTATATTTCTCTGTGAATTTAGGAGCAACAGTTATCTACTGTTGAAGGGCTGCTTTTATGTGGGAGCATCCCTGAATAGGCTGTGTGTGTGAGTCCAGAATTTTTGGTGCAAGGGCTCTTTTGGTATGGACGCTTGCCACATCTTTCGTCAGGGTGTGCTGGCTATTGTCCTCTTTATTTATTTATTTTTTTGCGGTACGCGGGCCTCTCACTGCTGTGGCCTCTCCCGTTGCGGAGCACAGGCTCTGGACGCGCAGGCTCAGCGGCCATCGCTCATGGGCCCAGCCGCTCCGTGGCATGTGGGATCCTTCTGGACCAGGGCACAAACCCGTGTCCCCTGCGTCGGCAGGTGGACTCTCAACCACTGCGCCACGAGGGAAGCCCCCATTGTCCTCTTGATAGGTGGTATGTTTGTTGTGGTGGTGACCAAAGCCTGCAGTGGATGTTTGGCAGGGCCTCTTCTTTGCTCGGTGGTTGTAACAGCCTTGTAGTTGAAGTACTGGTTGGGGTAGAAGCCTCCAGGTCCAATTCTAAGCTGTGACATGAGGTAGGCAGGATTTGATCACCCTGCTGGGAAAGGAGCTATGATGTGTTCCTCCCTAGTAGCCCTCCACTGGGACGTGTGACTGTGACACCGCCTGCTACCTGGTGTGTGTGTGCCAACAGAGTCCACGGTTGCTGGTGCTGCCCCCAGACCCACCTCCACTGCAGGAGCACTGGTAATAGGCTCAGATTCAGCCCAACTCCATGTGTGTGAGCCCACAAAGTCCACTGCTACTGGTGCCATTCCCCAACTCAACCCTGCTGCCAGAGTGCCAATAATCAGGTCAGACGCCCCTCCAGTGACACGTGTGCGCTCCCCAAACCTGCTACCCATGTGCACTCCCAAAGCCTGCGACAGCCAGAGCTGTGCCCCCCTGAGCACCCTGACAATGAGGCTGCTACAGCAGACCCACGCCCCTCTCTTTGTGCATTGATAGGGGGCTCCTATTGCAGACCTGCACTCTGTCCTGCACGCAGCCCCAGCTGTGGCCCAGACCACGCTCCAGGACCTTTGGGCCATCTCTGCACAGCAAAACCGAATTCTCTCCCCGAGTATGTCGCCGAGGCCTGAGTTTCAGCACCCAGTTGCTGTGCACACTAGGAGGCACACATCTCGGGCTGGGAAGTGCAGCAGCATGGCAAGGACTGGCTGTGCTGCTCTCTCCCTACCCTACTGGCCACAAGCCAGCTCCTGCACTCTCCTCTCTGGCGTCAAAAGCTCCCCTCCCTGTCCTGGCGGACCTCTCAGCCAGTCGAGGAGTTTCCCGGGGTGTGGGAACCTTTCTTCCTTCCCAGCTCCCTCCCAGGGGTGCAGGTCCCATCCCGACTCCTTTCTTCCCCCTTTTGTCCTAACCGGTTAAGTGGGGATCTTTCTTGCAGTTTTCGTTGTATGAGATCTTCTGCCAGCTTTCAGTAAGTGTTCTGTGAGACTTGTTCCACGTGGAGATGTATTTTTGGTGTATCTGTGGGAGAAGAGGAGCTCCACATCCTTCTACTCCACCATCTTGGTCTCCTCTCAGCATAGTTCAGTAGACTGCCCTTCCCCCACTGAGTGGTACTGACACCCTGTGGAACATCATTTGACCGTATACACAAGTTTATTTCTGACATCTTTATTCTGTTCCACGGGTCTGTCTTCATGCCAGTACTGTGCTACTTTGATTAGTTTAGCTTTGTGATAATTTTGAAATAATTGTGTGACCTCCAACTTTGTTATTTTCAAACTTGTTTTTGCTCTGAGGGTCTTCAGATTGCATATGAATCTTAGGATGGATTTATGTATTTCTTCAAGCAATGCTGTTGGGATTTTGCTAAGAATTGTGTTGAATCTGTTGATCATCTTGACAGTACTGCCTACCAACCCATGAACTCGGGATATATTTGCAGTTACTGGTATCTTTTCTAATATTTTTCAGCAGTGTTTTTAGGTTATAGTGTAAAAATGTTTTCCTCCTTGGATAAGGTTATACCTACATATTTTATTTTTCTAATTTTTCTGAATTTATTCATTAGTTCCAGCAGGATTTTTTTTTTGTGGAATCTTCAGTTTTTTCTACACATTAGATCATGTAGGTTGTAAACAGAAAAAATTCTTCTTCTCTTTTCTATTCGGATACCTTCTATCTATATTTCTGCCTATGTGTCCTTGCTAGGACTTTCAGTAATGTTTCTAGAAATAGTGAAAGTAGGTATCCTTCTCTTGTGCCTGATCTTAGAGGAAAAGCTTTAAGTCATTCCCCATCAAGTGTGATGGTAGCTGTGGGCTGTTAATATATGGCCTTTATTATGTTGAGGTAATATTTTTTTTTTTTTTTTTTGCGGTACGCGGGCCTCTCACTGTTGTGGCCTCTCCCGTTGCGGAGCACAGGCTCCAGATGTGCAGGCTCAGCGGCCATGGCTCACGGGCCCAGCTGCTCCGCGGCATGTGGAATCCTCCCGGACCGGGGCACAAACCCGTGTCCCCTGCATCGGCAGGCGGACTCTCAACCACTGTGCCACCAGGGAAGCCTGAAGTAGTATTTTTTTTATTTCTAGTTTACCGAGTGTTTTTACCATGAAATGCTGTCAAATGCTTTTCAGTAGAAATGATCATGTAGTTTTTTTCCCGTCATTCTGTTAATGTGCTGTTTTACATCAAAAGATTTTCATATGTTGAACCATCCTTATATTTCAAAAATATATCCCTATTAGTCACAGTATATAATCCTTTTAATGTGCTGTTGGTTTCAGTTTACTATTATTTTATTGATGATTTTTGCATCATTATTCATTAGAGATTGTAGCCTCTGGTTTTCTTGTAGTGTCTTTGTCTGGCTTTGTTATTGACGTAACTCTGGCCTCATAGAGGGAGTTTAGAACTGTTCCCTTTCCTTCAGTTGTTTTGAAGAGTGAAAGCAAGATTGCTCTTAATTGTTTTTAAATGTTGAGAAGAATTCTGCAGTGAAGCTATCTGGCTTTTCTTTGTTGTATGGTTTTCTATTAGTGATTTCAATCTCCTTAATAGGAATAGGTTTGTTCACATTTTTTTATTTATTCATGGGTCAGTCTTGAGAGGTTATATTTTCTAGGAGAGTATCCATTTCTTCTGGGTTATCCAACATTTAGATATAGAATAGTTCTTAGTATTCTCTTAGAATTTTTTTGATTTCTGTAGAATCATTTGTAAACAGTTATGATGTCCCCTCTTTCATTCCTGATTTCAGTAGTTTGAGTGTTCTCTTTGTGAGTAAATCTAGGTGTTTGTCAGTGTTTTCATCCTTTTCAAACAACCATATTGTAGGGTTGTAGTTTTCTGTACTTTTTATTCTGTTTCATTTATCTCTAATCTACTTTGTTCTACTTCTGTTAGCTTTTGTCTTTTTTCTTCTATATATGTATATTCCACATATAAGTGAGATCAGTATTACTTTTTATGTCTGACTTATTTTACTGAGCATATAGTCTCAATGTCCATACTTGTTGGTACAAATAACAGAATTTCCTTCTCTTCTATGGCTGAATAATATTGCATTGTGTATGTTTACTAGATTTTTTTTTATCCATTCATCTCTTGGACACTTTAGGTTGTTTCTATGAGTTGGCTATAGTGAATACTGGTATAATGAATATGGGAGTGCAGGTATCTTTTTAAGAGTGATTTTATCTTGTCCGGTATATACCTAGCAGTGGAACTGCTGCATTATTTGATAGTTTTTTTCTCTTTAATATTTTGAGGTAATTATATACTGTTTTCCATAGTGGCTGCAACAGTTTTCATTCTTCCCAGCAGTGCACTAGTGATCCTTTTTCTTTCCCATATTCTGCTCAATACTTGTTATCTCTTGGCTTTTTGATGATAACCCTTCTAAGGGGGGTGAGGTGATATCTCATTGTAGTTTTTTTCTTTAATAAATTTTATTTATTTATTTATTTGGCTGCATTGGGTCCTTGTTGCTGCATGCAGGCTCTCTCTAGTTGTGGCGAGCAGGGGCCACTCCTCTTTGTGGTGCGCAGGCTTCTCGTTGCAGTGGCTTCTCCCATTGCAGAGAACGGGCTCTAAGGCATGTGGGCTTCAGTAGTTGTGGCACATGGGCTAAAGGTCCTGGGAAGGTACTGGGGAAAAGTTCTTATTGCTCAAGGAAGGCATAGTTTGTAATACTCTGTTGGATGTTAGTAGGTTAAGTGAAGAACAACAAAACACAAAATATTGGATATCCATTCTTAGGGGAAAAGACAAGAGTCCAGAAAAGATCATTTCCCATTCCTGGCCGTATGGAATAGGGACCTGAGAACATCTGCTCAGCAAAACTGCACATTTGCTGTGGACCAAAGACCACTGGGTACCTCCTTTTTCTTCAGTAAATGGTAGGATTTATTTAAGTTTTATTTCTCTGTTTCAGCCAAATGTGTTATGAGTGATGAGGACTCCATATAGGACTCTGACTCAAGAGGAATCTCATGAAACTTATGAAATCCTCATGTGTGACTGGAGTCATGTTTTGGTAGAACTTTTTCTCATTTCCTTTTCTTCTATCCTTAACATACAAGGTTGGATGTATTTTGTGTGAACAAAGAAGGGACAAATTATTTCTGATAGAAGCTGCACTAACATATATTATTTCCAACTAATTATCACCCTGCTATGCAGTTATACATGACATTTGCTTGGTTTCTCAAAGATGTATACTCTGATATAAGGTAAGACATGAGCCCTAGTTATAGGCTTTTCCACGTAAGTTTTGTATGGTTTCTCTCTACGATGGAGTCTCTCTTTATTGAAATATAATTGATATACAACAGTGTTAGTATTGGCTGTACTATATGAGGTAACGTGCATACTTTATGAAATCATCACAATGATATGTGTAGCCATCTTTCCTCAGCTACTACCATGCTCCTTTTGAACATATTCCTTATGCTGGACATTACATCCCCACGACTTATCTATTACATAGAGGTTTGTGCCTCTTAATCCCCTTCACCTACTTTACCTGCCACCGCACTGCCCTTCCTTCTGGCAGCAACCACACATTTGTTCTTTATCTGTGAATCTGTTTTCCTTGTCTTGTGCTTTTGCTTCTTCGATTCCACGTATAAGTAAGATCGTGCAGTATTTGTCTTTCTATGCCTGACTTCTGTCACTTAGCGTAAAATCCTCTAGATCTGTCCATGTTGTTGCAAATGGCTGGACTCCTTTTCTTAAGGGTGACTTATATTCTACTGTGCGGAATGGACATACAGCATCTCCTCTAAGCATTCATCTATTGATGGACGCTTAGGCTGCTTCTCTATCTTGGCTACTGGAAATAATGCTACAATGAATATTCAAGTGCCTGTATTTTCTCAAATTACTGTTTTTCTTTTCTGCCAGTAAATACTCCAAAGTGCAAAACCTGGTTCACCTGACGGTTTTAATTTTTGAGGAACTTCAGTAACGTTTTCCATAAATGTTGCACCAACTTACAATCCCAGCAATAGTGGACAGGGTTCCCTTTCCTCCACACCATTGCCAATGCTTGTTGTCTTTCTGATGACAGCCATTGTAAACAGGTGTGAGGTGGTACCTCATTGAGCTTTTTTTAATATAATTTTTAAATTTTTATTTATTTAGCTGCATTGGGTCTTCGCTGCTGCACACAGGTTTTCTCTAGCTGCTGAGAGCAGGAGCTACTCTGTGGCGGCGCGTGGGCTTCTCATTGCAGTGGCTTCTCTTGTTGCAGAGCATGGGCTCTAGGCGCCCGGACTTCAGTAGTTGTGGCTCGTAGACTCAGTAGTTGTGGTTCGCGAGCTCTAGAGTGCAGGCTCAGTAGTTGTGGCACACAGGCTTAGCTGCTCCATGGCATGTGGGATCTTCCCGGACCAGGGCTCGAACCTGTGTCCCCTGCATTGGCAGGCGGACTCTTAACCACTGCGCCACCAGGGAAGCCCCCTCATTGAGCGTTTGATTTACCCTTCCCTGATGATCCGTGACGATGAGCATCTTTTCATGCGCCTGCTGGCCATCTGTATGTGTTCTTTCTCCCTGATAGACTCCCATATGTTGAGTATAGACTCCCATATGTTGAGTATAGACTCCCATATGTTGAGTATAGACTCCCATATGTTGAGTATAGACTCCCATATGTTGAGTATAGACTCCCATATGTTGAGTATAGACTCCCATATGTTGAGTATAGACTCCCATATGTTGAGTATAGACTCCCATATGTTGAGTATAGACTCCCATATGTTGAGTATAGACTCCCATATGTTGAGTATAGACTCCCGTATGTTGAGTATAGACTCCCGTATGTTGAGTATAGACTCCCGTATGTTGAGTATAGACTCCCGTATGTTGAGTATAGACTCCCGTATGTTGAGTATAGACTCCCGTATGTTGAGTATAGACTCCCGTATGTTGAGTATAGACTCCCGTATGTTGAGTATAGACTCCCGTATGTTGAGTATAGACTCCCGTATGTTGAGTATAGACTCCCGTATGTTGAGTATAGACTCCCGTATGTTGAGTATAGACTCCCGTATGTTGAGTATAGACTCCCGTATGTTGAGTATAGACTCCCGTATGTTGAGTATAGACTCCCGTATGTTGAGTATAGACTCCCGTATGTTGAGTATAGACTCCCGTATGTTGAGTATAGACTCCCGTATGTTGAGTATAGACTCCCGTATGTTGAGTATAGACTCCCGTATGTTGAGTATAGACTCCCGTATGTTGAGTATAGACTCCCATATGTTGAGTATAGACTCCCATATGTTGAGTATAGACTCCCATATGTTGAGTATAGACTCCCATATGTTGAGTATAGACTCCCGTATGTTGAGTATAGACTCCCGTATGTTGAGTATAGACTCCCGTATGTTGAGTATAGACTCCCGTATGTTGAGTATAGACTCCCGTATGTTGAGTATAGACTCCCATATGTTGAGTATAGACTCCCATATGTTGAGTATAGACTCCCATATGTTGAGTATAGACTCCCGTATGTTGAGTATAGACTCCCATATGTTGAGTATAGACTCCCATATGTTGAGTATAGACTCCCGTATGTTGAGTATAGACTCCCATATGTTGAGTATAGACTCCCATATGTTGAGTATAGACTCCCATATGTTGAGTAAGGCTTGAATACGTGCACAGATTTTGTCTGAATCGCTTTAAAGTTTCTTTCTTATTATAAAATCTCTGGTGACCCCTAAACCTTGAGCTTTGGACCAAAGCATTGCCACTTATGTGAGGCTTATGTTGTTTCCAGTATGTATGTTCAGATGCCTGGTGAGGCTTGCAAATTGAGTATGAGCTTTGCCGCACTCGTTACATTTGTGAGGTTTCTCTCCAGTGTGGATTGTTTTATGTTAGTAAGATGTGAATGTCTTGTGAGGGCTTTGCCACACTCATCGCATTTGTAAGGTTTCTCTCCAGTGTGAGTTCTCTCGTGACCCCAAAGTTGTGACCGTTCAATAGAAGCCTTATCACATTTATTACATTTAGAAGGTTTTGCTCCTGTATGAATTCTCTGGGGTGCCAGAAGGTTTGAACGCTGCGTAAAATGCTTGCCACACTCATAACATCTGTGTGGTTTCTCCCCAGCATGCATTTTCTGATGTCTACTAAGGTGTGAAAACTGGGTAAAGGCTTTGCCACACTCACGACATTTATATGGTTTCTCCCCAGTGTGCATTCTCTGATGATTTGCAAGGTGTGAATTTCGACTAAAGACCTTGCCACAATCATGACATTTGTAAGGTTTCTCTCCTGTATGCACTCTCTGATGTGTTGTGAGGTGTGACTGGTGGTTAAAGGCTTCGCCACACTCACTACATCTGTAAGGTTTCTGTCCGGAATGAATTCTCCTGTGATTCCTGAGGTTTGAGCTTTTGCTAAAAGCCTTCCCACAGTCATTACAGCTGTAAGATTTTTCTCGAGTGTGTGTTCTCCTGTGCTGCGCAGGTGACAAAGTGTTTTCCACACTAGGAGGAACTCTGTGAAGTGGTGAAACTGAGGAACCACTGCTGACTGGCTTCTCACCTTGACCGCACGCATACACTTTCTCCTCAGCTGCACATCTCTGCGGCTGAGCCGCCTGGGCCTGCAGCCTCACTCCAGGTCTACTTTCCAAACACTTGAGATCTCTGTTTCTAGCAAGGCTGATGTTATTTTTCGTTGTTAACGAACTTCTTATGGATGGCCTGCCGTGGTGAAATATTCACGTGCATTACTTCTTACAGAAACACTCTGAGGAAAATTAATTAAGGATTTATTATCTTGATCTTCTCTCTGAGATTTTTGTTATGGGCAAAAAGCACTTCTTCATAATCTCTTGCATCGTAGCCCCACTCACTCACACTCCTGCACATCTGCACAGACTTCCTTGAGGTCAGAATCCTTGATGCCGTGGTTCTGATTTCTTTCCAGTACCACTATGTGGCATAATTCTCCTTTGTCAGTGTCTTTCTCTTGGTGATAATTCCTTGATTGCAGGTCTAGCAGAATGGCTTCCTATTAAATGGAGTTGGAAAATAAATATTTTATACTGACTTAGATAATTACATAAAAAATCATATACAATGAACAGTTTTCTCAAACATGGTATTCAGACATTATTGTTATATACAGTTTAATTTTCTTTTTCTATATTTTCCCATATTACTGTTTTATCTGATCTTAGATAAGTTTCAACCATACACTACATACTACATATATATTTTGCAATGTATCTGGATAATTAAATGATAGTCCATAGTTATAGTTAGAATGTCTACCTATGTACTGGCTTATAAAAATCCAGGCATGAAATCATCATTGAGATTTGAGACTGTCTTCCCTAATCCTTAACCTTTATAATAATGTTAATCACATGTATGATGTAAGAAAAAAAATTTTTTAATCTGTATATCACAATAATAAGTGATAAAGCATTTACATAACCCATGATAAATCAAGCAGGTAAGGTAATAAATAACCACATTTACACGAAATAATAAGTCTCTGGAATTCTAAAAGATTCTCCGGTAGGTACCAACAACAACAAAAATTTTTCATTTCAGAAGGAACACACAATAGGAAAAATATCTTGATAAGCACTGAATTTTGAAATATCAGATTCAGGTAAATGTATGTATAAAGTTTAAGAATTAGGGAAAACGGTCTGAAATTTTCAATCATTGTCATGCCTGTGGTTCTACATAGTTCAACTACCTAACTGGAGTGTCATTTAATTGTACACTTGTATGGCAAAAAATATATATATATATATGGTATATAATGTATGCTTTAAAATTGTTATCTTAAGGTCAGAGAGAACATCTGTATGGAAAATAATTAGAAAAAGACAACAGCCAAAATATAGTGTAGGCCAAGGTCAATTTCATAATAACCATGACCAAAAAATGACACATCTAGTTAACTAAAGGTAACTTTACAGTACTTACTATCTGCCATGCAATGTTTCAAGCCCCTATAACAGCATTAATTATTTAATTATTCTTGAGGTAAATTATCACAGTATTTCATATAAAAACACACATCTATCTCTAACTCACACAGAAAGCAAATTTAAGAGACAGTTTGAACCTGGGTGTGCAGAGTAACATGACATGTTCATATGTATTTAAGCAGCATCGTCCATTCAGGCAGTACAGATTTCAAGAAAATTTAAAGGAAATGTATCTTAGAAATGTTTCAAGGAAGATATGGGCAGTGAGTTGTGTCACTTACACTGTCACGTCACTGTCCTACCATTCCCAGATAATGATAGGAGTCACGTCCAGCACGTGTTGATGTACACAGTGACCAGACCGAGTCGCTGATCTGAGCAAACTGTACTGTGTGCCAGTAGGGGTCCTTCCTTATGCAGTGGGGTATGGGGAGGGGTGGGGTCTTATGGGAACTGGGGAGCCCAAGTGCTAAATATTGACACAGTACTAAGAAGTACCAATAGAGTTCACTTAGATCCACAAAAATCCGAGGGAAGGCCAGGACTGGGATTTAACAAAGCAAGAGTGAAGTAGTGGGCAATGTGGGAGCACTGCTTGTGCTTGCAAATCTATGGGAAGAGGACTGTACTGCAGCAGATGAAAGCCTAACCTTGGGAAAAGAAGAACCGCTGTAGCAAGAAGCATAAACATGACTCATTCTATGGAAACTCTATTGTTGGTATGAAGGAAATGTGGAAGATATTAGGAAGACAGAGAGTGCTGTTATGGGAAGACTGTAGGTTTACATCTATTCCAATATTTGCTCTAAACATGATCAAGCTGAGTATCCCACAAATTCCATTCCTGGGCATGTATTATTTGTTCCGGAAGATATGTACAAGAATGTTCTTTGCGGGACCTAAAAGCAAACGCTGGAGAATGAATGAATTCACTCTGTGTGAACACATGTGGATGCAATAAAACCCTCTCAAGGGTACAGCAATGGAGGATGATCATGGTTGCTGGATGATGATCTCTTGGCAGGGGTGACAGGCTGACTGGTGGAAACAAAGCTAGCAGGAGGCTTTTGCCAAGGTTTAACCTCTGTGGATGTGATTATATTTGGTAAGAACTTTTAAACTACTTATACATTTTTAAGTCAGAATATCAATTTTAGCATGAAGTTTTTTAGTGCAAACAGCTTTGTCATATAAAAGTAACAGATCTCTTTTGCAGGAATTTTTTAAAGTATTTGAAATCATATCTTTGGATCTTTTAACATTCCAATCCCAAACATAAAACAGACATCAGATGAGAAGTGCTCTTACTGTATGTGTATCACTAAAGATATATCACTAAAGATATACTTACTGTTATCAATAGAAATTAATATGCACTTAACAAAAAGTGATGAATTTTGACTTCTGGAACAGCAACAGAAAATAGTAACCTTAAGGGGCATTACTAAACAACCTAGAGGGGAAAGAATGACTTGTATGGACAAGTGTTGTTCACAGCAGGGTTTAAGCATAGAAACAGTTCTGGCAGTGCCCAGCTGATCCATGGCAGAGTTCTATGTGCAGAGATGTGGTCAACAACATAAGTAGCCAATTAACAGCCTGAAGAACAGGACGATAATAGGATGTATATCAACAAGGACCAGGTGACTTTTGGTGAAATTTAGTTGAAAGAGAGGACAGGGAACAAAAGAGGCCTCATTGAGATATGTAATTCAAGGAATGTAAGAAAATTTCTGAGAAACATCGTTAGAAGCAGTAATAATGAGGAAACCATGTAGTATAAAAAAATTACCTACATTTCCTTAAATAAAATGAGCTATTTAAATATCAGCATACCAAGATGTGCATGAAGAATCTACACAGGGAGAATAATTATTAGAATAGATTAATGTTGGGGAAGCTAGTAAAGTAGTCTTGTTCAGGTTTCAGAGGCAGCACTAGGCCTCTCTGACCGGGCAGTGACCCTAAAAGCTGGCTACATGCCCAACTGCTGAGCTCCCTGCAGGCAGCACACCTTGTAAATCATTAGATAAGACGGGGCGTAAGTCTGGGGCCTTCTTGCACCCTGAGGGCCTGGCCAGCCCCCAGGGATCAGAGAACACTCCAAGACTTATGACTTAAAACCAAGGCACTTATGACTTAAAACCAAGGCATTTATGACAATAACCAGAGCTGCAAATTTGCACGCAGGCTGACTGTCGTCCGGGCCTTCCCAGCTGGGATTCCAGATTGCTGCTGAAGGGACTTCCCAGTGCTGCTTGGATCTGGATGTAGGTGTTTCCCCAATTCCATGAGGTAATAAACCTGTCTTTCCTATACTTTCTTAGTTATATTATTCTTAATTAGTATACTGTAATCTTTTAATTCAATGAACTCTCTGAATTCTTGTTTAACTGAGTGTAAGAGTGGTTATTTTGCCAGCAAATCCTACGAACCTAAAATGAAAGTAAAACTTCCAGCAAAACAATTATTTGCAGCAAAAAAAAATTGAAATTAAAATAGAAATCAAAACTTCCTTATAGAAAACTACAGCAAATCAACTGAATGGTAACCTGTGACTAAAACTTAATAAGAAAAATTTAATTGAGGAAAATGTGTGTTAAAACAAATGTGATACCACTAAACACCTATGATAGTGGCCAAAATACAGAACACTGAAAATATTAAAAATTAGAAATGATGCAGAGCAGCAGAAACTTTCATTCATTGCTGATGGGAATGCTAAATGGTACAGCTAGTTTGGAAGAGTTTGCGGTTTCTTACAGTCTTAAATATGATCTAGCAATCGCACTACCTGGAAGTTACACAAATGAGCCACAAACTTCTCTGCATGCAAAAACATGCACATGAAATAGAACAAATAATCCTAAAATTTGTGTGGAACCAGAAAGACACCAAATAGCCAAAGCAATCTTCAGAAAGAATAAAAAAGGTGAAGGCATCACATTCCCTAATCTCAAGCAATGTTACAAAGAATGGAAACTAAAATGCTACTGGCTTTAAAGCAGATGTAAGTCAATGGAAGAGACTAGAAAGCCCAGAAGTAAACCCACACATATGCAATCGATAAATTCACAACAAAGGAGCCAAAAATATACAAGGGGGAAAGGACAGTGTCATCAATAATTAGTATCGAGAAGACTGAAAGGCACATACAGAAGAATGAAACTGGACCACTATCTTATACCATATGCATAAATTAACTCAAAACAGAGTAAAGACTTGAATGTAATACCTGAAAAAAAAAACTCCTAGAAGAAAGCATAGTAAGCTCCTTGATATCGTGTCAGTGATTTTTTGAATCTGAAATGAAAAGTAAAAGCAAAAGAAACAAAAATAAACAAGTAGGTCTACATCAATCTAAAAAGTTTGTGCACAAGAATGGAATCTATCAACAAAATGCAAGGGCAACGTATGGGTTGGGAGAAAATATTTACAAATCATATTTAAGGGGCTTAAAATCTAAATTACATAAAGAGCTCACAGCTCAACAGCAAAAACAACAAAAATTCTGATTAAAAAAAAAAAAATGGGCAGAAGATCCGAATAGATTTTCTTCCAAAGAAATCATACAGGTGGTCAACAGATACATGAAAAGATGTTCAACATCATCATCAGGAAAATGAACACCACAATGAGATCTCACCTCACAATTCTTAGAATGGCTTTAACATAGACATAAATATACGACAAGCAAGTGTTGGCAAGGATGTGGAGAAAAGGGAATCCTTGTGTTCTCTTAGTGCCAACACTACGAAAAACAGTACAGATGTTCTGCAAATAAATAGAACATAATATCCAGCAATTCCATTTCTGGGTATTTATATGATGAAAATGAAAACACTATCTCAAAAAGATATATGTATCCCCCTGTTCACTGCAGTATTTACAATAGTAAACAACCTAAGTGTCCATCAATGAATATGAATGAATAAAGAAACTGTGACATGTCTAAATATATATAGTGTAAAAAACTTGCCATGTGTGACAACATGAAGGGCATTATGCTACCTGAAGTGAGTGACACACAGAAAGACAAATACCTTATGACTGAATGATGAATGGGGGAGTTTTTTTTGGGGGGGGGGGGGTTCTTTTTTTTTTTTACAGAAAAGCTAATTAGACATATCAGTAAGCCATGCTGTATTTAAAGTAAACTACATCTAATTTTTGAATTTTCAGTTTTTGTCATTATCCACATCATGACTTCTTCCTACTAAATGAATCCTGGTAACAAGCCAGGATGGACAAAAAAATAACAAGTAGACTTAGCTCCACTTTATTAGTCAGATATTATTAGGAAAAGGATCAACAATACACTTACCATCTTCCCAAAGGATTAAGTTAATGGAAGGCGGTTTTCCTGTCAAATGAGGTAACACTGTCTTCTAGACCAAGGTTTTTGGGAGTGAAACTTTATCTGCTCAAAACATGTCTTATGCATTGACAATTCTGTAAAAACAGGTAATGTAAAAACAAGATGAATGTAGTCAGAAAACAGTAGCCATGGGTGGAGGGGGCGTGGTCTAAGGACAGCAGCATGTGTGTTGTGATCCACATGATTATTTGTGCAAACACAGTTCTCAGAGGCTGCAGGTAGAAACAAAAGCACCCCCAAGTGGGCCTAAGTACCTTTAATCCCAGAAAGTTAAGACTGAGGAATACTTATAATTAACCTAAAGGCCTCCCAGTCACGAAAATCCATTTTGGAACTGTTACTGTGGATGCTATAAGAACCTAGTTTAAAAACAAAATCTCAATTATCTCCTGCACCCTTTAGCTTCTACCCTCTAAAAGTGAAAAGGAAACCTACAAAACAATAGAAAATACTCACCAATCATAAATATCTGACAAGGTACTTGCATTTAGAAGATATAAAGAACTTATTTATACTCAACAAAAAAAGACAACCCAATTTTAGGATGGGCAAAGGACCTGAACAGACATTTCTCCAAAGAACAAAGAAAAATAGCCAATATGCACACACAGAGAAGATGTTTAACATAATTTTTCAATAGAAAAATGCAAGTCAAACCCAGGATGAGGTACAACTCCACACCCCTTACAATGGCTGTAGTCAAAGAGACATAACAAGTGTTGGTGAGGATATAGAGAAACTGGAACCCTCATACACTCACTCCTGGTGGAAATGTCAAAGTGCAGCAGCACTTCTGGAAGACACTGGCAGTTCCTCAAAAGATTAAACAGAAAATTACCACACAACCAAACAACTGCACTTTTAGCTTTATGCAAAAGGAAATGTAAATATACGTCCACAAAAAATGTTCAAAAATGTTTCTAGCAGTATTGTTCACAGTAGCCAAAAGGTGGAAACAACCCAAATGTCCAACAACTCACAAATGGATAAACAAAATGTTGTATTCGTTCATGGACTATTACAAGGCAACAAAAAGGAATGAGGAACTATTACATGCCACAAAAACAAAAAACAAACATGCAGAAATAAATTCCCTGCATATAAGTATTTATAGCAGCATTATCCATATCATCTAAACTTGGAAGGAACCAAAATGTCCTTCGGTTGGTGAATGGAGTAATAAACTGTGGTACATCCAGGCAAGGGAAATATTATTCACCACTAAAAAGAAATGAGCTATCAAACTATGAAAAGTCATGGAGAAAATTAAATGGATATAACTAAGTCAAAGAAGACAATCTGAAAACGCTATATAAATTGTTTGATTCCAACTAGATGACATGCTGCTGAAGGCAGATGTATGAAGCCAGTAACAAGATCTGTCATTGCAGCAGTTAGGAGGGAGGGAGAGATGAATAGGTAGAGCACAGAGGATTTTTAAATAATGAAATTACTTTTTATGGTACTATTATGGTACACACATGTCAGTATACATTTGCCCAAACCTACAAAATATATAACACCTAGAGTGAACTCTAACATAAATGTGGACTTTGAGGGGGTAATTCATGTCAATGTAGGTTCCTCAGTGATAACAAACATACTCTTCTGTCGGGTGTTGATTATGAGGGAGGGTCTGCATATCTGGGGTGGAAAATACATGGGAAATCTCTATAACGTCCACCTAATTCTTCCATGAACCTAAAACTCCTTTAAAAAAGATAGCCCATTAAAACAAAGGTGTATGGGTTCATAATAGGTACTAACTAATGTGAAACAGTAAAAGGAATAGACTACCTTTTCAAAAATTTCTAGAGGTTATACGGCTTTCGGGGAAACAAGCGTTAAGTCGGGGACTTCCCTGGCAGTCCAGTGGCTAAGACTTCGCCTTCCAGTGCAGGCGGTGTGGGTTCAATCCCTGGATGGGGAGCTAAGATCCCACATGCCTCGTGGCCAAAAAACCAAAACATGAAACAGAAGCAATACTGTAACAAATTCAATAAAAGACTTCAAAAATGGTCCACATCAAAAAAAATAAAGTTAAGGCAAACACTCAAAAAACAAATCCTATAAAATATTAAAGAAATATTCATTCCGAACCCCAAATTGTAGATATAAAACAAAGAACACTAAGAATATCATCAAAAATACAGAACTGGGCTTCCCTGGTGGCGCAGTGGTTGGGAGTCCGCCTGCCAATGCAGGGGACACTGGTTCATGCCCTGGTCTGGGAGGATCCCACATGCCGCGGAGCGGCTGGGCCCGTGAGCCATGGCTGCTGAGCCTGCATGTCCAGAGCCTGTGCTCCGCAACAGGAGAGGCCACAGCAGTGAGAGGCCCACGTACCGCAAAAAAAAACAAAACAAAAATACAGAACTGATGATTGAATAAAGAAAAATGAAGGCCAGTTATAACAATGAAATTTGTAAGATGAAAGTTATCAGTGGTCTAAAAGCAAAACAAGTAACAGTAGAGTTTAAATGTCAGCATCTACCCCAACTAGAAACTAAAAATACTACAAAATAGTTTGTATACCAATAAAGGCAAACGTACAATAAAGGCAGGAAATCATGCACACACAAAGCTAACAGGGCAGGGAGGTAACAAGACAAAAGTAGTAAAATCATCTATATCCACAGTAATTAAGGGATACACAAAACAATTAGATGTAAAATATGATATCAGAAACAGTAATGAGAGGAGGAGAGTACAAATGCAGGGTTTATAAAATGTATTTGAAATTAAGAGATCAGCAACTTAATCATGTATATATAGACTGCTATATAAAAACCTCATGGCAATTGCAAACCAAAATGCTATAATAGATATATACACAAGAAAAAGGAGTCCAAACACAACACTAAAGATAGTTAGCAAATCACAAAAGGGAAAAAAAGACCTACAAAAACAAATCCAAAACAATTAACAAAATGGCAGAACATTCATATCAATAATTACCTCAAACATAAAAGTACTAAATACTCCAACTGAAACACATAAACTGGCTGAATGGATATAAAAACAAGACGTGTGGGCTTCCCTGGTGGCGCAGTGGTTGAGAGTCTGCCTGCCAATGCAGGGGACACGGGTTCGTGCCCTGGCCTGGGAGGATCCCACATGCTGCGGAGCGGCTGGGCCCGTGAGCCATGGCCACTGAGCCTGTGCGTCCGGAGCCTGTGCTCTGCAGCTGGAGAGGCCACAACAGTGAGAGGCCCGCATACCGCAAAAAAAAAAAAAAAAAAAAAAAACCAAGACGTGTATATATGCTACCTACAAGCAACTCAATTTAGAACTAAAAACACAGAGACTGAAAATGAGGGGATGGAAAAAGGTATTCCATACAAATGGAAATCAAAAGAAAGCCACAGCAGCAATACTTGTATCAAACAAAATATACTTTAAAATTAAGACTGCTGGGACGTCCCTGGTGGCGCAGTAGTTCGGAATCCGCCTGTCAATGCAGCGGACATGGGTTCAAGCCCTGGTCTTCGAGGGTCCCACATGCTGCAGAGCAACTAGGCCCATGTGCTGCAGCTGCCGAGCCTGCACTCTAGAGCCCATAAGCCACTGCTACTGAACCCACATACCACGACCACTGAAGCGCACATGCCTGGAGCCCGTGCTCCACGACAGGGGAGGCCCCCCATGAGAAGCCCGCACACTGCAGCAAGGGGTAGCCCCTGCTCACTGCAGCTGGAGAAAGCCCACGTGCAGCAGTGAAGACCCAACACAGCCAAAAATAATTTTTTAAAAAGATTAAGACTGTTATAAGAGATAAAGGACACTACATATTGATCAAGGGATCATTCTAGAAGATATAACAATTGTAAATATACGTGCACCCAACACAGGACCACCTAAATATATAAGGCAAATATTAACAGACATAAAAGTAGGACTCAGCTGTAACAAAATAACTGCAGAGAACTTTAACACCCCACTTACCTCAATGGACAGATCATCCAGACACCAATAAGGAAACACAAGCCTTAATAACACATTAGACTAAACTGACTTAATTGGACTAAACTGACATGATATAAATATAGAGAGGGGGACTTCCCTGGTGATGCAGTGGTTAAGAATCCACCCTCCAATGCAGGGAACTCAGGTTCGATCCCTGGTCAGGTAACTAGATCCCACATACATGCCTCAACTAAGGAGCACACATGCTGCAACTAAGACCGGTGCAACCAAGATAAAGAAAAATTAAAAATAAACTTTAAAAATAATAATAATAAATAAGTATGTAGAAAGCATTCCATCCAAAAGCAGAATACACATTCTTTTCAAGTGCACATGGACATTCACCATGGATAGATCACATGCCAGGCCACAAATCAAGTCTTGGTAAATTTAAGACTACAATCATATCAAGCATCTTTTCCAACTACAGCACTGAGACTAGAAATCCACTACAGGAAAGAAAAACTGCAAAAACACAAAGATGTGGACGCTAAGCATTATGCTATTAAGTAACCAATGGACCACTGAAACAATCAAAGAGGAAATAAAAAATACCTGGAGATAACAGCCTAAAGAAAAACAGAAAAAGAAGGCATGACGATCCAGACAGCAAAAGCACTTCTAAGAGGGAAGTTTATAGCGATACAGGGATCAAGGAAAATTTCAAATTAACAACCCAACCTAACCTTACACCTAAAGGAACTAGAGAAAGAAGAAAAAACAAAAACGAAAGTTGGTAGAAGGAAAGAAATAACAAAGATCAGAACAAAAATAGAGACTAAATAAACAACAGGAAATGGAAGGAAGCAAGATGGCAGAACAGAAAAATGTGGAGATCACCTCCTCCCACAAATACATGAGGAAAAATTCTCACAGAATACCTAGTGAACGCTGACAGAAGGTGTCAGACAACTGAAATTGCAAGAAAGATCACTACATAACAGGGCAGGATCAAAGGAAAAAACAAAGAAGGAATTGGGACATGACCTGAACTCTGGGGAGAGAGCTGTGAAACAGGAAAGGTTCCCTCAACCTGGGAACCCCCCTCACTGGTAGCCACGATGGGAAGGGAGCCTCCGGGGAGAAAGGGCAACAAGCAGCCTGCGGCAGGCAGGACAGAGACGGATGAGCACAGAAGGCCTGTGTCACCTATGTGCTGCAACTCGAGCTTCGGCGGACAGACCCTGGGGGAGGACGGGATGGCTGCATGGAAGCAGCCTGAAGCAGCTGGAGTGTGGCACAGGCTACAGCCAGGGGTGTACTCAGACAGGGCCCGGACCTGCGTGAGAAGTGCTACCCTCAACAGGCACGTGAAGGGGGGGCCCACCACAGCAGCCCCCCTCTTGGCACGCTCACGGCAGGCACGGCTCCGCCTCTACGAGCTCTCGGAGCACGCAAGTGTGGGCTGCCCACCGTAGACGTGGGGCTGACGTTAGAGCCCTCTCCCCACAGCTGTGCCATCTGTGGGCTTACTCTGCCACCGCTGCCCCACAGGTCTTGTAAACTCAGCATCTGTGGGACACCCAAGTGGGTTACGGGGGCTCCCATGGCGGGGGCACGTCTGGCATCAGCAGCTGCGGGCTTTGTGGGTACACCCACATAGAGGCAGGGCCAGGGTCTCAGCAGCTTCCGTAGCTTGCGCTGTGATCCTGGTACCTGACTTCAGTATATCTGTATCTACTGATTTGTGCTGGTGGCTTCATGAACAGAGAATCTGAGGGCCAACAGGGCCTACTGCCTGCATTCCCACGGTTGAGGCAGGGCCGAGAGCAGTGCTGACAACACTTTACTCTGAGCCCACACGACAGGTGATGGGCGACCACACAACGCAGTCACCGGTGGACAGCTCTTGCGGAGGAATACTCAGAGGATCCTCTCCCAATGCGGGTGCTCCAGTCCTGCCTGCCTCACATGGCAGCTCAGAAACAGATGTGCAATTCTACTCCAACAACGGGGGACCAGACCCTGCCCCAACAGGGCTGTGACAACCACAGAGCAGAAAGGAGTGCCTAATCAATACCCATCGTAGGCTCTAGTCACCCCTAAACCAGTCACACCCGCATCAAGGGGATAACGGACAGCACACAGTGAGGAGAGACGTGCACAGTATCCATACTAAAAACAGCCCTAGCACCAAAAATATTAGACTCACACAGGCTACACAGGGAAGCTCCCACACAGAAACAGCCCTCCAAGACCACAGAAGATAACTGATTCTCCTAAAATCATAGAGTCAGAGAAATATAAGTAAAATGAAGAAGCAAAGGAACCACTCCCAAATCAAAGATCATGAGAATTCCCCTGAAAGAACAATGAAACAGAACTCTCCAGTCTAATAGACTCCAAGTACAAAAAGGAGGTAATAAAAATATTGAAAGAATTATGAAAGGCTATTGAGAGAAATGCAGATTCCTGTAAAACAGAACTAGAAACTATAAAAAGGAACCAAGTAAAATCAGAAAACTCATTTGCTGAGGCAAAAGCTGAGCTGAAGGCAATGAATCACAAACTGAATAATGCAGAATAAATTAGTGATATGGAAGATAAAATAATGGAAATCACCCACTCAGAACAGCAGGCAGAAAACAAAAGAAAAAAAATGAAAGCAGTATACAATACCTATGGGATAATATAAAGCATGCCAATCTATGCAGAATACTGATCCCAGAAGAAAACACAGAAAAGGAGATCAAAAATGTATTTGAAGAAATAAATGAAAGAGACAAAAAAAAAAAAAGATCAATAAAACTAAAAGCTGGTCCTTTGAAATGATAAACAAAATTGATAAACCTTTTCTGAGAAACATGAAAAAAAAAGGGACAGGTCCCAAATCAATAAAATCAGAAGTGAAAAAGAAGTTAAAACAGACACCACCATAATACAAAAGATTATAAGAAACTACTATGAACAAGTATATGCCAATAAAATGGACAACCTAGAAGAAATGTACAAATTCTTAGAAAAGTACAATCTCCCAGGACTGAACCAGGAAGAAATACAAACTATGAATGGTTCAATTACCAGTAATGAAATTGAATCAGTAATTTTAAAACTCCTAAAGAACAAAAGTCCAGGACCAGTGGCTTCATAGCTGAATTCTACAAAACATCTAGTGAAGAGTTGACACCTATCCTTCTGAAACTATTCCAAAAAGCTGCAGAGGAAGGAACACTTCCAAACTCGTTCTGTGAGGCCAGCATCACCCTGATACCAAAACTAGACAAATATATCACAAAAAAAGAAAATTACAAGCCAATAACATTGATGAACATAGATGCAAAAATACTCATCAAAGTACTAGCAAACCGGGCTTCCCTGGTGGTGCAGTGGTTGAGAGTCCGCCTGCTGATGCAGGGGACGCAGGTTCGTGCCCCAGTCCGGGAAGATCCCACATGCCGTGGAGCAGCTGGGCCCATGAGTCATGGCCACTGAGCCTGCATGTCCAGAACCTGTGCTCTGCAACGGGAGAGGCCACAACAGTGAGAGGCCCGCATACCGCAAAAAAAAAAAAAAAAAAAAAAAACTACAGAAAGCAGGCATAGAGGGAACATACCATGATAAAAGTCATATGTAACAAACCCGCAGCTAACATTACAGTCAACAGTGGAAAGCTGAAAGCATTTCCTCTAAGATCAAGAACAAGACAAAGATGCCCATTCTCACCATTTTTATTCAACATAATTTTGGAAGTCCTAGCCATAAAAGAAATCCATGGAAAGGAAGAAGTAAAAGTGTCATTGTTTGTAGATTACATGATACTATACATAGAAAAGCCTAAAGACACCATCAGAAAACTACTAGTTGAATTCAGTAAAGTTGCAGGATACAAAATTAATACACAGAAATCTGTTGCATTTCTATACACAAAAAATGAAAGATCAGAAAGAGAAATTAAGAAAACAATCTCATTTACCATCACATCAAGAAGAATAAAATACCTAGGAATAAACCTGCCTAAGGAGGCAAAAGAACTGTATTCTGAAAACTGTAAGACACTGATGAAAAAAACTGAAGAGGACAGAAAGAGATGGAAAGATATACCATGTTCCTGGATTAGAAGAATCAATATTGCCAAAATTCCTATACTACCCAAAGCAATCTACAGATTCAATGCAATACGTATCAAATTACCGATTGCATTTTTCACAGAACTAGAAAAAAAAATTTTTTTAATTTGTATGGAAACACAAAAGACAAATAGCCAAAGCAATCATGAGAAAGAAGAACAGACCTGGAGGAATCAGGCTCCCTAAGGACTAAACTACAAACTACAGTAATTGAAACAGTATGGTACTGGCATACACAAAAAAAGACATGGATCAATGGAACAGGATAGAAAGCCCAGAAATAAACCCACATACCTATGGTCAATTAATCTACCACAAAGGAGGCAAGAATATACAATGGAGAAAAGACAATCTCTTCAATAAATGGTGCTGGGAAACCTGGACAGCTACATGTAAAAGAATGAAACTAGAACATTCTTTAACACCATATACAAAAATAAACTAAAAACAGATTAAAGACCTGAATGTTAAGACCAGATACTATAAAACTGTTAGAGGAAAACATAGGCAGAACACTCTTTGACATAAATCACAGCAGTATCTTTTTGAATCTGTCTCCTAGACCAATGGAAATAAAAACAAAGGGGACCTAATTAAACTTAACAGTTTTTGCACAGCAAAGGAAACCATAAACAAAACGAAAAGACAACCCTACAGAATGGGAGAAAATATTTTCAAAAGATGTGACCCACAATGGATTAATTTCCAAAATATACAAACAGCCCAGTATCAAAAAAACAAACACAAAATCTTAATTTAAAAATGGGCAGAATATCTAAATAGACATTTCACCAGAGAAGACATACAGATGACCAAAGGCACATGAAAAAATGCTTGACATCACTAATTATTAGACAAATGGAAATCAAAACTACAATGAAGTTATTACCCCATTCTGGTCAGAAAGGCTATTATCAAAAAGTCTACTAATAATAAATTCTGAAGAGGGTGTGAGAAAAAGGAACCTTCCTAAACTGTCGGTGGAAATGTAAACTGGTACAGCCACTACGGAAAACAGTATGGAGGTGCCTTCAAAAACTAAAAATAGAGTTACCATATGATTCTGTAATACCACTCCTGGGCATATATCTGGAGAAAATTATAATTCAAAAACATATATGCACTGTAATGTTCATACCAGCACTATGTACAATAGCCAAGACATAGAAGGAACTTAAATGTCCATCAGCAGATGAATGGATAAAGATATTGTAGTATGTACATACAATGAAATATTACTCTACCATAAAAAAGAATGAAATTTTGCCATTTGCAGAAACACGGATGGACTTCAAGATTATCATACTAAGTGAAGTAAGTCAGAAAAAGAAAGGCAAATACCATATGACATCATTTATAGGTGGAATCTAAGATATGACACAAATGAACTTATCTGTGAAACAGACTCACACACATAGAGAACAGACTTGTGGTTTCCAAGGGGAAGAGGGGGCACAGGAGGGATGGACTGGGAGTCTGGGTTTAGCAGATGCAAACTATTATATATAGAATGGATAAACAACAAGGTCCTACTATTATAGCACAGGGAACTGTATGCAATATCCTGTGATAAACCTTAATGGAAAAGAATATAAAATGTACATATATGTATAACCGAATCACTTTGCTATACAGCACAAATTAACAGAACACTGTAAATCAACTACACTTCAATTAAAAAAAAAAATGAGGCCAGCATCACACTGATACCTAAATCAGACAAAGATATCACAAAAAAAGAAAATTACAGGCCAGTATCACCAATGAACATAGATGCAAAAATGCTCAACAAGATACTAGCAAACCGAATCCAACAATACATTAAAAAGATCATAGATCATGATCAAGTGGAGTTTATCCCAGGCTGAAAGGATTTTTCAATATCTGCAAATCAATCAATATGATACAACACATTAACAAACTGAAAAATAAAAACCAGAAGGAGCAACCAAGATGGTGGAGCAGTAGGATGTGAAGCTCACCTTCTCCCACAAATACATGAAAAATACATCTCCATGGGGAACGATTCTCACATAATATCTACTGAACGCTGGCAGACCAACTCAGACTGCTGAAAGGGCAAGAAAATCTCCACATAACTTGGTAGGAAAAAAAAAAAAGAAAAGGAAGTGAGAAAGCAGTCGGGACAGGACCTGCGCCCCTGGGAGGGAGCTGTGAAAGAGGGAAGGTTCCTGCACCCTGGGAAGCCCCCTCACTGGCAGGGAGATCTGCTGAGACAGAAGGGGAGCTTCAGAGCCTCCGAGGAGAACGCAGCAGATGGTTTCAGGCAGCCAGAGTGGAGGGAGAAGCACAGAGTCAGTGCCACTGCCCTGCACTTCCCAGCCTGAGATGCACATCCTGGGAGCTGGAACTCAGGCTCTGGTGATCAGGCCTGGGAAGAGGACTGGGGATGGTTGTGCGGAAACAGGCCTGGGGGTGGGGGGTGGGGGCGCAGGGAGACTGGATTCTGGTGTAACCACAACTGAGGGTGTATGTGGAGGAAGCCCGGGGTGCCTTAGAGGTCAGGTACCATTGTTTGAGGGGTGTGTGAGGGAAGGGGTGACTCACCATCATACCCTTTTCCCCTGTGCACGTGCCTGCTCTCAGAGAACAGGACACCACCTGTGCTGGCTCCAGGGCTCGTCATGATCCGCCTCTGCCACCCTCACAGACTCCAGAAGTGGTCAGGAGCTGCCACCACTACCCACTTGGACTCCAGGAATGGTCACAAGCCACCTCCGTTCCCATTACATGCTCAGGGGGTGCACCTGAGCCGCCACCGCTGCCTAAAACCCCAGGACCCGACACCAGCCACCTCACCTGCACATCTCCTATCAAGAAGATAACGATTCTCACACACTGATGACACACGCGACAGGCATCCATACTAAAAACAGCCCTTGCACCAAATATATTAAGCCCACACAACCCCCACATACAAATAGCCCTCGAAGACCACAGTAGACAGTTGCTTCTCCTAAACTCACAGAGTAAGACAAATATAATTAAAATGAAAAAGTAGAGGAACCGCTCCCAGTTAAAAGACCAAGAGAATTCCCTTGAAACAACAAACAATGAAACAGATCTCTTCAGTCTAACAGACACCGACTTCAAAAAGAAGATTCTGAAAATACTGAAGGAATTAATAAAGGCTATCAACAGAAATGCAGAGTACTGTAAAAAGGAACTACAAACTATTAAGAGGAACCAATAAAAACTAGAAAACTCATTTGCACATACGAAAGCTGAGCTAAAGGCAATCAACTGCCCAATGAATAATGCAGAAGAAAGAATAAGTGACCTGAAGGATAGAATAATGGAAATCACACAATCATGACAGCAGACAGAAAACCAAATGAAAAAATAAAATAAAAGCAATATAAGAGATCTGTGGGATATAATAAAGTGTGCCAATCTGTATATAATAGGGATTCCGGAGGGGAAGAAAGAGAAAAGGGGATCGAAAATGTATTTGAAGAAATTATGGCCGAAAAATTTCCAAACCCAAAAATGGAAACAGATATCCAGGTACAGGAAGTAAAGAGAGTCCCAAACAAAATAAATGTGGAACCATAAAAAAACCAGAATTGCCAAAGCAGTCCTGAAGAGAAAGAACAAAGCAGGAGACATAATCATCACAGACTTCAGACAATACTACAAAGCTACAGTAATCAAACAGCATGGTACTGGCACAAAAACAGACATATGTATCAATGGAACAGAAGAGAGAGCCCAGAAATAAACCCACATGCCTATGGTCAATTCATCTTCAACAAAGGAGGCAAGAATATACAGTGGGAAAAAGACATTCTCTTTAGCAAGTAGTGTTGGGAAAGTTGGACAGCCACATGTAAATCAGTGAAGTTAGAACACACCCTTTCACCATACACAAAAATAAACTCAAAATGGCTTAAGGACTTAAACATAAGACATGACACCATAAAACTCCTAAAAGAGAACACAGACAAAACATTCCCTGACATAAATTGTACCAATGTTTTCTTAGGTCAGTCTCCCAAGGCAATAGAAATAAAAGGAAAAAGAAACAAATGGGACCTAATCAAACTTACAAGATTTTGCATAGCAAAGGAAACCATCAATAAAACGGAAAGACAGCCTACAGAATGGGAGAAAATATTTGCAAACAATGCAATCGACAAGGGCTTAGTTTCCAAATATACAAACAGCTCATACAACTCAACAACACAAAAACAACCCAGTTGAAAAATGGGCAGAGTACCTAAATAGACATTTCTTCAAAGAAAAAATGGCCAAAGATCCTCAACATCGCACATTATTAGAGAAATGCAAATCAAAACTAAAATGAGGTACCACCTCATACCCGTCAGGACGGCCATCCTTAAAAATTCTACAAATAACAAATGCTGGAGAGGGTATGGAAAAAGGGAACCCTACACTGTTGGTGGTAATGTAAGTTGGTGCAGCTACTGTGGAAAAAAGTATGGAGGTTCCTCCGAAAACTAAAAATAGAATTACCATATGATCCAGCAATCCCAGTCCTGGACATATATCTAGACAAAACTATAATTCAAAAAGACACATGAACCCCTATGTCCATAGTACTATTCACAATAGCCAAGACATGGAAACAACCTAAGTGTCCATCAGCAGAAGAATTTATGAAGAAATTGTGGTACATATACACAATGGAATACTACTTAGCCATAAAAAGGAACGAAATAATGCCATCTGCAGCAACATGGATGCAACTAGAGATTATCATACTAAGTGAAGTAAGTCAGAAAGAGAAAGACAAATATCATATGTTATTACTTATATATGGAATCTAAAATATGACACAAATGAACCTATCTATGAAACAGCAACAGAATCACAGATATAGAGAACAGGCTAGTGGTTGCCAAGGGGGATGGGGTTGGAGAAGGGGTGGAGTAGGAGGTTGGGGTTAGAATATGTAAGCTTTTATATATATATAGACTGGATAAACAACAAGGTCCTACTATATAGTACAAAGAACTATATTCAATATCCTATGATAAACCATAATGGAAAAGTACATTAAAAAAAGAATATATATATATATATATAAAAATAACTAAATCACTGCTGTACAGCAGAAATTAACACAACATTGTAAATCAACTATACTTCAATTAAAAAAATACTGATCATAGGGCTTCCCTGGTGGCGCAGTGGTTGAGAATCTGCCTGCCAATGCAGGGGACAAGGGTTCAAGCCCTGGTCTGGGAAGATCCCACATGCCGCGGAGCAAGTAGGCCCGTGAGCCACAATTGCTGAGCCTGCGCGTCTGGAGCCTTGCTCAGCAACAAGAGAGGCCATGATAGTGAGAGGCCCGCACACCGCGATGAAGACTGGCCCCCACTTGCCACAACTAGAGAAAGCCCTTGCACAGAAATGAAGACCCAACACAGCCATAAATAAATAAATTAATTAAAAAAAATACTGATCATAAGAATAAAAATCTTATGATCATCTCAATAGATGCTGGAAAACCTTTTGGTAAAACTCAACATCTATTTATGATAAAACAAAAACTCTCCAAAAAGCAGGCACAGAGGGAACATACCTCAACATAATAAAGCCCATATATAACAAACCCATAGCTAACATATTCAATGGTGAAAAGCTGAAAGCATTTCCTCTAAGATCAGGAATGAGACGAGGATGCCCACTGAGGCCACTTTTATTCAACATAATTTTGAATAAATTATCACAACAATCAGAGAAGAAAAAGAAATAGAAGGAATACAAGTTGGAAAGGAAGAAGTAAAACTATCACTCTTTGCAGATGACATGATACTGTACGTAGAAAAGCCTGAGGACACCACCAGAAAACTACTGGAGCACATCAATGAATTCCGTAAAGTTATAGGATACATAATTAATATACAGAAATCTGCATTTCTATAAACTAATAATGAAGTATTAGAATGAGAAAATTAAGAAAACAATCCCATTTACCATCACATCAAAAAGAATAAAACCTAGGAATAAACCTACCTAAGAAGGCAAAATACCTGTACTCCGAAAACTACAAGACACAGATGAAAGAAACTGAAGATGACACAAAAGGATGGAAAGAATACTGTGTTCCTGGATTGGAAGAATCAATATTGTTAAAATGACCATACTACCTAAGGCAATCTACAGATTCAATGTAATCCCTATCACAACACCAATGGCATTTTTCACAGAACTAGAAAAAAAAATTTTTTTAATTTGTATGGAAACACAAAGGACCCCAAATAGCCAAACAATCTTGAAAAAGAAGAACAGAGACAGAGGAATCATGCTCTCTAGGGACTATACTACAAGCTACAGTAATTGAAACAGTATGGCACTGGCAAAACGAAACACATAGATCTGTGGAACAAGAGAGAGAGCCTATAAAAAATCCAGGTACTCATGTTCAATTAATCTACCACAAAGGAGGCAAGAATATAAAATGCAGAAGACAGTCTCTTCAAACAAGTGGTGCTCAGAAAACTGTACAGCTACATGTAAAAGAATGAAATTAGTACATTCCCTAAAACCATATACAAAAATAAACTCAAAATGGATTAAAGACCTCAATATAAGACCATATACCATAAAACTCCGAGAGGAAAACAGGCAGAACACTCTGACATAAATTGCAGCAGTATTTTTGGGGATTCATCTCCTAAAGTAATGGAAATAAAAGCAAAAGTAAACAAATGGGACCTAATTAAATTTAAAAGCTTTTGCACAACAAAGGAAACCATCAACAAAAGGAAAAGACAACCTACTAAATGGGAGAAAGTATTTGCAAATGATATAAATGATAAGGGATTAATATCCAACATATTTAAACAGCTCATACAACATTACATCAAAAAAACATACAACCCCGATTTTAAAAAGGGCACAAGAACTGAACAGTCATTTTTCTAAAGTAGAAATGCAGATGGCCAACAAGTACATGAAAAGATGTTCAACATCGCTAACCATCAGGGAAAAGCAAATCCAAACTAAATGATATCCCTTCACACCTGTCAGAATGGCTACCATCAAAAAGAACAGAGAAAGTGCCGGCAAGGATATGGAGAAAAGGGAACCCTTCTACAGTGCTGGTGGGAATTTAAATTCGTGCAGCCACTTAGCAAAACAGTATGGAGGTTTTCTCATAAAACTAAAGCTACAATTACCAGATAACCCAGCAATTCCAATCCTGGGTATATATCCAAAAAGGCCCCAAAACAGTAATTCAAAAAAACATGCACCCCAATGTTCATAGCAGCATTATTTACAATTGCCAAGATATGGAAGCAGCCTCGGGGTCCATCAACAGACAAATGGATTTAAAAAAATGTGCTGTACACACACACACACACACACACACACACACACACACACACACACACACACACACACACACACACACACACACACACACACACACACACACACACACACACACACACACACAGTGGAATAACAGTCATAGAAAAGAATGAAATTTTGCCATGTGCAGCAACATGGATGTACTTGAAAGGTATTATGCTAAGTGAAGTAAGTCAGACAGAGAAAGATAAATACTGTATGGTATCACTTATATGTAGAATTTTAAAATATAACAAATTACTGAATACAACAAAAAAGCAGCAGATGCAGAGATATAACTAGTGGTTACAGCAGGGGAGGGGCAATATAGAGGTGGGAGAGTGGGAGGGACAAACTATCGGGTGTAAGATAGGCTCAAGGATGTGTTGTACAACACGGGGAATACAGCCAATATTTTGTAATAACTGTAAATGGAACGTAGCCTTTAAAAATTGTATAAAATTAAAAAAATTTTTTTCAATTAAAAAAAGAAAACATGTCAGCACCAAATTTATAAGCTTCCTCAATAAAACATGTCAAAATCATATTTGTTGAAAGTGAATGAAGGATGGCACACACAGGATTAACAATGTGGCATGAACAGTAGTTTAATTAGTCTCACAGGTATGAGGTTGTGAACTTGGACACTGTTCTCCTTAGGATAAGTTCCTACACCTTTTATTGCCACCTCAAAGTTGATGACCATATTGTTTCCTACCCACATTGTCACCCTGCCCTAGAGAGGCATTGTTAAACTCCACAAGAACTAGAAGGACAACTGGAGGTTCTTATCAGTCAGGGTCTCCTGATACTTTCTACCTTAGTTTCTTGGACATGCTGACCACTCTATCCAGTGGCTTCAAGAAACATTTCTGCATGTAGAGCAGGATAATATTGGAACATATTGTTCAGTGTCTTGCTCCAAGAATCTTCTCTTAAACAGTAAACCCCCTGCATCAAAGTGTCCACCATAAGCTGCCTATGAACTAAAGGCGCAAAGAGAGATTGAAACTTTAGACCCCTGGAATGTGTGTTTAAAAAACAAGTTTCAGGGACTTCCCTGGTGGCACAGTGGTTAAGAATCTGCCTGACAATGCAGGGGACATGGGTTTGATCCCTGGTCCAGGAAGATCCCACATGCCGCGGAGCAACTAAGCCCATGTGCCACAACTACTGAAGCCCCCACACCCTAGAGCCCATGTGCCGCACCTACTGAGCCCCCGTGCTGCAACTACTGAGCCTGCTGCTGCAACTACTGAAGCCCACATGCCTAGAGCCTGTGCTCTGCAACAAGAGAAGCCCTCATACTGCAACGAAGAGTAGCCCCCGCTCGCTGCAACTGGAGAAAGTCCACGTGCCACAACGAAAACCCAACACAGCCAAATAATTTTTTTTTAATTAAAATTAAAAAAAAAAAGTTTCAGAGGCAAAATCTTAGAAGAGAGAAAGAAGTCAGAACGACTAAGGTCTTTTTACGTTCCAGTACTAGGCAGAGAGCTGGAAGAGGGAGAAAAATACAAGATATGAGAAAAAAAATGACAGGGTCAAATTGTGGTCCTCTTGAGAAGGGGTGGTATGCTCCACCCACAGGCTGTAGGAGGGTGAACGCCTGAAAGACTGAGATATACTACCACGTAGCAGCTGGGATCAAAGAGGATCTCAGGCTGTAGTCATTACATTACTTCTGAGTAACAACCTCAAAATGTGCACCCCACTCCTCTTTACATACATGTGGCAAACTGAAAAAATGGCTCAGGAGCCTGAACAGGCAGAGAAGGCCTCACCCAGCCCCAGAAGATTCACGGCACCCCAGATACAGTGGAAGACCAGATATTTTCTCTATCCCCTGAGAAGTTCTCCCAAAACTATAAAATGTGGAGGAAACCAAATAGGTCCTGGGGTCAGAACTATAAGGGACTTAGCTCTGATATGTATTAACTGAAAACCAAGAGATGAAGGGGAAAGAGGGCTTTCCATCCCTCTCAAACCAAGACATCAAAATGGTAGGAAGGGCCAGATAGTAGAGTGTTATAGGTCATGATAAAGCCTTTGCTTTGGCTTTGAATGAGCTGGAGTACCATAGCAGAGTGCGAGTTTAAACTTGTATATATTTGAGTAACACAGTGATAAGGATGCTTGTGCAGGGTTAAATTTCCTTTGAGAACTCATATGAAATGGACTTTTATTTTCCCATGGTTCTTTCCCATTTGAGGAGAACTTCTCAAAGAATATCTAATGAAGAAGCTTGCTCTGTGCCCATCTGAGCTCTCATTTAAGTTCACATCTAAATATATTCTGACCAGGAATTCCCTGTCAGTCCAGTGGTTAGGACTCTGTGCTTTCACTGCCGAGGGCCTGGGTTCAACCCCTGGTCGGGGAACTAAGATCCCACAAGCAGCATGGTGAGGCCAAAAAAAATAACAACAGTAATACATCCTGACCTCTCTGTATTTTTCCGTATTTTCACTTCACTTTCCATAGATCAGGGCTCTTCCCCTTGTTCCATAGTGAAAATACTGTTCACCTCAAAAGAGATTTCAATTTATAAAAAAAAACCCAACATGATAATGCTATACTCAGTGCTTTGTTCAGCTAAGAAGAAAGGATATTATAGATGGATCTAGAAAAGTGTTTCAACAAGTAACTGACCGACTGCCTCCTGGATGTTTAGAGATGATTTAAAATGTGTAGACATCTAGCACCCTTCCAAGAACCACTGCATCAGAAGCTCAAGAGTAAAACCACAGACTGAAATGTTTTTAATTTGCCATAAGGCGTTCAGACTGCTGACATTCTACAAACCACCACTAATCAAGCATGTGCCAAACTTCTGAAGAAAGGGGTACTGATACTGTATTCTGTAACCTCAGTGAATTTGTTTATTATCACTAATGGTCTTTTTAAGGATTGTTCAGATGTTTTTACATATAAGAGCATGTTTTCTGTGAATATAGTTTGACTTCTTTTTTAATTTTGACTTTTCTTTCTTTCTTTTTTTGGGTCTAATTTATCTGGCTAGATAGTCAGTAAAATGTTGACACATAGTGCCAAAATGCGTCCCCACACTTGCTTCTTCCTGATTACATGGGAAAGCTTTCCATCTTTAACAATGAGTATGATGTTAACTGTGAGATTTTAATAAATATCCTTTTTAAGACCAAAGATAATCCCTTCTATTCCTAGTTTTGAGTACACTCTGTTTTTGTCATACGGAGTGTTCTGTATATTTCTCTTAGGTCTACAGTGTTTGCTTGGTTTACAGTTTTGCTCAGTCCTTTATTTCCTTATTGAGCTCCTGTCTGGTTATTAAAAGGAGAGTATTGAGGGAACTCCCTGGTGGTGCAGTGGTTAAGAATCCGCCTGCCAATGCAGGGGACACGGGTTCAATCCCTGGTTTGGGAAGATCCCACATGCTGCGGAGCAACTAAACCCATGCAACCGCAACTACTGAGCCTGCACTCTAGAGCCCGTGAGCCACAACTACTGAGCCTGCACGCCACAACTACTGAAGCCCACCTGCCCTAGGGCCCGTATGCTGCGGCTACTGAGCCTGCAGGCTGCAACTACTGAAGCCCATGTGCCTAGAGCCCATGCTTCGCAGCAAGTGAAGCCACTGCAATGAGAAGCCCATACACCGCAATGAAGAGTAGCCCCCGCTCGCCAAAACTAGAGAAAGCCCGTGCGCAGCAACGAAGACCCAACACAGCCAAAAAAAAAAGTTTAAAAGGAGAGTATTTTGAGGTCTCCAACTATTACAGTTGAACTGTCTATCTCTCCTCAAATTTTGCTTCAAAAAATGTGGGGATTTGTACTTACGTATATATTGTTTACAGTTGTTTCATCTTCTTGATGAATTGACTCTTATGTATATAAATACATATACGTTACATGTACCTTATATATATATATATATATATCCTTGAACTTCTTTGGTAACAATTTTATGACTTAAAGTTTATTTAATCTGACATTAGTGTAGCTAAGATTGGTAACTATTTCCACAATGTTTTTTCCTATCCTTTCACTTTCAACCTATTTGAGTATCTTAAATCAAGCATTCTGTAGAAAGATACAGTAGAATCATTTTATAAAAATTCTTGCAATCATTGACTTTTAATGAAGAGTTTGATCTACTTATCTTAAAAGTACCCAATAAACAAGGGAGGAATTACTTTTGCTATTTAGCTATTTGCTTTCTGTATGTCCAATATTTTCTTGGTCTTGTAATTCCTCGTTTCCTTCTTTGTGTATGTCTGTACATGCATAACATTTTGATTCCCTTCATATTCACATTTCTGTATATGTTAAAATTATTTTCTTAGTGGTCACCCTGCAGATTATATATTTTATATATATATCCTGTCTCCCTTTATATTGTTATTGTCAAAAATTACTTCTTTATACATTTTGCATTCAATAACAGATTTATAATGATTGTTTACATATTTGCCTTTTAATTCAGGTTAAAAAATGAGTTATAAACCAAAAAATACAGTAATACTGCCTTTTATATACACCTATGTAGTTATATTACCACTGTTCTTTATTTGTTCCTGTGCCTTTGAGGTACTGCTAGTAGCCCTTCATTTTGGCCTCAAGAATTCCATTTAGTGTTTCATGTAGTATAAGTCTGTCAGTGTGAACTTCCTCAGCTTTTGTTTATCTAGGAGTCTCTAAATTTCATTATCAATTTTAAAGCATAGTTTGCCTGATAATGAATTTTTTTTAATATTTCGAAATTTAAATATATCATCAGACTCCTTCCTGGCCTCCACAGTTTCTGAGAAAGAGGCTGTTAATTTTATTAAGCATCTTTGTACATGAGAAGTCATTTCTGTCTTGCTACTCTCTACATTCTTTTTTTGTATTTTAACAATTGACTATGTGTCTTGCCCAAGCTCTCTATGAATTTATCATACTTGGAGTTCGTTGACTTTCTTGGATTTGCAGGTTCACATTTTTAATAAATTTGTGAGGTTTTTCAGCTCTTATTTCTTCAGATATTATTTCTGCCCTTTCCTGTTTCTCCTTTCCTTCTAGGACTCCTATTATGTGTATACTGGTATTCTTGGGAATGTCTCAAAAGTTTCTTAGTCTCTGTTCATGTTTCTTTTTACCACCGTTCTTCTATTCAGAGTGGATAATTCCAATTAACCTATGTTCAGGTTCACTGATTCTTTATTCTGATTGTCAATCTGCTGTTGAAATCCTCTAGTGAATTCTCAATTTCATTTGTGGTACTTTTCAGCTCTAGAATTTCTAATTCTCTTTATTGATATTTTCTGTTTCTTGAAACAGTCTTCTCCTACTTTCTTTTAGTTCTCTGTCCATGGTTCCCCTTAAGTCTCTGAGTACGATTCAGACAGTTGATTTAAAATCTTTATTTAGTAACTGTAGTATCTGTCCTTCCTTATGAACACCATCATTAACCCGATAATCATGCTCAACCTTCCGATTCTGGAGAAATTCTTAGAAATCTGTAGTAAAGTCGGCATGCTCAGAAGCAGCCACTGTGGCTTTTTTTTTAAAATAATAATAAATTTATTTACTTATTTGGCTGCATCAGGTCTTAGTTGAGGCACACGGACAACTGTTGTGGCACGCAGCCTCTCTAGTTGTGGCGGATGGGCTCTAGAGTGCACAGGCTCAGTAGTTGTGGTGCAGGGGCTCCGTTGCTCCACGGCATATGGGATCTTAGTTCCCCAACCAGGGATCAAACCTGCGTCCCCTGCATTGGAAGGTGGATTCTTAACCACTGGACCACCAGGGAAGTCCCGGCCTTTTCTTATAACAGTAAAAACTGTAAAGGACCCATTTATCTTCATTAAGAGAATGCTCCACTGAGGATACAAAAAAGAAAGTCATCTCTATGTCTGTTCATGAAAACAAGTCTAAGATACATGGTATGTCGATATTTAAATTTGAAGAATAAAATACCATAACAAAATATTTAGTAAAGAATATTTTCTAAAATCACATTTCCATATATAAATGTACTGCTGTAAGATCTGCACTGAGAATGAACTGTGGTTTCTGATGGAGACAGTAAGTGATGGTGTTAAGATGCGACAGGGAAGGGGATATTTTACTTCTTAGTCTCTAAACTGCATCGCTGTGTGAAGCTGAATTACAAAACTGTATCTATGAAGTGTTTAAAACAAAAAAATATAACACTGAACAACAAGCAGTAGAATCATAATTTGGCTCCAGTCTATCTGATGACAGAAATTTGTGCTCCTGTGTCTTGGCTAAATTATAACCATCTTTATCTAAAACACATGCTGGGACTTCCCTGGTGGTTCAGTGGGTAGTAAGACTCCACGCTCCCAATGCAGGGGACCCAGGTTCAATCCCTGGTTGGGGAACTAGATCCCACATGCATGCCGCAACTAAAAAAGATCCCACATGCTGCAACCAAAGATCCCGCATGCTGGAACAAAGATCCCACATGCTGCAACGAAGACCTGGCACAGCCTAAATAAATAAATAAATAAATCTTTTAAAATAAATAAATAAACAAATAAAACACATGCTGCATGAGAGTCCCTACATGAACAGGAGGGTCTCTGTAAGACGAACGTGCTGTGAATAATTTTTAAAATCCTTATTCTTAGATAACACCCTATTATTTATTTGTTTCTCAACTTCCCATTCTACTTTACAGTGCTGGTATTTTAGAGTGAAAAACACTGATTCACTCCTTTTATTTCAAAGGCACTTATAAAATCTGACAAAGCAAGTTTCCCCATATCAGTCTTCCTTCCCAGACCTCCTCAGGTATCTGTGCACAGCAGTACATCACTTACATATGTAGTCGCTTTCATGCTGGTTTACGTGGAGATAAAGGGGCACTCAGAAGGGTGCACTACACAGTCCTCACGCCCTACCTCACTGACACCAGAGCCGACTCCCCATCTCCAATCCACGCCTGAGTATAAAACCTTTCACGGGGTGACCACCTGAAAGGGGGCTCTTCCCAAGTTCCCCGTCACTGGGTCACAGTGCCATGGAATCTGCAGGGAGGTGACAGGAGACTGAGGGAAGGCCCTGTGTGTGAGTAAGTATTTTAGACAGGAACCTTCAGAGACCGAGAAGCTCAGCGCGTCCAAAACGTGTCATTTTAGGAAGGAGAGAACAGTCCACAAAGAGTATGACCTTCACCTGGGAAAGGGCCATTCCTTCTCCTTTCTCTCCTCTTCCTCTGAGCTTCTTTCTCAGGTAGGATTATTCTGTGTGACAAAAACACGTTCTTAAATGCTTAGAATCAACATACCCCCCCCCCCCGCGCCACAAGTATACACACAGGGAGAACCTTAATTCGGGGGAGAGAAGGGCCCCAGCAGCAGGAGGGATGCAGGCAAACAACCTCCTGTAAGGAGCCCAGTCGGTGAGCCCGTCACCCACTTCTTCAGGAAGCCCTCCCTGCTGCTGCTGGAACGCCCAGCGCTGCAACGGCGCCGTCCTTGTCCACTTGGCCCTCAGCCAGAGGCAAGTGCCTCGTCCCAGCCCCTGGCTCCTCCGACGAAGCCAGCATCCAGTGACTGGCTGATGCAGGATAGGATGCTTGCCCCATCCCACAAGTGGGAGCAACTCCAAAGGGCCACCCCAGCTCCAGAGCTCCCTGAAGCTATACTGAAGACTTCAGATTTTTGTCCTGAAGGCGATGGGAAACCCTAAGAGGGTTTAATGCCAACAGATGACACAATTAAACTTAAGATTTACCCTAAAACCTGTAATTATACTTGTTTCTTCAACTTAATTAGTGGCACAGTATCTATTCTTCCAGGGAACAATGTATCATCTTCAATTACTCCATCCTTTCCTCTTACCTACATCTAGTAAATCATCAAACGACACAGACTCTACCTTCTCAGTAGGTTTCAAATTCATCCTTTCCTTTCATATGACACTTTCTACCCCACATGCATCCTCACGTGTCACTCAGATAATTTCAAAGATCTGCGAAGTTTCCCTTGCCTGTGATTTCTTCTTCCTTCAATCCATAATCCACCTACTTATGAGAGTTCACTATTTAAAATGCAACACTGACCTATTAGTATCTTGTTTTAGCCTCTCAATGACCTCTTTGTGTCAACAGGATCAAATCAAGCTCCTTAGGAGAGACTATGTCGTGAGTCCCGCGGTAACAGGACCCCTGCTTTGCCTGCATTTCTTTCACTCTCTGCGTCACGCTCTGCGTCCAAGCAACGGTACAGGATGCTAATATCCTCTTCTCCACCCTGACAATACACTTACTTTCTTTATTTTGGAATGCTGCTTCTCCTTCATTAGCTGTTGAATTAATATAAACTATTTAAATCCAACTTGAATAATAAAAATAAACTAAGATGAAATGGCTGTAAGAGCTGCCTCTCCTGATTCTTTCTCTTCCCCTAACGGTCCCATTTAATCCCACCCAGAAAGAATCATTCACCTCTGCAGTTTACGCATGCTTCTATTATTTCATTTAACAAGGTATGTTTAAAAATATTCACATATCTATTTTCCCTAAAAGAATGTAAGCTCTGTGTAACAGGGAACATGTTTTCCACTCTGGTAGCTTGCATTTGGTTCCACATGCTGGCAGCCACCTCCTGAGATCTCTTCTGAACATAATTTGAAAGCCCACCTTATGGTAACTGACTTACCCAGCTCCTCATCATTCGGTGGGGTCTGCTTATAGGCCATTTGAAACAAGGCGCTTGAGTGGTAAGACAATATCCTTTTTTCAAAATTGTGTTTATTTATTTATTTGGCTGCGTCGGGTCTTAGTTGCGGCACGTGGGATCTTTTTAGTTGTGGCATGCAAAAGCTTTAGTTGAAACATGTGGGATCTAGTTCCCTGACCAGGGATTGAACCCAGGCTCCCTGCATTGGCAGTGCGGAGTCTTAGCCACTGGACCACCAGGGAACTCCCGAGACAATATCCTTAATCATGTAACACTTAATGAAAGCATAATTATTAGGAAAGAAATATCTGTGTTTCAGTGTCTCACTGAAAATAAGTTGTTGAGATTGAATGAGCAGAGGTATAAGTGCAGAAGCAGAAGCATACACCAGTTGGAAGATGTCATTGTGTTTACAGCAATATTATTTCATAGTAATATCATTTTATTATGAATATCATTTCATTACCTTCCTACTGGATTACTAGTGCTAAAATTTGTCTGTATACCAGAAGGTACAAGGATGTGGCTCCCAACACATCCACTGGTGCAACTTCGAGCACTATTTATTTATTTATTTTTATTTATTTTTCTCACACACACACACACACACTGTATTTTATTTTTACAAGAGATAAATAAACTGACACCAGGCATTGGAAATGGATGACCACAACAGAAGCAACAATGATTGCATTACCAAACACGAAACACACTCACACTATGTCATAATATTGACATTCAGTCCAGGAATCCTCCACTGTAACAGCTCCTTTACTTTGCAGTGAAAATTGATTTGAATATTCTTTGCCTCTGAGTCCTTGTGGGATTTTTTTTTTTGATTCAAACAGAAAGTCACAAAAATTATAATCATCCTCATCAGTTCACTCTCAAGCACTATTTAAAAAGTGGATCTTATGCCAGCTGGGACTGGACCCAGGTCATTGAATATGAGGATATAATAATACCTAAGGAGCTAGGGTAGTCCATACTGATGAGGTATTTTCTATCTTCAACAAGTAGCCTTCTTACCCCCTCAATGTCATCAGAGTAGGAACTGTTCTCCATTTGACTGCATTACCTGCCCACTCATCCTCTCGTTGATACTGATTAGCGTGGACACACACAGCAACACATCCAACACTACAAGTTTCCACAAACACATGGTCTAATCTTTTCTTCATAACCTCTGCCTTCAGTAAAACATACTGTGTATTTTTTTATGACAAACAAATATTGTTTCTTGAACTCAGTTACAGTGCTCCAGTGTTTATGTGAAGATTGTAATCAAGCAGTTATTCAGAAAGTTGTCTCAGGTCCTTTGGCCTGGTTCTGCTTTCTCATATAGGCATCCTACGTTGTCAAAGGTTCTTCCTAAAATTTGGCCCAAAGTCCAAAACAGAATATTCTATTGAAGAGATGAAGAACCAACCATCTGTTTTTATGATATTGATATCGAATGTTGCATTTATATCAATGTATTCTTAAGACACATTAGCTTTTTTCTATTTTTGAAGTATAATTGATGTACATGTTTCAAATATACTAAACAGTGATCTGACATCTGCATACGCTATGAAACCATCACAGGTCTCAAAGAAAAAAGAAAAAAGATTTACCCCACGATTCATAGATAGAGAAAGAAGCTGATAGTCATGCCTCTTTCTCTGGGCTTATGCGCCTGCCTCTTTCTTAGTGGATTTCATTATTGTTGGAGGACTGGGATATGTTTCAAATTCTAATGATAACTGGGCACACATCCAAAAAACCTGCCAAATGCAAACACAAGACCAATTTTCAAAATCATTTCAGGGATCCCATTTGCTCAGACTCTGAAAACCTGGTCTGCTCTATCTTCTCCATGGTACAGGTGGCACATGAGACTCAGAGGGGAAGTAATTTTACCAAGTTACCCTGAAGAAGTCTGAGTTGAGTGAGCAGAACTGAGTGTAAGTGGTGGCCTGGATAAGTTTAAATACAAAGAGTTTGTCCTAATTCCAGATTAACTTCCATATTCCTGAGCAAGAGAAGCTTCTCTTTCAGGGGTTTAATCAAACCCAAACATTTAATTCCTCCACTCCCCAAAAAAACAATAAAAAATACAAAATTATAAATAGTTATTACTCCAGGAAACCATGAAAGAGAGTCACTTGTAGAGATGAACTCTGAGCAGTCTCTTCATCATGAACACATGGGCTCTGTTGGAACAAAATTCCACATCAATCCAGCCCATCCTGGGACATCCCTGGTGGTCCAGTAGTGAAGACTCCACGCTTCCACTGCAGGGGGTGCAGGTTCTATCCCTGGTCAGGGAACTAAGATCCCACACGCCGTGTGGCGTGGCCAAAAAATTAAAAACAAACAAAAAATCCAGCCCATCCTTCAACATCTGCACAAAAAGGATAAAGGGGATTAGAGGGGAGCATCTGCTTAGCTGGAGCCTTCAGCTCAGAGCTCACTAATTTAGCAAATCACTTAAGGGAAGAAAGCAGCTACTGAATGTTAAACTAGTTAAACTAGGTTTTGAGTGTTAAAAGATTATCAACATCCTTAACCACACGCATAGTGAAATACTGTAAAGTTATTTACCAGACATCAAAGAATAGTTCCAAGTTAGGATAAAAAGCATATAAACCTCATAATCTAAACAATAAAATTTAGAGGGAAAACAATCTGGAAATTTAAAAAATATCCAGGGGGCTTCCCTGGTGGCGCAGTGGTTGAGAGTCCGCCTGCCGACGCAGGGGACACGGGTTCGTGCCCGGTCCGGGAAGATTCCACATGCCGCGGAGCGGCTGGGCCCGTGAGCCACAGCCGCTGAGCCTGCGCGTCCGGAGCCTGTGCTCCACAACGGGAGAGGCCCCAACAGTGAGAGGCCCGCGTACCCCAAAAAAAAAAAAAAAATATCCAGGGACCTCCCTGATGGTCCAGTGGCTAACACTCCGTGCTCCCAATGCAGGGGGCCTGGGTTCGATCCCTGGTCAGCGAACTAGATCCCACATGCCGCAACTAAGAGTCTGTACACCACGACTAAAGATCCCATGTGCTGCCACTAAGACCAGACGCAGCCAAATAAATATTTTAAAAAATATATCCACTGGGTTCTGAGATTAAGTTAAAACAAGTGTGAGGATACATCAAATTTAGAAAAGGATGGCATGAGCCACAGTAGAAAGGGGGAGAGGAAAATAGTACTGTTAATAATAGCTATTTTAAAAAGCACCATGTGGTGACAGAAATTCTTCCCCCATTTTTTGAAAGCTAAGAGGAGGACGTGGAATTGACTGAGCTAAGTCTCTGCCCCCTGGATCAACAGGGATTGTGAATGGAGTTACCATCTGATACAATAATTGGGAGCAAATCTGGGGGGCCACCCCATCTCCAGAGCTCCCTGCTGGAGCGATATTGAACAGTTTGTCCCGAGGGTGATGGGAAACCATAAAAGGATTTAATGGCAAGAGATGACCCAATCAAACTTATGATTTACTCCTGATACAGACAAGCTGAGAAAAAGGTATGCCTCCAACTCTGGGCCTATGCCCCTGCCTTTTTTTTTAAGTGTTTTTTCATAATTGTTGGTAGACTGGAACGTGTTTAAAATTTCAGTTATAACCGGGCAAACTGGTCTCCTCTATCTTCTCCATGTCACAGGTGGGTACACTGAGGCTCGGAGGGGGAGAAATTTTACCAAGTTAACCCTGAAGATATCTGAGTTAGGTGAGCAGAACTGGGTAGAAGTGGCAGCCTGGATAGGTTTAGGTAGAAAGGGTTTAAATGTCCTAATTCCAGATTACCTTTCATATTCCTGAGCAAGAGAAGCTTCTCTTTCATGGTTTAATCAAATTCAAACGTTTAATTCCTCTTTTCCAGAAAACATTATAGTCAAAAAATATGAAATTACAAATAGTTATTCCTCCAGAAAAACAAGAAAGAGGGTCACCTGTGGAGATAAGCCCTAACAATCTCTTCATCATGAACACATGGGTTCTGTGGAAACAAAGTTTCACATCAATCTAGAAAAGGCTGGAACCTGGGGCCCCTGACTACAGTGCCTGCACCTGGACAGAGGTGTCCTGAACAAGGAATACAAAGAAGCCATAAGGCACTAAAAATAACTGCATACATGCACAGCTTGGGCAAACAGCTTATGAACAATAAGAAACAAAAAGGCCAAAACCCAACTGCCACTTCTGAGGTGCTGAGAGCAAAAGCAGGGTACTGCACATGATCCCTGCACCCAGCACCACCAAGGGGGTGGGCAGACCACCCAAGCTACACCTCAGGCCCGACCCACCGATCTGCCCCTACCCTCACCCCCTTTAAGGGACCAGCTCGCACCACACACCCCCATCAGGGGGGCGAGCAAGGGCACCTGTTTCTTGTTCTCACTCACTTGTGCTGCAGCACGAGTCCCAATAAAGCTTTGCCTGAATTCTTCGTCTGGCCTGTTATCAATTTCTACTGATTAGAGTCCAAGAACCCAGGTCAGTAACAAATCCAGCCCATCAGTTAACTGCACAGAAAGGACACCTGCACAGAAAGGACAAAGGGGACTTGAGGGCACAATCTACTTAGTTGGACACTTAAACTCAGAGCTCACTAGTTGAGATCACTTAAGGGAAGAAAGAAGCTACTGAATGTTAAACTAACTGGTTAAACTAGGTTTTGTGTGTTAGAAGGTGATCAACATCCTTACCACATGCATAGTGAAGTTATCTACCACATATAAGAGAATAGTTCCAGTACAGAATACAGCAGAAACCTCAGAATCTGAACAATGAAATTTAGAGTGAAAGTAATTTGGACATTTAAAACATACCCAGTGGCTTCTGAGATTAAAGGTAAAACAAGTGTGAGGATACATCAACTGTCATGACTCAATGAGCCATCAAAGAAAGGGGGTGATGGCAACAGTACTGAGGAGTGGGGGTGGGGAGGGGAGCCGGGAGTCACACAAAGGTTTGAGAAAGGGAGTCAGAGTAGGAAAACGTCGCTGCAGGAGGCCAGTGTCTCTACGGACCGACAGCAGAAAGTTGGGGCCGGCACCTCCTCAGAGCGATTTAAACCGGAACCGGACCCACACTCCCAGGACCGAACAGAGTCTTCTGCCGACGCCGCGAGACGCGAAAAGGGCGGACTCAGAGCGAGAGCGACGACCGCGTTCAGGGGGGTTTAACTTACCGGGACACCCCCGAAACCGAGGTGTGGAGAAGCGGGGCCTGAAGATTGCATAGCGCCGTTAGTTTCGGACCGAAAAACCGAGACTCACTCGCGACAGCGCGCCTCTTATTCTAGGTCTGCACCTCACTGCGCCTGCGCAAGGAGGCGGGTCGAGGGCGGGGCCACTAAGCGGCGCGTCAAAGGACGTTCCGGTGGGTGGAAGCGGTGTTTGATGGCTGGGCGCAGCCTGTGGACGCCGGGTGTGGCCTTCGAACCCGCACTTGGGAGATTCTGGTCTGTTCCTCTTCCCAACGGAGAGGTTCTGCTTCTCTACTTTGGATCCTTTGAACTGGTCTGGTGTCCTTTGGAGCCAGGCTAGGTGCAGAAGCGGAGAGGTGAAAACGTTCTGCGAGCAAAGACGTGGGTCCTCTGAGCCGCGAGGCGCTGAGAGCTCTGGGACCGGGGGAGGGGGCGGGTCTCGAGGTTGTGGGCGTGGCCTGATCCGGGAACTTCTGAGACCCCAGGCAGTTAATACGTTCTTATTAAGCGAAAGCCTGAGTTTTAGAGTAGGTGATGGAAAGTGGACTGTGACAGGAAAGGCAAAATTGTGCCTTGCGGAATGTGCCATTTTGCACTCACTTCCCTGCAGAGCATAATTTTCACTTCTGTTCGCCATTCACTTGGAGGCATCAAAAATCACTGAGGAACACAAAAAAAAAAAAAAAAAAAATCACTGAGGAAAATTTTCAACCCCAAACCTGGCATTGTCTAAGGGGCTCTGTTGGAGGCTGTGAGCAAGTAACTGGCTACACAGTCAGGTGCTTGAGAACCAAGCCTTACTGAATAATTCAACCGTATTTTTTTCCTCCTTCTTCATGTTGTCTTTTTTTTTAACATCTTTATTGGAGCATAATTGCTTTATAATGGTGTGTTTCAACCATATTTTATTTTTTATACCCTTTGACCTTTATCTTGCCATAGGATGTGATGAATAAGACCCTTTCTTATTGTGACAGGAATTTCCATTTCCCGAATATTAATGTCTCCACTGTAGGTTTTGCTACTTATTAACTTTTCATGTGCACTTTGGCATATTTCTGAATTTTTAACTTCATTGATCTACCAGTCATGAATAAACATGTCTCCTATGGATAGCCACTTTCTTTTGGCTTCTCTTTTGTGGCTATTCTTACTTGTTCGTTATTCCGTAAGATTTTTCGATAACATCACTAGCTTCAAAAACTGTCTAATGTTCAAATTTTCAAAATTAACATACATTATCTTTTGAATTTTCCTTGGTGTCATTATATAGTGACATTGGACTTCAGTCTAATTCTGTAACTCTGGAAAACAGCAAAGGTAAAAGGATTCCTTTCCCCTTTTAACAGCTTAGGAAGAACCACTCTTCCCCATTAGTTTCAATGAGACTTACGTTGGCCCCTTTGTTTACTTAGGAACCATCCGATACAGACCCTCCAAAATCCCACCCTTTGCCTTGTCAACAATTACTGAATTGTCCTCATTGATCACTCAGAACAATGCTTGTAAACATGATTTAAGCAACATTTACTTACGTTTTTCTCCTCTCCCAAGGCCCCTGAATTTTGGACCACGCTTGAGCACTGTAATTCAGAAGAAGCCTGTTGCCACACCATCCACTCCCAAGAGTAGGTGACTTAAGGGTAAAACGTTCCCTGATCAACTGTGCGTCATGCCACCTACTCATTTATTCTGCATATGGGATTTTTTTCCTAGACTTGTTTAGCGCTCAGTATAAATGAAAAGTTCTTTTCTGTCTGGTTGTTGAGACTTCAGATTTTGTGGTTGCAGCACTCTCTCTACTGTCATAATCCTTTGGAATAAAATCTCTTTACCTAAATTTGACAGTGGTGAATATTTTAGTTGTTCCATCTGTGCTCAAAACTGTATACTCTTTAGTTTTCTAGCGCAGGGTTTAATATATATACACAGGTCAAACAAGATCGTTGTGTTTTCACATTTTTGACCATTAATAATTTGCATCTGTTCCTTAATATTACCAGAGACGTTTCAAAATCTATTGTGATTGAGGACATGTCCTTTTCTTGTGAATATGTCCATTTTGCTGCCTTGAAATTGTTATTAAAACAAAACTCACCAGGAACAAAATGGATTCATGACTTCTGCCTATAATTAGTTTCTCCTGTAGTGTTCTGTGTTTGCTGAAAAATTCCACTATCAACTCCATGCTGAAATGCCTTTCTTGCCAAGATGACTAGTTAGCAATATTACATAATACAAAGTAATCTACCTTATAAAGATCCTAAAGTCTATCCTAGTCGCTAGATCTTTTATAAATGTGATGACATTTCTTCTTCTATTCATGTGTGCCATGCCAAGACAGTCTGCTCATTTTTATGTGAAAATATTTAAATACGCTACTTAGCCTATCCAAACAATACATTTCAAATGATTACCATTTCCTGCACATGAAATCTTTCACATGTAAGGATGTGAGAGAACATACCTAGTAGATGTTAAGTGACAGATACTGCCATAAAAATTCCTGACGATAGAAATGAAATTATTTGATAGTTGATAATCTAGTTTTACTTTCTATAGAGTTCATATTAAAGAGAATATACTTCCCTACAAAATGCCTTTGCAGAAATACTGCAAACTTCATTAATACTTTAGGTAAAAATAAATCCCAATGACTTCATGTTTTACAGGCTTTATTATCCACATTTGACAAAACTTTCTGAGATAAAGAACAGAGAAAAGAGCTAAGATACATTACAATTTTAAAAATAAAACTGTCTACCCTCAAAATGAATGTATAATCTGAAATTACATTACATTTAGACATTCATTACTGATTTAGGTATATTATGATGTAAACAAGTTTTTCTCAAAGGTATTTGAATGTAATGCATCACAAGTGTGGAATAAAGTATTTTAAACAATACAGTTCTCATTAAAAGGAAAAAAATTTTTGTTTCTTTTCTCTTTTCATCGTACCGATATGAGATGATGGATGCTAAGTAAACTTGTTTCGGCAATCATTTCACAACATATGTAAGACCATTCTGTTGTAGTTTAAAGTTAATATATGACAATTATAAAACTGGGATGAGGGAAAGATGGTTTTAAAAAGGCAAATAAGTAAAATGCCTAAGCAAAAAATAAAGAACAATGCAATTTATATAAAAAAAAAATTTTTAAACATTGCTCTTTTTAAAGCAATGGTTAGTGACCTAAAGTAACACATGCCATAGTCCTCCAAGCCTCAAACCCCAGGTCTTGTCCTTATGAGTCTCTGCAACTGAGCACAATGGTGAATAGAAACAGAAATGCTGTGCTGTAGGGTGTGCGAATGAAATTGCTCATTCTAACCAACGAGAGTTTTGTATTTCACATCGCAGTAATTCCTATACAGACAAAAATACACATTCACTCTGTAATTCAAAGTATTTATTCAAATGATCTGTTTCACACGGGTGATTTGTGGTCAGTTCCGCTTTTACCATTTCATGTATGTTGTCAAGCATGTGTGTATAGAGTTTTTGTAACAGTCCCTATCCTATTGATGTCTGCAGGTTTAGCGTTTGTAACAAAAATTCAATTGAGTAAATATTAAAGATCACATACATTAGTTTTATACGGTTTCTCTCTACGGTAGAGTCTCTTTTTATTGAAATATAATTGATTATAACATTGTTCGTTTCGGCTGTACTACACACGAGGTAACGTTTACTTTATGAAATGATAACAACGATATGTGTAGCCATCTGTCCTCACTTACTGCAATATTTTTTAACATGTTCCTAACATTGGATATTACATCCCCATGACTTATCTAAATACCCAGAGGTTTGTACGTCTTAATCCCCTTCACCTAGTTTACCCACCGCCCCACCGCCCTTCCTTCTGGCAACAACCACACATTTGTCCTTCATATCTGTGAATCTGTCTTCATTCTCTTTTGTTTTTTTTTCTTAGATTCCACATATAAGTAGATAACGCAGTATTTGTCTTTCTATGTCTAACTTATTTCACTTAGTGTAATATCCTCTAGATCCATCCATGTTGTTGTGAATGGCTGGATTTCTTTATGGCTGAGTAAGATTCCTCTGTGTGTGTGTGTGTGTGTGTGTGTCACACACGCTGTATCTCCTCTAAGCATTCATCTATTGATGGACACTTAGGTTGCTTCCATGTCTTGGCTACTGGAAATAATGCTACAATGAATATTCAAGTGCCTGTATCTTCTCAAATTAGTGTTTTCCGTTTCTTCCAGCAAAGAGCCAGAAGGGCAATCCTGGCTCATATAACAGGTTCGTTTTCGTTGTTTTTTTTTTTTTTAATTTCTGAGGCGCTTCTATACTGTTTTCCATAAATGTTGCACCAATTTACAATCCCACTAACAGTGCACAGGCTTCCCTTTCCTTCACACCACTGCCAATGCTTGTTATTGTCTCTCTGATGACAGCCATCGGAAACAGGTGTGAGGTGATATCTCGTTGAGCTTTTTTTTTTTTGCGGTACGCGGGCCTCTCACTGTTGTGGCCTCTCCCGTTGCAGAGCACAGGCTCCAGATGTGCAGGCTCAGCGGCCATGGCTCACGGGCCCAGCCGCTCCGCGGCATGTGGGATCTTCCTGGACCGGGACACGAACCCGTGTCCCCTGCATCGACAGGCGGACTCTCAACCACTGCGCCACCAGGGAAGCCCTCGTTGAGCTTTTGATTTGCACTTCCCTGATGATTAGTGATTCTGAGCATCTTTTCATGCGCCTGCTGGCCATCTGTATGTGTTCTTTCTCCCTGATAGAGTCCCATATGTTGAGTAAGGCTTGAATACACGCATAAATTTTGTCTGAATCGTTTTATTTTTAAAGTTTCTTTCTACTATGAAATCGGATGATCCCTAAACTTTTGAGTTTTGAATAACAGCATTACCACATGTGTGAGGCTTACGTTCGTTTTCAGTATGTATGTTCAGATGCCTGGTGAGGCTTGCATATTGAGTATGAGCTTTGCCGCACTCGTTACATTTGTGAGGTTTCTCTCCAGTGTGGATTGTTTTATGTTAGTAAGATGTGAATGTCTTGTGAGGGCTTTGCCACACTCATCGCATTTGTAAGGTTTCTCTCCAGTGTGAGTTCTCTCGTGACCCCAAAGTTGTGACCGTTCAATAGAAGCCTTATCACATTTATTACATTTAGAAGGTTTTGCTCCTGTATGAATTCTCTGGGGTGCCAGAAGGTTTGAACGCTGCGTAAAATGCTTGCCACACTCATAACATCTGTGTGGTTTCTCCCCAGCATGCATTTTCTGATGTCTACTAAGGTGTGAAAACTGGGTAAAGGCTTTGCCACACTCACGACATTTATATGGTTTCTCCCCAGTGTGCATTCTCTGATGATTTGCAAGGTGTGAATTTCGACTAAAGACCTTGCCACAATCATGACATTTGTAAGGTTTCTCTCCTGTATGCACTCTCTGATGTGTTGTGAGGTGTGACTGGTGGTTAAAGGCTTCGCCACACTCACTACATCTGTAAGGTTTCTGTCCAGAATGAATTCTCCTGTGATTCCTGAGGTTTGAGCTTTTGCTAAAAGCCTTCCCACAGTCATTACAGCTGTAAGATTTTTCTCGAGTGTGTGTACTCCTGTGCTGCGCAGGTGACAAAGTGTTTTCCACACTAGGAGGAACTCTGTGAAGTGGTGAAACTGAGGAACCACTGCTGACTGGCTTCTCACCTTGACCGCACGCATACACTTTCTCCTCAGCTGCACATCTCTGCGGCTGAGCCGCCTGGGCCTGCAGCCTCACTCCAGGTCTACTTTCCAAACACTTGAGATCTCTGTTTCTAGCAACGCTGACGTTATTTTTCGTTGTTAACGAACTTCTTATGAATGGCTTGTCGTGCGTGAAATATTCACGTGCATTACTTCTTACAGAAACACTCTGAGGAAGATTAATTAAGGACTTCTTATCTTGATCTTCTCCATGAGTGATATTTTTGTTATGGGTCAAAAGTTCTTCTTTGTCATTTCTTGCATCACATCCCCACTCACTCTCACATTCCTGCACATCTGCACAGACTTCCTTGAGGTCAAAATCCTTGATGCCATGACTTTTACTTCTTTCTAATGTCACTAGATGACCTAATTCTCCTTTAGTAATGTCCTCTCTTGGTGATAACTCCTTGATTGCAAATCCAGCAGAATGGCTTCCTATTATATAGAGTTGGAAAATATTTTACGTTGAATTAGATAATTACACAAAAAATAATACAATGAACACAGAAATTCTTCAAGCATGGTCTTCAAACACTACTGTGATATAGTTTTTTTTAGTTTTCTTTTTATACATTTTCCCATATTAATGTTTTCTCTGATCTTAGATAATTAAATTTCAAGCACACACCCAATGTACTACACATATTTTTTGCCAGATAACTGGATAATTAAATGATCCTCCATAATTAGAAAGCTTATCTATTGATACGTACTGGCTTATAGAACTGGAAGCATAAAATCAAAATTGAGATTTGAGACTGTCTTCCCTAATCCTTAAATTTATAATAATGTTTAATAACATGAATATGATGCAAGAAAAAATATTTTTACGAATCTGTACATCAAAACAATACTTGATAAAACATTTTTGTAAACCATGATAAATCTAGCAGGTAAGTTAGTAAGTAACCACCGTTATACAAAATAATAGTCTCTGGGGCTTCCCTGGTGGCGCAGTCCGCCTGCCGATGCAGGGGACACGGGATCGTGCCCCAGTCCAGGAAGATCCTACATGCCACGGAGCGGCTGGGCCCGTGAGCCATGGCCGCTGAGCCTGCGCGTCCGGAGCCTGTGCTCCGCAACGGGAGAGGCCACAGCAGTGAGAGGCCCGCGTACCACAAAAAAAACAAAACAAAATAATAGTCTCTGGAATTTAAAAGATTTGAGTAAGCACCAAAACAAAAACAAAAAAAACCAAAGAATTTTCATTCCAGAAGGAACACACGATAGGAAAAATTAAAAAATATCTTGATAAGCACTGAATTTTGAAACATCAGCTTCAGGTCAACACACATATGTATGAAATTTAAGAATTAGGGAAAACTGTCTGAAATCTCAATCATGATGTCAAGCCTGCAGTTCTGTAACAGCCAGTACATAGTTCAACTACCTACTATCACTTAATTATAGTTATATGGCAAAAATATATGTATATATAGTATATAATCCATGCTTTGAAATTTTGTTATCTAAAGTCAGAGAGAACATTTGTATGGAAAAAAATTACAAAAAGACAACAGCCAAAATATAATGTAAGCCAAGGTCAATCTCATAATAAATATGACCAAAAAAATGACATATGTTATTAACTAAAGGTAACTTTACAGCCCTTACTATATGCCATGCAATATTTCAAACCCCATAACAGCATTAATTAATTATTCTTGAGCTAAATTATCACACATTTTCATAGAAAAATAAAGCGCCTGGGACTTCCCTGACAGTCCAGGGGTTAAGGCTCCATGCTCCCAATGCAGGGGGCATGCGTTCGATCCCTGGTCAGGGAACTAAAATCCTGCATGTCACGTGGCATGTCCTTAAAAAAAAAAAAAAGTAGAAACAAGAATAAAGGACACTGGGACTTCCCTGGTGGTCCAGTGGGTAAGACGTCATGCTCCCAATGCAGGGGACCCAGGTTCGATCCCCAGTCGAGGAACCAGATCCCGCACGCATGCCACAACTAAGAGTCCACATGCCACAACTGAGAAGTGCACATGCCGCAACTGAGATCTCGCATGCTGCAACTGAGTCTGCAGGCCGCCAAGTGAGAAGTCCGCATGCCACAACTAAGAGCCTACATCCTGCAACAAAGATCCCACATGCCAAAACTAAGACCCAATGCAGCCTAAATAAATAAAAATAAAGGACCCAAAATGCTTACACATCTATCCCTAACTCAGAAAGGAAATTCAAAGGCCAAGGTTTGAACCTGGATGTGCAGAATAACATTGACATGTTCATATGTATTAAGCAGCACCGCCCATCCAGGCAGTACAGATTTTAAGAGGTCCCAGGTAATACCAGTTTCTTAGAAATGTTTCTAGGAAGATAAGGGCAGTGAGTTGTGTCACTTATACTGTGACTGTTCTACCATTCCCAGATGATAGGAGTCACGTCCAGCACATGTTGATGTACACAGTGACCAGACCGAGTCACTGATCTGAGCAAACTGTACTGTGTGCCAGTAGGGGTCCTTCCTTATGCAGTGTGTGGGGTATGGGGAGGGGTGTGGTCTTATGGGAACTGGGGAGCCCAAGTGCTAAATATTGACACAGTACTAAGAAGTACCAATAGAGTTCACTTAGACCAAGAAAATCTGAGGGAAGGCCAGGACTGCGATTTAACAAAGCAAGAGTGAAGTAGTGGGCAATGTGGGAGCACTGCTTGTGCTTGCAAATCTATGGGAAGAGGACTGTACTGCAGCAGATGAAGGCCTAACCTTGGGAAAAGAACTGTGGTAGCAAGAAGCATAAACATGACTCATTCTATGGAAACTCTATTGTTGGTATGAAGGAAATGTGGAAGATATTAGGAAGACAGAGAGTGCTGTTATGGGAAGACTGTAGGTTTACATCTATTCCAATATTTGCTCTAAACATGATCAAGCTGAGTATCCCACAAATTCCATTCCTGGGCATATATTATTTGTTCCGGAAGATATGTACAAGAATGTTCTTTGCGGGACCTAAAAGCAAACCCTGGAGAATGAATGAATTCACTCTGTGTGAACACATGTGGATGCAATAAAACCCTCTCAAGGCTACAGCAATGGAGGATAATCATGGTTGCTGGATGATGATCTCTTGGCAGGGGTGACAGGCTGACTGGTGGAAACAAAGCTAACAGGAGGGTTTTGCCAACGTTTAAACTCTTTGTGGATGTGATTATATTTGGTAAGAATAACTTGTGAACTACATTATATATTTTTAAAATAGAATATCAATTTTAGCATGAATTTTCAGTGCAAATATCTTTGTTATAGATATAACAAAGTAACAGAATCTCTTAAAAAAAGAGATTTTTTTAATAAAAGTAATAGAATCTCTTTTGCTGGAATTGTTTAAAGTATTTGAAATCACATCTTTGGATCTTTTAACATTATAATCCCAAATATCTAAGAGACATCAGATGAGAAGTGCTCTTACTATATTTATTACTATAGATAATACTTACTCTTATAATGAATCAATAGAAAATAACATGTACTTATCCAAAAGTAATGAATTTTTTAAAAAATAGATTTATTTATTTTTTTGGCTGTGTTGGGTCTTGGTTGCTGCATGCGGGCTTTCTCTAGCTGCGGCAAGTGGGGGCTACTCTTCATTGCAGTGTGTGGGCTTCTCATTGTGGTGGCTTCTCTTGTTTCAGAGCACGGGCTCTAGGCTTGTGGGCTTCAGTAGTTGTGGCACAAGGGCTCAGCAGTTGTGGCTCGTGGGCTCTAAAGCGCAGGCTCAGTAGTTGTGGTGCACGGGCTTAGTTGCTCTGCCTCATGTGGGATCTTCCCGGACCAAGGATCGAACCCATGTCCCCTGCATTGGCAGGCGGATTCTTAACTACTGCACCACCAAGGAAGTCCCCAAAAGTAATGAATTCTGACTTCAGAAACAGCAACAGAAAACGGTACCCTGAAGGAGCATTACTAAATGACCCAGAGCACAGAATGATTTGTATGGACAAGTGTTGTTCACAGCAGGGTTTAAGCATAGAAACAATTCTGCGAGTGCCATGTTGATCCATGGCAGAGTTCTATGTGCAGAGATGTGGTTGACAACATAAGCAGCCAATTAACAGCCTGAAGAACAGGACGATAATAGGATGTATATCAACAAGGACCAGGTGACTTTTGATAAAACTGTAAAGACAACTGGGAAAAAAGAGGCTTCCTAGAAATATGTAGTACAAAGAATGTAAGAAAATTTCTGGGAAACAGTAAGTGTTAGAAGCGATAATAATGAGGAAACCATGGAGTGTACAAAAATTACCTACTTCCTTAAATAAAATGAGATATTTAAATATTAGTATACCATGATGTGCAAGAAGAATCTAGACAGGGAGAATAATTATTAGAATAAATTATTTGTAGCAAAAATCCCAAAACATTGAAATTAAAATAGAAATCAAAACTTATTTATAGGGACTTCCCTGGTGATCCAGTGGTTAAGACTCTATGCTCCCAATGCAGGGGGCCCAGGTTCGATCCCAAGTCAGGGACTAGATCCACCCATGCTGCAGCTAGGAGCCTGCATGCCACAAGTAAAAAGATCCCACATGCTGCAACGGAGATCTTGCACACAGCAATGAAGATCCAGCATGCTGCAAGTAAGTCCCAGTGCAGCCAAATAAATAAATAAATATTTTTTAAAAACTTACTTGTAGAAAACTCTGGCAAGTCAATTGAATGTTATCTCTGTGGCTAAGACAATAACTACATTTTAAAAGTATGTTCTGAAGATATGAAAAATTCTCTATTTATAAAATGCCATAGATTTAATTGAGGAAAATATGTGTTAAAACAAATGTGATACCATTAAACACCTAGGACAATGGCCAAAATCCAAAATATGGAAAACACCAAACATTAGAAATGACGTGGAGCAGCAAAAACTTTCATGCATTACTGATGAAAATGCCAAATGGTAGAGCCACTTTGGAAGAGTTTGTGGTTTCTTACAAAACTAACATAATCTTGAATATGATCTAGCAATCACACCACCAGGAAGTTACACAAATGAGCCAAAAACTTCTCTGCATGCAAAAACATGCACATGAAATAGAACGAATAATCCTAAAATTTGTATGGAATCAGAAAGACACCAAATAGCCAAAGCAATCTTGAAAAAGAATAAAAAAGGTGAAGGCATCACATTCCCTGATTTCAAATGATGTTACAAAGTATCATAATCAAAACAGCATGCTATTGGCCTTAACACAGACACATAGGGGCTTCCCTGGTGGTGCAGTGGTTGGGAGTCCGCCTGCCCATGTTGGGGATGTGGGTTCGTGCCCCCGTCCGGGAGGATCCCATGTGCTGCGTAGCGGCTGGTCCCGTGAGCCATGGCTGCTGGGCCTGCGCGTCCGGAGCCTGTGCTCCGCGACGGGAGAGGCCACGGCGGTGGGAGGCCCGGATACCACAAAAAAAAAAACAAACAAACAAACAGTCAATTGAAGAGAATAGAAAGCCCAGAAATAAACCCATGCATATTCAATCAATAAATTCACAACAAAGGAGCCAAGAATGTGCAAGAGGGAAAGGACAGTGTCATCAATAATTAGTATTGAGAAAACTGAAAGGCACATACAAAAGAATGAAACTGGACCACTATCTTACACTATATGCATAAATTAACTCAAAACAGAAATAAATACTTGAGTGTAACACCTGAAAAACAAACTTCTAGAAGAAAACAAAGAAAGCTCCTTGATATCTTGTCAATGATTTTTTGAATCTGAAATCAAAAGTAAAAGCAAAAGAAACAAAAATAAACAAGTAGGGGCTTCCCTGGTGGCACAGTGGTTAAGAATCCGCCTGCCAATGCAGGGGACACGGGTTCAAGACCTGGTCCGGGAAGATCCCACATGCTGTGGAGCAACTAAACCTGTGCACCACAACTACTGAGCCTGCTCTCTAGAGCCCCGAGCCACAACTACTGAGCCCTCGTGCCACAACTACTGAAGCCCACGCACCTAGAACCCGTGCTCTGCAACAAGAGAAGGCACTGCAATGAGAAGCCTGCGCAGCACAGCGAAGAGTAGCCCCTGCTCACTGCAACTAGAGAAGGCCCGTGTGCAGCAATGAAGACCCAACGCAGACAAAAATAATAATAATAAGTAAAATAAATATTTAAAAAAAAATAAAATAAAATAAACAAGTAGGTCTACATCAATCTAAGAAGTTTGTGGACAACAATGGAATCTATCAACAAAATGCAAAGGCAACCTAAAGGTTGGGAGAAAATATTTGCAAATCATATATTTGATAAGGGACTTAATATCTAAAATGTATAATGAACTCACAACTCAACAACAAAAACAACAAAAATTCTGATTAAAAATTAGGCAGAAGATCCAAACATACTTTCTTCCAAAGAAATCATACAGATGGCCAACAGATACATGAAAAGACGCTGAACTTCATTCATCATCAGGGGAATGAAAATTAAAACCACAATGAGATATCACCTCACAATTCTTAGAATGACTTTTATTTAAAAAAAATAAAATAAAATAAGAAATAACAAGTGCTGGCAAGGATGTGGAGAAAAGGGAACCCTTGTGCTCCGTTAGTGGGAATGTAAATCGGTGCAGACACCATGGAAAACAATACAGATGTTCCTCAAATAAATAAAACAGAACTAACATAATATCCAGCAATTCCACTTCTGGGTATTTACATGAAGAAAATGAAAACACTATCTTAAAAAGATATATGCACTCCTGGTTCATTGCAGCATTTTTTTTTTTTTTTTTTTTTTTTTGTGGTACACGGGCCTCTCACTGTTGTGGCCTCTCCTGTTGCGGAGCACAGGCTCCGGACGCGCAGGCTCAGTGGCCATGGCTCACGGGCCTAGCCGCTCTGCGGCATGTGGGATCTTCCCGGACTGGGGCACGAACCTGTGTCCCCTGCATTGGCAGGTGGACTCTCAACCACTGCGCCACCAGGGAAGCCCCACTGCAGCATTTCAAAAAAATATTTATTTGGCTACGCCGGGTCTTAGTTGCAGCACGCGGGACCTTCGTTGTGGCATGTGGGATCTTTCGTTGTGAGCATGCGGGCTCCTTTAGTTGCAGCATGCGGGATCTAGTTCCCTGACCAGGGATTGAACCCAGGTCACCTGCATTGGGAGCACTGAGTCTTAACCACTGGACCATGAGGAATTCCCACTGCAGCATTATTTACAACAGATGAGTAAACAACCTAAGTGTCCATAAAAAAATAAATGGATAAAGAAACTGTGAGATGTGTATCTATACACAATGTAATATTATTCAGCCATTAAAAAGAATGAAATCTTGGGCTTCCCTGGTGGCGCAGTGGTTGAGAGTCCGCCTGCTGATGCAGGGGACACGGGTTCGTGCCCCGGTCCAGGAAGATCCCACATGCCGCAGAGCGGCTGGGCCCGTGAGCCATGGCCGCTGAGCCTGCGCATCCGGAGCCTGTGCTCCGCAACGGGAGAGGCCACAACGGTGAGAGGCCCGCGTACCACAAAAAAAAAAAAAAAGAATGAAATCTTGACATGTGTGACAACATGAAGGGCATTATGCTACCTGAAGTGACATGCAGAAAGACAAATACCTTAAGATTTCTCTTACATGTGTAATCTTAAAAAAAAAAAAAAAAAAAAAACCTAAGGACACAGAACAGATTTCTAGTTAACTAAGGCGTGGGGTGGGGAGGTTGGGAAAAATGGACAAAGGGGATCAAACAGTTTTTAAAAAGTTGTTAATGTGCTGCTTTCTATTTTCTATACCCTAGGAATTCAAAAAACGTATTTATAATAAATGATGCATTTTTGTTTGTTTTTTACAGAAAAGCTAATTACAGATATCAATCACCAGTGCTGTATTTAAAGCAAACTACATCTAATTTTTGAATTTTCACTTTTTGGCATTATCCACATCATGAATTTTCCTACTAAATACATCCTGGTAACAAGCCAGGATGGACAAAAAAGAAACAAATACACTTTAGCTCCACTTTATTAGACAGATATTAGGAAAAGGATCAACTAAGACACTATCATCTTCCCAAAGGATTAAGTCAATGGAAGGTGGCTTTCCTGTCAAATGAGGTGACACTGTGCCCCCTAGACCAAGGTTTCTGGGAGTGAAACATTTTTATCTTGGTCAAATAGGTATTACATGTTGAAAATTACTTTTGTGAACAGGAAATGTAAAGCCAAGATGAATGTGGCCAGTAGAGAGCAGCCATGGCGGGATCTAAGGAGAGCAGCATGGGTGTTGTGACCAACATGATTATTTCTGCGAACACAGTTCTCAGAGGCTGCAGGCGAGGTTGATATTAGTTGAAACGAAAGCACTCCCAAGTGGGCCTAAGCACCTTTCATCCCAGAAAGTTAAGACTCAGGAATTCATATGGCTAACCTGAAGGCCTCCCAGTCATGAAAATCCATTTTGGGACTGTTAACTGTGGATACTACAGAAACCTCGTATACAAAAAAAAAATCTAAATAAATAATATCTCCTGCAGCCTTTAAACCTCTGCACCCTAAAAGTGAACAGGAAACATACAGAATATAAAAAATACTTGCCAACCATATATATATACACGTATATATATATCTGACAAGGCACTTATATTTAGAAGATATAAAGAACTTTTTACACTCAATAGAAAGACAAATAGCCCAATTTAAAAATGGACAAAGGATCTGAGCAGATATTTCTCCAAAGAATATAGAAAAATATCCAATAAACACACAAAAAACAGATGTTTAACATAATTATTCAATAGGGAAATGCAAATCAAAACCAGAATGAGATACAGCTCCACACCCCTTAAATGGCTGTAATCAAAGAGACAATAACAAGTGTTGGTGAAGATGTGGAGAAACTGAAAAATTCATACACTCACTCCTGGTGGAAACGTCAAATGGTACAGCTGCTTTGGAAAACAGTCTGGGGGTTTCTCAAAAGATTAAACAGAAAATTACCACATAACCAAGCAACTGCACTTTGGGAGGGAGGGAGAGATGAATAGGTAGAGCAGAGTATTTTTAAATAATGAAATTACCTTTTATGGTACTATTATGCTAGAAACATGTCAGTATATGTCTAAACCTATAGAATATACAACAGCAAGAGTGAACTCTAACATAAATATGGACTTTGACGTGTTAATTTGTGTCAGTGCAGGTTCATCAGTGATAACAAACATACCACTCTCGAGTCGGGTACTGATCACTGGGGAGGGCCTGCATGTCTGGGGTAGAAAATGCACGGAAACTCTCTATAACTTCCATTCAATTTTTCCGTGAACTTAAAACTCCTTAAAAAAAACAGTCTATTAAAAGAAGGTGTATGTGTTCATAGCAGGTACTAACGAATATGAAACAGAGTAAGAGGAATAGCTCAGACTAGTTTTTCAAAAATTTCTAGAGGTTATACAGCTTTTGGGGAAAGAAATGTTAAGTCATAAACACTCAAGATTAAGAAATCCTGTAAAATATAAAAAGAGATATTTATTCATGAGTCCACAACCCCAAATTGTAGGTATAAAACAAACAACACTAAGAATACCATAGAGCTTCCCTGGTGGCACAGTGACTAAGAATCTACCTGCCAATGCAGGGAACACGAGTTCGAGCCCCAGTCTGGGAAGATCCCACATGCCATGGATCAACTAAGCCCGTGTGCCACAACTGCTGAGCCTGCACTCTAGAGCCTATAAGCCACAACTACAGAGCCTGTGTGCCAACTATTAAGGCATGCGCCTAGAGCCCATGGCCCACAACAAGACAAGCCACCGCGACGAGAAGCCCACGCACCACAACGAAGAGTAGTGCACTGCAACGAAGAGTAGTGCCCGCTCGCCGCAACCAGAGAAAAGCCCGCGTGCAGCAATGAAGACCCAACACAGCCAAAAACAAAATACATAAAATAAATTATTTTAAAAAAGAATATCATAAAAAATATGGAACTAATGATTGAATAAAGAAAATGAAGGTCATTTATAACAATGAAATTTACAAGATTAAAGTATCAGTGGCTTGAACAAAACAAATAACAATAGACTTTTAAAACGTCAGCATCGACCACAACTAGAAACAAGAAAATTATGAAATGAAAAAGCTCACCAGTAAAGGCAAACATACAGTAAATGCAGGAAATCATCCACACACAAAGCTAGCACGGAGGCAAAAAGACAAAAGTAGTAAAATCAGCTATATCCAAAATAAGCAGTTAAGGGATACACAAAAAAACAATTAGATGTAAAATATGCTATCAGGGACTTCCCTGGTGGCGCAGTGGCTAAGAATCCACCTGGCGATGCAGGGGACACAGGTTCAAGCCCTGGTCCGGGAAGATCCCACATACCGTGGAGCAACTAAGCCCGTGCACCACAACTACTGAGCCTGCACTCTAGAGCCCGTGAGCCACAACTACTAAGCCTGCATGCCACAAGTACTGAAGCCCATGCGCCTAGAGCCTGTGCTCTGCAACAAAAGAAGCCACCACAATGAGAAGCCCGCACACTGCAGCGAAGAGTAGCCCCCCCTCACTGCAACTAGAGAAAGCCCGCGCACAGCAACGAAGACCCAATGCAGCCAAAAGTAAATAAATAAAAATAAATAAATTTAAAATATATATATATGGTATCGAAAACAGTAATCATGAGGAGTAGAGTATAAATGCAGGGTTGTTAAAATGCATTTGAAATTAAGAGATCAGCAACTTAAAACAATCACGTACATGGAGACTGCTATACAAAAACCTCATGGTCATTGCAAACCAAACATCTACAATAGATAACACACACAAAAAAGAAAAAGGAATCCAAATATAACACTAAAGATAGTCATCAAATTGCAGGAGAACAGAAGAAAGGGAAAAAATGACCTACAAAGACAAATCCAAAATAATTAATAAAACAGCAGTAAGAATATACATATTGATAATTACCTCAAATGTAAATGGAATAAATGCTCCAACTAAAAGAGATAAAGTGCATGAATGGATACAAAAACAAGACCTGTATATACGCTACCCACAAGAGACTCACTTTAGATCTAGAGAAACACAGAGACTGAAAGCGAGGGGATGGAAAAAGGTATTCCATACAAATGGAAATCAAGAGAAAGCCAGAATCCCAATTCTTATATCAGACAAAATAGACTTTAAAATAAAGACTGTTAAAAGAGACAAAAAAGGACATGACATAATGATCAAGGGATCAATCCTAGAAGATATAACAATTACATATGCACCCAACATAGGAGTACCTAAATATGTAAGGCAAATATTAACAGACATAAAAGAAGAAATCGACAGTAACAATAGTAGAGGACTTTAACACCCCACTTATATCAATGGACAGGTCATGCAGACAGAAAATCAATCAGGAAGCACAGGCCTTAAATAACGTATTAGACTAAATGGACTTAACTGATATAGAAAGAGCACTCCATCCAAAAGCAGCAGAATAGACACTCTTTTTAAGTATGCATGGAACATTCCCCATGGATAGATCACAAGGCAGTCCAAAAAACAAGACCTGGTAAATTTAAAGAGACTGACTTCATATTAAGCATCTTTTCTAACCACAACACAGACTAGAAATCAACTGCAACGAAAAAAACTGCAAACAACGCAGACATGGAGGCTAAACAATATGCTACTGAACCACCAATGGATCACTGAAGAAATCAAAGAGGAAATAAAAAATACCTAGAGGGAAATGAGAACAAAAACACGATGATCCAAAACCTATGGGGCACAGTAAAAGCAGTTCCAAGAGGGAAGTTTATAGCAATACAAGCTTACCCCAGGAAAGAAGAAAAATCTCAAACAACCTAAACTTACACCTAAAGTAACTAGAGAAAGAAAAAGAAACAAAAACAAAACTTAGTAGAAGAAAAGAAATAATAAAAATCAGAGCAGAAATAAATAAAATGGAGACTAAAAAAAACAAGAGAAAAGAGAAGGAACCAAGATGATAGAATAGAAGGACGTGGAGCTCACCTCCTACCACAAACACATCAACATGTGGAACAAGTCTCACAGAATAGCTAGTGAATGCTGGCAGAAGATCTCAGACAACCAAAATTGCAAAAAAGGGACTTCCCTGGCAGTCCAGTGGTTAAGACTCTGCCCTCCTACTGCAGGGGGCACGGGTTCTAGCCCTGGTCAGGGAACTAAGATCCCGCATGCTGCACATGCTGGCCAAAAAAACAAAAAAATTGCAAGAAATATCACCACGTAACCAGGTGGGATGAAAAGAAAGAAAAAAAGAAAAGAAGGAATCGGAACAGCACCTGCAACCCTGGGAGGGAGATGTGAAAGAGGAAATGTTCCCTCACCCTGGGAACCCCTTGACTGACTGGGATATCAGTTGGGACAGACAGACAGCTTCAGAGGCTCAGAGGGGTGGGCACCAACCAGCCCGTGGCAGGCAGAACAAAGCCAGCACCGACGATCCATGCCACCTCACTGCATTCCCCAGGCCACGATGCATGTCTGCTGGTGCACGAGGTGACTGGGTGCTGAAACCTGAGCTTCAGAAGACAGACCCAGGGAGTGGACTGCAGTTGGCTGCACGGAGACAGGCTGCAGGGACTGGAGTGTGGTACGTGCCACAACTGGGGGTGTATACAGACGGAACCAGGGCCTGCCACAGAAGTGCCACTGTTAACGGGTATATGAAGGGGAGGGGAAAGGCCCCTGCCATGGCAGCCTAACTCTTGGCAAGCTCACAGCAGGTGCAACTCCACCTCTATGAGCTCTCGGAGCACGGAAGCACCAGCGTGTTACCCATGTGCAGAGGTAAGGCTGAAATCAGAGCCAATCCCCAGGGGCCATGAGATTTAGGAAACAGGACTGAAATCTGAGCCCACGCTCTGCAGCTATGCAATCCGCAGATTTACTCTGCAGCTGCAGCCCCACCAGTTTTGTAAACTCAGCGTCTGCAGGACACCCAAGAGCGTTACGGGTGCTCCCGTGGCTGGAACAGGTCCAGTGTTAGCAGCTTTGGGCTTTGCGGGTGCGTGCATGGAGAGGCAGGGCTGAGGTCTAGGCTACTTCTGCACCTCCTGCACTGGGTCCAGAAGGGCGACTACTGTGGTACCGGCACATGACTTTAGTGGATCTGCACTTAACAGATCTTCGCTGGTGACTTTATGAACACAGAGCCTGAGGGTCACCAGGGCCAACTGCTGGCATTCACACGGCTGAGGTGGGGCCGAGGGAAATGCCAACAAGAGTGTACTCTGTGAACCCGAACAACGGGTGACAGGCAGCACCACAGAGCATACTCGTCAGTGGACAGCTCCTGCGGAGGAATACTCAGCGGCTCCTCTCCCAGCAGCAGTACTCCAGCCTGGCCTACCTCACCCTGAAGCTCAGAGACAGATATGGGAGCTGCTACTCCAACAACTGGGGAGCACCCTGCCCCCAAGAGGGCTGAGACAAATACAGAGCAAAGAGGAGGTCCTGCTCCACATCCAGCGCAGGCTCTGGTCCCCACAGCACTAGTCACACCACCTATCACGGGGATAATAAACAGCACACACTGAAGAAGGACGTGGCAGGCATGCACGCTGAAATCAGCCCTGGCACCAAAAACATCACACTCATGCAGGCTACACAAGGATGCTCTCACAGAAAAACGGCCCTCCAAGATCATGGTAGTAATAGATAACTTATCTCCTTCAATCACAGGGTGAGAGAAATATAGGTAAAATGAAGAATCAGAGGAACCACTTCCAATTCCAAGATCAAGAGAATTCCCCTGAAAGAACAAACAGTGAAACCAACCTCTCCAGTGTAACAGGCTCCAAATTCAAAAAGAAGATAATAAAAATAGGAAGGAATTAAGAAAGGCTATCGACACAAAGGCAGATTACTGTAAAATGTAACTAGAAACTATACAGAGGAACCAAGTAACATTAGAATATTCATTTGCCAAGATGAAAACTGAGGTAAAGGCAACAAAGAGCAAAATGAGTAATGCAGAAGAACGAATAAGTGACCTGGATGATAGAATAACGGAAATCATCCAACCAGCAGAGCAGAAAGACAAATGAAAAAAAATGAAAGCAATATATGAGACCTATGGGATAATATAAAGCATGCCAATATCTGCATAATAGGGATCCCAGAAGGAAAAGAGAAAAGGGGATTGAAAATGTATTTGAAGAAATAAATGAAACAGACACTAAAAAAAAAAATAGAAAAGATCAATGAAACTAAAAGCTAGTTCTTTGAAAACATAAGACAAAATTGATAAACCTTTAACCAGACTCATAAAGAAAAAAAGAGAGAGGGCACAAATCAATAAAATCAGAAATGAAAAAGGAGAAGTTACAAATGACACCACAGACATACAAAGAATCGTAAGAGACTACTACAGACAACTATACGCCAATGAAATGGACAACCTAGAAGAAATGGACTAATTCTTAGATAAAATCTCCCAAGATCGAACCAGGAAGAAATAGAAAATATGAACAGTCCAGTTACCAGTAATGAAACTGAATCAGTAATTTAAAAACTCCCAAAGTTAGAAAAGATACATGCACCCCAATGTTCACTGCAGCACTATATACAATAGCCAAGACATGGAAGCTACCTAAACGTCCATCACCAGATGAATGGATAAAGAAAATGTGGTGTATATATACAATTGAACATGATGGAGCAATAAAAAGGAACAAAATAATGCCATCTGTAGCAACATGGATGGACTTAGAATTATCATACTAAGTGAAGTAAGACAGAGATAAATATCATATGATATTGCTTATATGTGGAATCTAAAAATTTAAAAAATGGTAAGAATGAACTTATTTGCAAAACAGAAATAGACTTACAGACATAGAAAACAAACTTATGGTTACCAACGGGGAAAGGGGATAGGGGAGAGATAAATTAGGAGTTTGGGATTAACATGTACACACTACTCTATATAAAATAGATAACCAACAAGGACCTACTGTACAGCAAAAAGAACTATACTCAATATTTTATAATAACCTATAAGAGAAAAGAATCTGAAAAAGATTATATATATATATATATATGTATAACTGAATCCCACTGCTGTACGCCTGAAACTAATAACAACTTCATAAATCAACTACACTTCTATTGAAAAAAAAACTCCCAAAGAACAAAAGTCCAGAATTAGATGGCTTCACAGGTGAATTCTACAAAACATTTAGAGAAAAGTTAACATCTATCCTTCAGAAACTATTCCAAAACATTGCAGAGGAAGGAACACTTGCAAACTCATTCTATGAGGCCAGCATCACCTTCACACCAACCAGAAAAAGATATCACGAAAAAAGAAAATTACAGGCCAATATCACTGATGAACATACATGCCAAAATGCTCAAGAAAATAATAGCAAACTGAATCCAGCGATACATTAAAAGGATCATACACCACAATCAAGTGAAATTTATCACAGGGATGTGAGGATTTCTCAATATCTGCAAATCAATCAATGTGATATACAAATTAACAAACTGAAGAATAAAAACCTTATGATCATCTCAACAGATGCTAGAAAACCTTTTGACACAATTCAACATCCATTTATGATAAAAACTCTCAAAAAACCAGACACAGAGGGAACATACCTCAACATAATAAAGGCCGTATATAACAAACCCACAACTAGCATCATACTCAATGGTGAAAAGCTGAAAGAATTTCACCTAAGATCAGGAGCAATACAAGGATGCCCACTCTTGCCACTTTTATTCAACATACTTTTGGAAGTCCTAGCCACAGCAATCAGAGAAGAAAAAGAAATAAAAGGAATAGAAACTGGAAAGAAAGAAGTAAAACTCTCAAGCTTTGCAGATGACATGATACTACATATAGAAAATCCTAAAGATGCCACCAGAAAACTACTAGAGCTCATCAATGAATTTGGTAAAGTTGTAGGATACAGAAATAATACAGAAATCTGTTCCATTTCTATACACTAACAACAAAGTATCAGAAAAAGAAACTAAGGAAACAATCTCATTTACCATCACATCAAAAATAAATAGATAAATATTTAGGAAGAAACATACCTAAGGAAGTAAAACACCTGCACTCCAAAAACCATAAGACACAGATGAAAGAAACTGAAGATGACACAAACATATGGAAAGATATACCATGTTTTGGGGTTGGAAGAATCAATATTAAGAATCATTTTTAAAATGACCATACTACCAAAAACAATCTACAGATTCAATGCACAAATGGCATTTGTCACAGAACTAGAACAAAAATTTTTTACATTTCTATGGAAACACAAAAGACCCCACATAGCCAAAACAATTTTGAGAAAGGACAGCGATGGAGGAATTGTGCTCCCTGACTTCAGACTATACTATGAGATCATCAAAACAGTATGGCACTGACAAAAAAACAGACACACCAATCAATGGAACAAGATAGAGAGCCCATAAATAAACCCACGCACTTATGGTCAATTAAACTATGACAAAGGAGGGAAGAATATACAATGGAGAAAAGACAGTCTCTTCAATAAGTGGTGGTCAAACTGAACAGCTATATGTAAAATAAAGAAATTAGGACATTCTCTAATACCATATACAAAAATAAACACACAATGGATTAAAGACCTAAATATAAGACCATAAACCATAAAAATCCTAGAGGAAAACATAGGCAGAACACTCTTTGAAAAACTGCAGCAATATTTTTTTGGATCTGTCTCCTAAAGTAATGGAAATAAAAGCAAAAATAACCAAAGGGACCTAATTAAACTTAAAAGCTTTTGCATACCAAAGGAAACCATAAACAAAATGAAGACAACCTAATAAATAGGACAAAATATTTGCAAGTTATATGACCAATAAGGGATAATATCCAACATATATAAACAGCTTATACAACTTAACATAAGAAAAACATAAAACTCAATTAAAAAATGAGCATAAGAACCGAGTAGACATTTTTCCAAAGAGGAAGTGAAGATGGCCGATGAGCACATGAAAAGATGCTCAACATGGCTAACCACCAGGGAAATGCAAAGCAAAACCACAATGAGATATCACCTCACATCTGTCAGAATGGCTATCATCAAAAAGAACACAAATAACAAATGCTGGTGAGGATGTGGAGAAAAGGGAACCCTCCTATGATGTTGGTGGGAATGTAAATTGGTGCAGCCACTGTGGAAAACAGTATGGAGGTTCCTCGAAAAACTAAAAATAGAACTACTATATCACCCAGCAATACCACTTCTGGAAATATATCCAAAAGCATGTTAGGTGCTCCCATAGTTACCGACTTCCAGAGAGAAGTTATCCTCACTCAGGGAGAGCAGGTTCCTGTAGGTCTCCAGCATCACGTCCCTGTACAAGGTCCTCTGAGCAGGGTCCAGGCATTCCCACTCCTCCTGAGAGAATTCGATGGCCACATCCTTGGACGTAAACAGTCCCTGAAAGGAAAGCACATTTCACCAAGTGGACAAGGAGAGATTTCTGAGTTTGACACAAACTTACAGAAACAGACACGTGTAAGGACTGACTTGTCTGGGGTGAATGTTCTGACTGATCCATGTAAGATAATTTTGAGCAAGTTACGCTTCTCTTTATGTAACCGAGGTGAAATGCATACAACATAAAGTCAGCCATTTTTAAAGTAGCGTTCAGTGGCATTTAGTACATTTATAATGTTGAACAAACATCACCTCTTTCTTGTTCAAAAATATTTCAGTCATCCCCAAAGGAAATCCTTTACCCATTTCAGCAGTTGCTTCTTTCTCCCCCATTTGCCTCAGTCCCTGGACACCAGTAATGCTTTGTCTCAATGGATGTACCTGTTTGGGATATCTCCATGTAACTGTAATGGTATAAAATGTGACCTTTTGTCTGGTTTCTTTCACTGTGAATAATTTTTTTGGCTCAGCCATGCTATAGTTAGGTATCAGTACTGCTTTCCTTTTCAAGGCTGAGTAATATTCCAATGTATGAGTAAACCACAGATTATTCACTCATCCTTTGATAGACATTTGGGTTATAACCACCTTTTCTCTAATATTAATAGTGCTGCTGGAAGTTTCACGTAGAAGTATGTGTTTGAATACGTGTTCTCAATTCTTTTTGGTATTTATCTTGGAGTGGAATCACTAGGTCACATGGTTTTGTTTTCCACAGTGGCTACAACATTTTACCAGCAATGTATCAGGTTCTAACTTCTCTACATCTTTACCAAAACTTGTTCTTTTCTGTTTTATTATAGGCATCCTATCGTGTGTAAAATGATATCTCATGGTGGTTTTGATTTTGCATTTTACGAATTTCGTTGAACATCTTTTCATTTGCTTGTTGATTACTTCTATATCTTCTATGAAGAAAGGTCTATTAAAGTCCTCTATTTTATAATTAGATTCTTTGTATTTTGGTTCTTGAGGTACAGGTGTTCTTGAGGTATAGGAGGTAAAGGAGTTCACCTTTCTTCTGTTTACAGTGGATAATTCCAATTAACCTATGTTCAAGTTCACTAGTTCTTTTTTTTTTTAATTTATTTATTTTATTTATTTTCGGCTGCATTGGGTCTTTGTTGCTGTGCACAGGCTTTCTCTAGTTGCGGAGAGCAGGGGCTATTCTTGGTTGCAGTGCGGAGGCTTCTCATTGCGGTGGCTTCTCTTGCTGCGGAGCACCGGCTCTAGGCCCGCGGGCTTCAGCAGTTGTGGCGCACGGGCTTCAGTAGTTGTGGCACATGGGCTTAGCTGCTCCACAGCATGTGGGCTCTTCCCAGACCAGGACTCAAACCTGTGTCTCCTGCACTGGCAGGTGGATTCTTAACCACTGCGCCACCAGGGAAGCCCCAAGTTCACTAACTGTTTATTCTGATTGTCAATCTGCTGTTGGTACTTTTGAGCTCTAGAATCTGCTGTTGACAAATTTCAGTTTTGGTACTTTTCAGCTCTAGAATTTCTAACTCTATCTCTTTATTGATGTTTTCTGTTTCTTGACACAATGTTCTCCTACTTTCCTTTAGTTCGTTCTCCATGGTTTCCCTTAAGTCTCTTAGTACATTTAAGACAGTTGATTTAAAATCCTGTTTAGTAACTGTAGTATCTGTGCTTCCTTATGAACACCATCATTAACCCGATAATCATGCTCAAGCTTCCGATTCTGGAGAAATTCTTAGAAATCTGTAGTAAAGTCGGCATGCTCAGAAGCAGCCACTATGACCTGTTATTTTATCACAGTTAAAACTGTACAGGACCAATGTGTCTTCATTAAGAAAATGCTCCATGAGGATACAAAAAAAGAAAGTCAACTCTAAGTGTATTAACACGAAAACAAGTCTAAGATATATGGTATGTAAACATTTAAATGTGCAGAATAAAATCCCATAACAAAATTTTATTAAGGAGTACTTTCTAAAATCACACTACCATATATAAATGCATTTTTGTAAGATTTGCAGTGGGGATTAACAGTGGTTTCTGATGGAGACAGTAAGTGACAGTGTAAGATGTGACAGGGAAGGGGATATTTTACTTCTTAGTCTCTAAACTGCATCGCTGTGTGTAGCTGAACCATGAAAATATATACATGAGATGTTTAATACAAAAAAAAATAACACTGAACAAGAACTAGTAAAATTATAATTCACCTCCAGCCTTTCTGATGACAGAAAGTTCTGCTCTTATGTCTTGGCTAAATTATAACCATTTTTATCTAAAACACCTGCTGCATGAGAGTCCCTGTGTGAACACTACAGGCTCTGTGAGATGAATGTTTTGTAAATAATTTAAAGAACGCTTATTGTTAGATGACACCCTACCCATTCCTTAGGTCTGTTTCGAAACTTCCCATTCTATTTTAAAGTGTTCATATTTTAGAGCCAGAAACACACTGACTGACTTCTTTAACTTCCAACACACTTATAAAATCTGACAAAGCAAGTCTCCCCATATCAGTCTTCCTTCCCAGACCTCCTCAGGTATTCGTGCACAGCAGTACATCACTTACACATGTAGTCGCTTTCATCCTGGGTTACGTGGAGATGAAGGGGCACCCAGAAGGGTGCACTACACAACCCTCACTGCCCTACCTCACTGACACCACAGAGCCGACTCCCCATCTCCAATCCACGCCTGAGCATAAAACCTTTCACGGATGACCACCTGAAAGGGGGCTCTTCCCAAGTTCCCCGTCACTGGGTCACAGTGACATGGAAACAGGGAGGTGAGAGGAGACTGAGGGAAGGCCCTGTGTGTGAGTAAATCGGACATTTCAGAGACAGAGAAGATTAATGAGCCCAAACTGTGTCATTTTAGGAAGGAGAGAACAAATCAACAAAGAATATGACTTTTACCTGTGAAAGCTCCATTCCTTCTTCTTTCCTCCTCCTCTGAATTTCTTGTTAAGATTCTTCAGGTAAGATGATTCTGTGGGAGCGAAATACGCTGTTTAATGCTTACAACCAACATACCCCCCTTCTGGCATCCACCACAAAGCTACCAGAAGGAGAACCTGAACGTGGGGGAAAGACAGTCCTTTGCTGCCAGCTGTTAACACGAGGGATACAGGGACAATAAACTCCTACACGAAGATCAATTAGTGAGCTTGTCACCCACTTCTTCAGGAAGCCCTCCCTGCTGCCAAAACGCCCACTTGACTGCAACTGCTCCGTCCTTTGTCCACTTGGCACTAATGCAAAGGACAGTGCCTCCTCCAACTCCTGCTCTCTTCCGGAGGCAGCCAGCGTCCGGCGACCGGTCGGCACAGGATGTGGAAGCTTGTCCCTGTTGTTAACTGGGAGCAGCTCTGGAGGGGCCACCCCAGCTCCAGAGCTCCCTGCTGGAGCGATATTGAACAATTTGTCCCAAGGGTGATGGGAAACCATAAAAGATTTAATGCCAAGAGATGATGCAATCAAACTTATGATTTACTCCTGATACAGACAAGCTGAGAAAAAGGTATGCCTCCATCTCTGGGCCTATGCCCCTGGCCTCTTTTTTAAGCATTTTCCATAATTGCTGGAGGACTGGAATATGTTTAAAATTTCAATTATAACCAGGCAAACTGCTCTCCTCTATCTTCTCCATGTCACAGGTGGGTACACTGAGGCTCGGAGGGGGGTAATTTTACCAAGTTACCCTGAAGAAGTCTGAGTTGAATGAACAGAACTAGGTGGAAGTGGCAGCCTGGATAGGTTTAAATAGAAAAAGTTTGTCCTAATTCCAGATTACCTTTCATATTCCTGAGCAAGAGAAGCTTCTCTTTCATGGTTTAATCAAATTCAAACATTTAATTCCTCTTTTCCAGAAAACGTTATAGTCAAAAAATATGAAATTACAAATAGTTATTCCTCCAGAAAAACAAGAAAGAGGGTCACCTGTGGAGATAAGCCCTAACAATCTCTTCATCATGAACACATGGGTTCTGTGGAAACAAAGTTTCACATCAATCTAGAAAAGGCTGGAACCTGGGGCCCCTGACTACAGTGCCTGCACCTGGACAGCTGTGTCCTGAACACAGACTACAAAGAAGCCATAAGGCACTAAAAATAACTGCATACGTGCACAGCTCGGGCAAACAGCTTATGAACAATAAGAAACAAAAAGGCCAAAACCCAACTGCCACTTCTGAGGTGCTGAGAGCAAAACCACCCCCCCCATCAGGGGGCGAGCAAGGGCACCTGTTTCTTGTTCTCGCTCACTTGTGCCGCAGCACGAGTCCCAATAAAGCTTTGCCTGAATTCTTCGTCTGGCCTGTTATCAATTTCTACTGATTAGAGTCCAAGAACCCAGGTCAGTAACAAATCCAGCCCATCAGTTAACATCTGCACAGAAAGGACAAAGGGGACTTGGGGGGATAATCTACTTAGTTGGACACTTAAACTCAGAGCTCACTAATTGAGCAGATCACCTGAGGGAAGAAAGAAGCTACTGAGTACTAAACTAACTGGTTAAACTAGGTTTTGAGTGTTAAAAGACGATCACCACCCTTACCACATGCATAGTGAAGTTATTTAGCAGACATCAAAGAATAGTTCCAATACAGGATACAGTAGAAAGCGTATAAACCTCATAATCTGAACAATGAAATTTAGAGTGAAAACAATTTGGACATTTAAAACATACCCAATCGCTTCTGAGATTAAAGTTAAAACAAGTGTGAGGATATATCAAATCTTAAAAAGATTGACATGAGCCATAGTAAGGCAACAGTACAAAAGCACGGTGTGGTGGCACAAATACTTCCCCCCATTTCTTAGAAGGGAAGAGAATGACCCTGAACTGACTGACCTAAGAATCCGCCCTCTGGAAGAACGGGGCTTGCAAATGGAGTTATCATCTGAAGCAATGATTAGAAAATGCAGACGCCTCAAACACCTGCTTTTGCAACTGTCATTCTCTTCTGCATAATTTAAACATGTCAAAAAATGTTAAAGAGATTAGCTTAGAGACACCACTTAGTATTTCACAACTTAATATTCCATATTTAATCAACTCAATACTCACCTGGGTTTGGGTTCCCGCTTTCTCCACCACCACGCGCTTTGTTTCCTGTATATGTCTCCCTGGGTCCTCTGTTTCTCTCCTCTCCTTTTGTGTCCATTTCTGTGTTTCCTCCTCTCTGTTCATACGCATCATTTTGTTTCCCTCCCTCTCTATTCTTCCTCTCAGACTGTTAGGCCTCGCTCTGTTGAAATCTGTTGCAATTCCTGTCGTTCTTTCTCCCCAAACGTTCTGATGCCTCACTAACTGCATATACTTCTGCCTTTGTATTCCGTCTCTGCTCTCCCTGGAGGGAGGTCAAGGGCGATCCACCTCCTGAGTGAGGACTTAACGGAATGGGGCGGGGGGGCGGGGGGAGAAGGAGGGGAGCCGGGAGTCATACAAAGGTTTGAGAAAGGAAGTCAGACTAGGAAAACGTCGCTGCAGGAGGTCAGTGTCTCTACGGACTGAAGGCAAAAAGTTGGGGCCGGTACCTGCGTCAGAACGATTTTAACCGGAACCGGACCCAGACTCCCAGGACCGAACCGAGTCTTCTGGCGACGCCGCGACAGGCGAAAGGGGCGGACTCAGAGCGAGAGAGACGACCGCCTTCAGAGGTTTTAATTTGCTGGGACACCCTCGAAACCCAGGTATGGAGAAGCGGGGCTTGGAGATCGCATAGCGCACTTACGAACCAAAAAACCGACTCACTCACCCGCGGGCGCCAGTCTGACCGCAGGATCCGCTTCCACGTCCCTAGGTAATTGCGCGTGCGCATGCGCACCACCAGGCCAGGGGGCGGAGCCGCCTAGGGGCGCATCTCGGACGCTCCGGAGGGTGGAGGCCGCGTCTCTGGTGGTGCCGCCCTGCGGACGCCGGGTCTGGCCCTCGGACCCGCTCCTGGGAGATTCTGGTCTGTTCCTCTTCTCTCCTGAGAGGCTCTGCTTCTCTACTTCGGATCCTCTGAACGTGTCTGGTGTCCTCTGGACCCAGGTTAGGTGCAGAGCAGTTACAACTTCTTATTTCAATTAAGCGACAGCCTGAGTTTTAGAGTAGGTGATGGAAACTGGAGTGTGACAGGAAATGCAAAATTGTGCCTGTGCGGAATGTGCAATTTTATACTTCCCTTCAGAGCATAACTTTTTCTTGTGTTCCCCATTCACTTGGAGGCATCAAATATCAGAATTTCCCTGTGGCCTAGTGGTTAGGATTCTGGACTTTCACTGCCCGGCGAGTTTCAGTCTCTGGTCGGGGAACTGAGAGCCCGCAAGCCCGGCAGCACGGAAAAAAAAATCAGAGGAAAATTTTCAACCCCAAATGTGTCATTGTATGAGGGACTCCTTTGGAGACTGTGAGCAAGGAGTTGGCTGCACTCAGGTGCTTGAGAATCAAGCCTTATTAAATAATTCAACCATATTTTAATTATTTTTTACTCTTTGACCTTTGTCTGACTATAGGATGTGACAAATAAATCCATTTCTTGTCATTCTGATAGGAATTTCCATTTCCCGAATACTAGTGTCTCCACTGTAGGTTTTGCTACTTATTAACTTCCGTTACGCACTTTGGCATATTTCTGAATTTTTAACTTCATTGATCTACCAGTCATGAATAAACAGGTCTCCTACGGATAGCCACTCTTTTTTGCTTCTCTTTTGTGGCTATTCTTACTCGTTCTTTATTCTGTAAGATTTTCTCGATAACATTGCTAGCTTCAGAAACTGAGTGTCTATATCGGGAACAGGTTAAGTTTATAAATTAGCTTAAGGAGAATTGACCTTGTTATAATACTGAATTTTTTACCCAGGAATGTGATGTGATTTTCCATTTGTTTATATCCGCTTTCATATATTTCAGGAATGTTTTATAGTTTTCTTCACATAGGTTTAAAAAGTTTGTTAGATTTACTCCCAATTAGTTTATTTCATTTCTGGTTATGCTTTTCTAATTAAAGTTTCTTGCACTATAACTTGTAAAATGATTCTTTCTTGCACCTATGAAAGCTACTGTTTTTGTATATTTATATGATCTTCCTGACTTATCTTCTGTAGATTTTCTATCAATTCCTTTGTGTTTCCAGAGGTATGATTGCATGATCTGCAAACATAGTTTTATATTTTTCTTTCCCATTCTCATGCCATTTTAAATCGCCCTGGCTAAACCTCCAACACATGAGAAATGAATTGAACAGGTGATCATATGCTTTTTTTAGTGTGGTTTTCTAACCTTAGTGGAATAACTCTAGTGCTTCCCAAAGAGCAAGATAATCACTTCATTTTGACATGTTAGAAAAAATGCATCAATTCCCAGTGTTGAGTTTAAGTTAACATACGTACAAGTTCAATTCTTCCAAATATATGTTTTTGTAACTATGAGTAAGATCCCGATTTCTCTTTATACCCACTACTACGATGTACTATATTAATGGATTTACAAACACTGAATCATGCTTGAATTCCAGACATAAAATTCACAGTCATCTATTATTTTGCTATATTTTATTTTAAATATTGCCATCTGTACGCAGGTGTGAGATCTTTCCATAGTATTCTTTTTGGTACAAACTTTAGGACATTTGAGTATCAGCATTTTATTTGATTTATGTAAACTATTTGGAAATTGTACTTCCTCTTTAAGGCTTGAATTGAGTACATAACATTGGCTTATCTGTTCTCTAAAAGAATGGAAGAATCTACCTGCTAATCTGACCCTGGTGCTTTTATTTGTATGGGACTCATAAAACTCTCCCTTACCTCTATGGATATTCATTTGTTTAGACTCCTATTTCTACTGGAGTCAATACTGGTAGAATATATTTTCGTAGAAAATGTCCATTTCATCTAGGCTTCGCAGTTGATTTGTATTGATTTGGAGAAATGGGGCAAATATTGTCTAATCTCAATTATTGACTCACTGTCTTTCTTTTGTGCTAATTAAAAATTCATTGTACTGAAAAATTTAAAAATTGAAAGTCCTTGATTGTGTGATTCCATTTCTTTGCCCATAAATGGTGGTATTTCAGGGGTCCTCAGAGATTTCAGAAAGCGTTACATTTGGGGTAAAGGAAATTCTCAGGGAGGCAGGGAATCCACTGAGACACATGTGCTGCTCTGTAGGTCTTCCATGGCTCAGACCTCAGTATTTCCTCCTCCGTCCACATGATACCCTGTCTGCCACCAGGAATAATGGAAAAGGAAGAATTTCTCCCCTTTTGGATATGCTCACTAGAAATTCCTAATAGATTCAAGAAATTTCAGTTTTTCAAAACTATTCCCAGCTCCTATGCTCAAATGTGAACCGCCATTGCCACTCAAGTTGAAAAGACGATTGGGACTTCCCTGGTGGTCCAGTGGTTAAGACTCCGCACTCCCAATGCAGGGGACCTGGGTTCAATCCCTGGTCAGGGAACTAGATCCCACATGCCACAAGAAAAAGATCCTGCATGCCGCAACTAAGACGTGGTACAGCCAAATATTTTTTTAAAAAAGGTGAAAAGATGATTAAAATTCTTTGAGGAGATGAGGTCATAGGAACACTACACCATATCCCAGGCTCTGGCATCCTCCCTCACACACATGCTTCGGCTGTTTTGATCATTATATTGAGCTCAGTTTGGGCAGCAGGAAGCAGTTTGTAAGTGTTTTCTATTTCAGACTGAGAGACAGATTCTGTATAGTTAGGTGTATCAGGAATCTGGGTAGGTGGGCATGTCTGGAGCTGCAGTCCAAGGACAATACCATACATGAAGGAGGAATAATTCTTCAGGCACAGTTTGAGTGTGTGGAAAAGACTAGCGGTCTGAGACCCTAACCGACCCATGACTGCTGCTAAAGCAACTGAATAAAATCCTCATTGAAGGGGGTCTTGGAGATTGAATAACTAAAATCAGAAATGAAAGAGGGGACTGATTACAACTGATTCTACAGAAATAAAAAGAACTAGAAGAGAATACTACAAAGAGTTATAGGCCAAAACGTTGAATAACCTAGAAGAAATGCATAAATTCCTAGAAATACGCAACCTACCAAGACTGAGTCATGAAGAACACTAATTGAAAATCACTAATCAAAAATAAAGGGGCTTCCCTGGTGGCGCAGTGGTTGAGAGTCCGCCTGCCGATGCAGGGAACGCGGGTTCCTGCCCCAGTCCGGGAAGATCCCACATGCCGCGGAGCGGCTGGGCCCGTGAGCCATGGCCGCTGAGCCTGCGCGTCCGGAGCCTGTGCTCCGCAACGGGAGAGGCCACAGCAGTGAGAGGCCCGCGTACCGCAAAAAAAATAAAAAATAAAGGGAACCCAGAGAGTTCCACTGCAGAGTTCTGCCAAATATTTTAAAACAAGACAAATCTTCCTCAAACCCTACCAAAAAAATTGAATAGGAGGGAACACTTCCAAACTCAATCTACAGTGCCAGAATTACTTTAATACCAAAGCGAGACAAAGACACTACAAGAAAACCAGAGTACAATATCTCTAATGAATACTTATACAAAAATTATCAATAAAGCAATATTAAACCTAATTTGACAGCACATTAAAAGGATTATTCAACATGACCAAGGAGGACATATTCTTCGCATGCAAGGATGGTTCAACATATGGAAATATTTCATTATAATTATATCAAAAGAATGAGGGCTTCCCTGGTGGTGCAGTGGTTGAGAGTCCGCCTGCCGATGCAGGGGACACGGGTTCGTGCCCCGGCCCGGAAAGATCCCTGATGCCGCGGAGCGGCTGGGCCCGTAAGCCATGGCCGCTGAGCCTGCACGTCCAGAGCCTGTGCTCCGCAACGGCAGAGGCCACAACAGTGAGAGGCCCGCATACCAAAAAAAAAAAAAAAAAAAAAGAATGAAAGGAAAAAAATACATGGCCATCTCAATTGATGCAGAAAAGGATTAGACTAGTTAAAAGCCTTTATGATAAAAACAATCATAGACTAAAAACAGAAAAAAAAAAAAAAAAACTAGCTCAGAACAAAAAAGAACATATATAAAAAGCCTGAAACTGACATCACACTCGGTGAAAGCCTGAAAACTTTTCCTCTAAGATCAGGAACAAAACAAGACACCTGCTCTCATTATTTCTATAAAACACATAATAGGGGACTTCCCTGGTGGTGAAGTGGTTAAGAATCTGCCTACCAATGCAGGGGACACGGGTTCGAGCCCTTGTCTCGAAGATCCCACATGCCACGGAGCAACTAAACTAAGCCAGTGCACCACAACTACTGAGCCTGCACTCTAGAGCACGCGTCCAACAACTACTGAAGCCCGCGCACCTAGAGCCCATGCTCCGCAACAAGAGAAGCCACTACAATGAGAAGCCTGCGCACTGCAATTAAGAGTAGCCCCCGCTCGCCACAACTAGAGAAAGCCCGCACGCAGCAATAAAGACCCAACTCAACCAAAAAAATAAATAAATAAAAAGAACACATAACAGGAAGTTCCAGCAAGACAAACAGGCAAGAAAATAAATAAAAGGTAATTAGGAAATTGGGTAATTAGGAAAAGGAGAAGCAGAAATATCTCTGCTTACAGCCTGCATAATCTAATAGTAGAAAATCCATTGGATTACGCAAAAAACACCCTGATACAACAAACGAATGAATTCAGAAAATTTTCAAGGTATAAAATCCGCATGCAGGGGCTTCCCTGGTGGCGCAGAGGTTGAGAGTCCGCCTGCCGATGCAGGGGACACGGATTCGTGCCCCGGTCCGGGAAGATCCCACATGCCACGGAGCGGCTGGGCCAGTGTGCCATGGCCACTGAGCCTGCGCGTCCGGAGCCTGTGCTCCGCGACGGGAGAGGCCACAACAGTGAGAGGCCCGCGTACCGCAAAAAAAAAAAAAAAAAAAAAAAAAAAAGGGCAAGAGATGTAAAATTAAATACAGATGTTGAATAGTTGAAGGATAGACATAATTAGCCTTGTTAGTGTAGCAACTTGATTAAAAGATTTGTTTTTAAAGCTGGACAACATGGATTCAATTCCTGATTCAGTCACTCACTGGGATGGAACGGAACGGGTCTAAATCTGTCTTTGCCCTAAAATCCTTCATTTGTGAAATGAAAGTAAACGTCAGTGCTTTTTTCAGACATGAAAATTCAGTAAGTTTTTGGGCATAAAGCCTTAATAACAGTGACTCTTACTTGGAACTGTGAGAGAAAGGATAATACAAATCAAAATTAAGATCACTTATCCAAGGAAAACATTTTATTTTTGGTCAGGATCAAATTCTAACTGGAGGATATCTAGTGTCAGTTGTCATGGTATGAGTAGCACAAATCTTATTTTCTCTGCAGAATTCACTGACTCTGAATGTGAATACCAATCACTGAGAATGGCTTCTAGATATCGGGCAATGGAGATTGTCTCCTTGTCAAAAACTATAGCTGGAATCTTGTGATCTTTGTTATTCACCCTTAAAATTTCATTCAGTTTGTAACAGGGAAGAGTCAATCCTGACTCCATGTTGGATCTGTTTCTTTTACTTTAACCTTTGCTTCCTCTTGCCTTTGTTCACTAAAAGGATACTGTCTATACACAACGGCCTACCTCAGGGAACCCTACCCATCTGCCTGAATGTTAAACCAAAGTGCCTTTGTTCAGGGAAGCACCCTGACCCTGTCCACCTGTGAATGGCTGCAAGAAAGAAGAAATTAACACATCCCCTGCCCAAGGCTGGCCATTCCAGGAGATATTCGCAAGACTTATGGCCTTTTTACTTTACTCCCCCACCTCCTCTGCCTCTCTTTTCTATAAAAGAAACTGGCATCCAAACCCCGATAAGATGGGTTTTTTTGAGACACTAGTCTGCCATCTCTCCGAAAGAGTTGCTGTTCCTTGACTCAACACCTTCCTCGTCTCCCGATTTACTGGCCTGTTGTGTGGCTAACACAGCAAGCTTGGACTCGGTAACAAGTTCACTGTTTATTCAACTCCACAAACTTGATTTTCAAACACCTGACCATAGCCAACTCACAAGGTAAAAGATTTCACTTCACCATTTGGCCATTCCAGTTCTTGCATTTAACTGAACCCCTAAAAGAACACTCTTCTATCAGGTTTATAGTGCCCCTACTTTGTACATGTCATTGCGTTGTGAGCATATTCATGTCACAAGAGTCCCCAAACAACCCACAGATTTATACATCCCTTGGTGTAAAAGGGGAATATGTCTGGAAGGAAAAAATAATGCAGAAGAAAAGGGGTATTTAAAACATATATATATTACAGTAGAAAATAAACCATGTAGGGTATTCCCTGGCAGTCCAGTGGTTAGGACTCAGTGCTTGCACTGCCACCGCCTGGGTTCTTTCCCTGGTCGGGGAACTAAGATCCCACAAGCCATGCGGTGCTGCCAAAAAAACAAAACAAAAACAAACAAAAAAATCAAAAGAAAAGAAACCATGTAACCTATTGCTTAATACAATGATTATAATCAAAATTTTAATAGCCTTTGGATAATTGCTCTTCTGGTAAATTGCTTAGATTATCTAAACAACAGTTCCACGCATTAACTTTTATTAAACGAGGGTAAAAATATCTTAGGCAATTTATTTAAATAGTATTTTACAAACTTTTTCAACAACCCTATTGAACAATGGAACGTATGTCTGCTGCAGGGGGAAAACTGTAATGAATTATTAGCATGAAGAAAAGTATGGTGAACTTTCCTGGTGGTCCAGTGGTTAAGAATCCATCTTCCAATGCAGGGGATGTGAGTTCGATCCCTGGTTGGGTAACTAATATCCCACATGCCGTGGGGCAAATAAGCCTGCGGGCTCTGGAGCCTGCATGCAGCTACGAAGAACCCGCGCTCCGCAACTAAGACCAACGCAGCCAAATAAATACTTTTTTCTTAAAAAGGAAAAGAAAACTATGGTGTATGCTAACCAAGAAATCAGGAGTTTCAGGAGTAAACATTCAGTGTTTTATTAAAGCGTCTGACTCCAGTTTTTGATGCTTGATTACTGACTGACACCTTCTAAGTCTCACAACCTCTTCCTATTCTGCTTCTCTGGGCAAGCTGATGAGGAAGCCTGATGGATCCCTCCTGTGATGCAAACTGGTAGTTCAAACCATATGCATATCCTCCAACAAGCCTCAAATAGTGATCACGTTAACAAACCAAGCCAGTGACCACTCCCTGTTGTCTCAAATCATTTTTTGAACAACTTAGAAGTCTCCCCTGTCCCCCTAGAAACCTGAATAATGTAACACACATTCTCATAACACTTCAACGTTAATATCAATCTAAATGACCTTTAGTGGGGTCCCACCTTTTTCCACTGAATGGCTACAATTACAATTAGCAACAACAAAAAATATTTGGGGAGTGAATGTATGAAATTTCAAGTTTATCTATCAAACAAAAATATTCCCATTGTACATTGTTCATTTTTAAGAGAAAACGCATGAACATCAATATTTTCAAATTATTTCACTGAGTGATTCAAGCACAAAAGAGAGATTTATGATTTTTAAGTTTTCTAATATTTTGCATATGCGTACTATATTTGTTATTTTCCCGTCATGTAAATCAAGGTGCATGCCTTCGGTTTACCTTGGACACAATAAAGAATATGAAGCACTACGTTCACGTAATGCATACTCATGGATGTGGAGCAGGTTTTAAGGAATGTTCAAAAAGCACAGCCCCAATGTGGAGTCGCCTGCCCCCAGGACAGCAAACCAAGACTTACTTGCAGTTTCACCCCTTCCAGGAATGTGACCTTAAATCAATCACTCTGTAATTCCCTGAACAACACTACAGATGTAACCTACAGGAAAAGACCTTTGCAATCCCTCCCCCAGCAAAACGTAACCTTGCCAAAAAAACTTTTTTCTTTTGGAAATATCTTTCTTATCCTGCCTGGTTTCTATTTACAAATGATTTGCATTTTGTACAGCTGCTTTGAGCCCCTCTTTATTTATTGATACTAGATGGGATGCACACTGATTCACAAATCACTCATGAAAGCCAGTTAGTTCTTTAAATTTACTTCGTTCAATTTTTGTTCTTTAATAGAAGGCAGAGTCTGAAATGCACTCCTACGGTATTTTCACTATAGCCGCATAAATATTCTGGAGCAGAGTTTGCAGAGAATAAATCAGATACAAATTATGAATATATAATCCATAAATTGTATGTTGTTTGATTCCATCAGGGAAAGAAATTTTTACAGATTCTTTCAACCCTGAGAGCCTAATGATGCAATGCTAGCTTCTGTTATAAAGTATTAAGGTGGAATAAAACTGTGTTGGTGGAAGAAACATGATTCATCCAGGGTTATGAAAAACGATTGATTTTATTAATTAAAGAACACCTATTTTAATTGATTCAGAATTAAACCAAAGCAAAATGTAATGGCAAGTCAAATGTGAATCATACACATGCACATACTGTTTTTCTCACACTAACTGCTCTCTTTCAAGTTCCAAGAAAAAAACTAATTTTTCATTAAACACACATATATACAACAGCTATTCCCATTCACTGCAAAAAGTGATCAGCTTTTCCTTTGTACTGTTTCTACCACATAATCAGCCCCTAGGAACCTGTCACTCTCCTCCCGGGAAAAGCCCAGTTCCTTAATGTCCCTTCTGCTCTGTTCACGGCCAGTTGGTAGACCATTCTGTGCTGTAACCTGTAATGGCCTATCTACAGAAGGGCCTGAACATAGTAAGCATGATTAGTCATGTCACAGTTTTACACTACTCACTGCCACCCCCCAACTAATGCTAATTCACACGCTACTGAATTTGATAATAAAGGGTCCCACTTTTACCAGGGGACATGGATGTGGATGAACTACAGTTAATGAAGTCAGCCCCCTCATCTTATTGACTCTTTCCCAGAGACCATTCTGAAAGTCCTGTAGTTAAGGCATAAAATGAACACACTTCAAACTTCGGGTTGAAAGGCATTAAGAGCAACATAGCCTTTTCAAGAAAAGACAAATATTTATACACTGAAGATAACAGGCCATTTCCACACACGTCCTGCTTCCTGTCATACACATCATGTCATACGTTTTACCATACGTGACTTGTAATTATTCTCTTGTATGCAATATCTCAGATTACTCTCAAAGAACTAAAGACATTTGTTTCTAGTATGGATTCTCTGATACAGTCTGTTGTCAGAAGGGCTCAAAAACTTTCCATATCATTACACCAAAGGTGTTGATACTTGATGAAAACCTTTACAACATTTCTTGCCACACACATTACATTTGTGTGGTTTCCTTCCAGGATAAGTATTTTGATATCTAGTGATGAATGAGCAATAATCTGAAACCTTGCAATACTCACTGAATGTTCCAGTATGAAGTATGTGGTGAACCCTCAGTTTAAGGCACAACACAAAAGCTTTGCCACATTCAGTACATCTGGAATGTCCTGTCCAGTATGGATTATCTGATGATTGGTGAGACGTGAGCCCTGAGTAAAGGTTTTGCCCATTCATGGCATTTGTGAGGTAGTCTCCAGAATGAATTCTTTGGTGAATGAATTTCTTCTCCAAAGGCCTGGTCATACTAAATACGTTTATCTGATTCTTTCCAGCGTGATTTTTCCAATGAAGCGTAACATGTGCACACCTGCTAAAACCCTCACTTAAAGTCTCTCACCAGTATGGATTACCTGATGGTAAGGTAGGACTGAAAGTAAACTGAAGGATATGCCACACATTATATTTGAAAGATTTCTCTCCAGTATAAATTCTTCGGTGGATATTAAGGTATGAATTCTGACTAAAGACTTTGAGACATTCATTACATTTCTATGGTTTCTGTCTAGCATGGATTATCCAATCATAGGTAAGGCTTTGCCACACTGAAGACATCTGCATGATTTCTACCACTGTGAATCTCCCATGAACTTAAAGTGTCAATTTTCAAGGAAGTCCTTCCCACCTATATTACATTAATATGGTTTCCCCTCTGTATTTATTACCTAACGTGTAGTGAGGGTTGAAATCTGAGTAAAGCCTTTTCAGCACTCAATATTTCTGAAAGGTTTCTCTACAGCATGTATTCTACAATGAGATGCAAGCAGTGAATTCTGAATAAAGACCTTACCACACTAATTACATTTATAAGGTTTTTTTTCCAGTATGTATTCTCTGATGCTTTGCAAAGGTTGGATTTTGACTAAATGCCTTGCCACACTCATTACATTTGTAAGGTTTCTCTCCAGTATGAATCCTCTGATGTCTTTCAAGATATGAATTTTGACTAAACATTCTGCCACATACATCACACTTATATAATTTCTCTACTCTATGCATTATCTGATGTCGAGTGAGGGTTGAGCTCTGATGAAAGGTTTTGCCACACTCATTACATATGTGACATCTCTCTTGAGTATGAATTACCTGATGCTTTGCAAGGGATGCTTTTAGACTACAGACTTTGCCACACTCACCACATTTGTAAGGTTCCTCTCCAGTATGAATTTTCTGATGAATTGCAAGGATTGCTTTTTTAATAAAGACCTTACCACAGTCATTACATTTGTAAGGTTTCTCTCCAGAATGAATTCTACGATGTTTTGCAAGGTATGAACGTACACTAAAGGCTCTGCCACACACATCACATTTATATAATTTTCCTGCTTTATGAATTACCTGATGACTCCTGAGGTACGCCCTCTTACGGAAGATTTTGCCACACACATTACATTTGTAAGGATCCTCTCCACTATGAATTGCCTGATGACATGCAAGCGCTGCTTTCTGACTAAAGACCTGGCCACACTCATTACATTTGTAAGGCTTCTCTCCAGTATGAGTTCTCTGATGAACTGCAAGATTTGAATTTCGACTATAAACTTTGCCACATACATCACATTTATATATTCTCACTCCTTTATGGATTATCTGATGTCGAGCGAGGATTGAGCTGTGATAAAAGGTTTTACCACACTCATTACATTTGTAAGGTTTCTCTCCAGTATGAATTCTCTGATGACTTGCAAGGGTTCCTTTTCGACTAAAGACCTTCCCACACTCGTTACATTTGTAAGGTTTCTCTCCAGTATGAATTCTCTGATGATGTGCAAGGATTGAACTTCGATTAAAGACTCTGCCACATACATCACATTTATATGGTTTTGCTCCTGTATGGATTAACTGATGTCTTCTACGATTCGAGTTGTGATTAAACACTTTATCACACACATTACATTTGTAAGGTTTTTCTGCAGTATGAATTCTCTGATGAACTGCAAGGTTTGATTTGTGACTAAAGATTTTTTCACACATGTCACATTTATAAAAATTCTCTTCTGTATGGATTACCTGATGTCCAGTGATGTGTGAGCCATGATCAAGGGTTTTGCCACACACGTTATGTTTGTAAGATTTCTCTCCAGTATGAGTTCTCTGATGAACTGCAAGGTCTGAATTTTGACTAAAAACTTTGCCACATACATCACAATTATGTAATTTTTCTTCTGTATGGATGATCTGATGTCGAGTGCGGTTTGAGACCTGATGAAAGGTTTTGCCAGACTCATCACATTTGTAAGGTTGTTCCCTGTGTGCCCTCTGGTCTTGTGTCAGTACTGAAGGATGCACAAAATCGTTCCCATTTGTATCAGAAATGCTTGTCTGGACAACAGGAGTAACTGTCTGAGGTGGTGAAAATGAGGCACTACTGTTGATATTCTTGTCAGCTTGATTAAATTCACCAATTTTTTGTTCACTTTTAAATATATGCAATTCATCCCGAAAGCTTGATGCAAGCCTATTTTCACTAGGCTTAATTCCTCCAACACTCCTACCAAGTCCATCTCTCTTATCAGTAGGATTTTCATTATGGGACATAGGAGTTCCTTTGTAATTTCTTACCTCATCTCTCTGCTGAGGCTCAAAGTCAGATATATTTTCCTGGATTCCCCTAAGGTTAAAACGTTTCACTTTATTCCTTTCATGTCTTCCCAACATCACTTTTTGTAATACTTCTCCTCTACCAGTGTTTACTTTTAGTTGTAATTTCTTGATCACGTGTGTAGGAGAGATGTCTAGAAGATAAAAGAACCATAAGTAGCCTATTCATTTTAATTCATAAATAAACGCTTCATGTTAAATACCTGATATTACACCAAAACTAACACTTATACCAAAGTTATTAACTTTCCAACAAAGATCTTCAAGTTTTTAAGAACACAAAAGGAATGATTCTTCACTAAAGAAAAAGTGATTAATTTTAGGGTACTGTACTTTCAAACAACGTACCAAAAATACTCACATAGGAATAACTTCTGTTAGCTATCAAAGAAAGTATATTTCCACCATGATGTATAAGCACACACCAATTAACAGTAAACATACTGCTGTCTCATAGCTGAGGAGAAAAAGACATTACACTATGCGTATATTCTGCATACCTATTATTCATAAATAACTGCTAAATAGCAGACAATATATTGTAACAGTCAGTAATAGAAAACTAGCAGGAATTCCCTGGTGGACCTGTGGTTAGGACGCCGCACTTTCACTACAGAGGGCCCAGGTTCAATCCCTGGTCAGGGAACTAAGATCCCACAAGCTGTGCAGCATGGCCAAAATAAAAGGAAAAAAAGAAAACTAGCATATTGATGAATAATCTAAATGAGTTGCAGATAGAATTGGGAAACAAATATAGCATAGAGAAAATGAAGAATTTGATAAAACAACTTTTTGAAAAACAAAGTATTTTTCTCAGTACCTCCTATAAAACTATGTATCCATGAAAAAGCATAAAACATCTAAAAGCCAATCATCCGTAAATCAAAATTAGATATTTATGAATAAAATATTCTCCATTTACATTTACAACCAATTAATGGAGCAATTCCCAACCTATGAAGTGCCCTTAAACATCCAGCTCATTGGCTCCACAATATACACAATAAAGAGGGAGCAACTGGTAAATTTATTAACTACGCTCAGAAACGACGTCGTTGAGACAAATTGCAAAACAAACAAACAAAAGAAGCATACGATATAAAATGCAAAGGGACGTCAATAAACATGACACACTATTAATATATCTTGATATACAAAATTACCTTTTGAGTCTTTACTAAAAACGTGCACTATTCTAAGGCATCTAACAGTAATAATTTCCTTTAAATGGCTTGAAGAAACTTACCACAATTTTTCAAATTAGGACAGAAGACTCACAGTTTTCTGTACATGATCCCAACTGACACAGAAAGTAGTGAGAGAAACAGGATTTGAACCTAGACCTACAGACTAAGACAACATCACTTAAGCATGACTACCCAGCCAAGCAGTATAAATTACATAATATTACAGAAAATTCCAAGAGTTTAAAAAGAAAACTTCAAAGGAGATGCAAGAAGACGTGAGCTGTGTAACTAAAAATGTTGTTCAGGCATCCCTCCTGGAAATGGTTTCTGGTTCATCATTGGAGGTGTCACTCCACCTCATAAGCTCTCTCATTAAGATGCTTCAAAATTAGGTGTAGACGTAGAATGAACGATGGTGCACACACAGGTAATGAAAAATATGGCATCAACAACAATTTACTCAACAGTGTCACAAATATGGGGATGTGAACTTGGACACTTTTCTTAGGAGAAATTCCTATACCATTTAACTGAGGCTGAAAGGGAATGGTCATTAGCATATATGAAACACTGTCACAGTGCCCTTGAGACGTGCCTTTGTGTCACTCCACAAAAGCAGAAAAAAGAATGTGGAAAGACTAATCGGCCAGGCTCTGATGGTAACCTGGAACATGCTGAACTCTCCACTAAATAGCCTGAAGTGGTGATTCTGTGTGTAGCAGGAAAATGTTACAAGATATGAGGAAAAGCATTCTCTGTAAGAATTTTCTGTTACCCAGTAAACCCACTCCATAGAGAGTCCACCAGAAGTTGTCCATTAACTAAGGGTGGATTATCACAGCAAACAAACTAGAAAAATTTCAGAGCCTTGGATTATGTATTTCAAAAACAGAGTTATAGGCTTCCCTGGTGGCGCAGTGGTTGAGAGTCCGCCTGCCAATGCAGGGGACACGGGTTCGCGCCCCCGTCCGGGAAGATCCCACATGCCGTGGAGCGGCTTGGCCCGTGAGCCATGGCCGCTGAGCCTGTGTGTCCAGAGCCTGTGCTCCACAACGGGAGAGGCCACAACAGTGAGAGGCCCGTGTACCGCAAAAAAAAAAAAACAAAAAACAATACAGAGTTATAGAGGCACAATCATACAAACTTAGAGGAGTACAAAATCAGGAAGGGTATACGTTTCCCAACTAGGTAGCACAGTACACGAGTGGAAAAAATGCAAGATATGTGTGTCAGATTCTATAGGACCTTCAGATGGAACCATGAGCTTTACCCACAGATGCCAAAGTAAAACCCTGAAATATTCACAGTCACCTCATGAAAGATTGGGGATTAAAAAAAGGATCTCTCTGTCCATTATCTTTACAGTTTTCCTAAGTAAAAGTTACATACGATCCATTCAAACTGGCTGTTACACACATCCTGCAGTTTGTGGCAAAAGCAGAACACAAGAAATGGCTGAGGGATCTAAATAAGCAGACAGGGCCTGAGACAGCTCCATGCAGGTTCTGAGGTGCCAGATGGAGTAAGAGGGCAGCCAGTGTCTCCCATCTTCTGATTACGTATCCTAAAAACATCAAATGTGGATGGAACTGGGAAAGGTTCAGGTATTGAGTCTGGAGGCATCACCTCTTATCTATATGGACTGAGAACTGAGCTTCCAATAAAATCATGCCCTGAGGGAGAGATGAGGGGGCCAGAAACCCCAATAAAACAGCTCGCTTCGGACAACTGGCACTCAATTGAGCGGGAGGCTTTGGGATCACTGGGCAGCAGGGACTCACCGCCAGCCTGCCAGACTCACGGCCTGGTCTCGACCCTCCTGGTGGGCATTTCTCTGCTCAGGGCCGCTGCCAGCCCGGACTGGCAACCTTTTCTGCTGAACATCCCCAGGCAAGATACGAGTGCCAGGGAGGGGCTGGATTCCTCCCTCCACAAAGCGCCTCCTAGCCCATGCTGGGCATGTTCCAGGAATGGGAACTGGCTTTCAACTTTCACCACAGGCTACCCTTAGCCAGCAGGAGCACACTGAGGAAATTTTACCGTCATACTCAATGCATGAGAAAGCTGACCGTTTTTCCCCCTGCTGCCAACACAACACACAGACATCAATAAATGACACTAATAAAATGTGGTACTATTTAAAAGAGAAACGAAAAACAGCCCGCCTCACACTCCTCAAAGTCAAGCAACAACCAGTTCACGGGAGCCAGATACGGAGCGTTGTAGATCATGATAAAGACTTTGCCTTTGTCTCTGTAGGAGCTGCAGCACCACTGCAGGGTGAAAGAATGCATTTTACATGTTGAAAGAGTGATAAGTTATGGAGAAGAAAAACTTCCCTCTGAGAGTTCATAATAATAAACAAACATTGGTATTCTCACAGAACTCTCCAACAGGAGTGTTCAGAGTTTCTCAAACACTGTTATAATAATGAGGCTTCCACTCAGCCCTTCTGAGATCTGACCTATATTCAAACTTTGATACAATCCCAAAGGCACTCACCTCACTATCTACAGCCTAGGGCTCTTTCTCTTGCTACAAAGTGGGTAAAATATTCAGATGAGAAACAGAAATTCCTCCAGTTAAGAACAAAGAAACATGATTAGCTATGGATTTTCCGGAAACTTAGTTCTTTGTCCACCAGAGGATGGAGGACATTACCAATGGGTCTAGAAAAGTATTTCAAAAATTCATCCACTACTTGCCTCCTTCTGAATACACAGGGAACAGTATAATATGCAGAAACATAGTTCTTTTCCTAGAACTCCATAATCAAAAGCCCATGGGTAGAAAACAGGAAAGTGGGTATATCAAAAGCTTGCCGTAACTACGTGAGCTCTGGAACAACCCCTGATGCATCATGAAGTGCGCAGGTCATCGTAAGAAAAGGTAGGTTTATGCTCCTGATGCCATATCATGAAGCGTTTCACATCTGAGTCAACAGGGATTTCGTATCAGTCAAGGAAAACCAGCTCAAATGAGGCACACAAAAGAAATGCAAAGATACCAAGGGAAGATCCCTACTTCTAGAGGGAAGTTATCCTCACCTAGGGAGAGCAGGTTCCTGTAGGTCTCCAACATCACGTCCCTGTACAAGGCTTGCTGAGCGGGTTCCAGGCATTCCCACTCCTCCTGAGAGAATTCTATGTCAATATCCTTGAATGTCAACTGTTCCTGAAATGAAAATACATTTCACCAGGGGGTCCTGGGGAGAGTTCTTATTTGCACACAAAATGACAAGAAGAGAGGGGTAAGGATGAATTCAGTTGAAGTACGTTTTCTGACAAATCCACGTAAAGGTATTTGGAGCAAATTATCAGTCTCTAATTTTAATTTCTTATGCTTTTTCATGAGATTATGATATCTTCCAATTAATGTGGAGTTTTCATTTTTGTGGAAAATATATGAAATACATACAAATAAAATTCAAGAATGGATTGTCTATGCAGAAGTATTACATATTATGTTTTACATACTGAGTGATACTCAATATCTAGATGAGCTATAGAATGAGTGATGTCTTAAGTCCACAGTGGCTTTAAAAAAAGTGAAAATCTTCAATGATGATGATGACGACAACAGCAATGACTAACAGTGGTTGAATACTTCCTATATGCAAAAAACTACTCTAAAGGCTTTATAGATGTGAGCTTGTCATCAACCTAACAGCTCTTTACAGTAAGATCTGTTCCCATCTTACAGAGGAGAAAACTCAGAGACAGTCTGAGCAACTCAACTGAGGTTAAGAAGCTAAGAAATGACAGAGCAAGCATATGAACTAAGGTGGCTGGGCTCTGGAATTGAAGCTAAAGAAGCAGAAAATTTACTAACAGAAAGACCAGTGAAAGTACACTGACAGAGAATTCCTGGAGAAACCTTGAAAGGTCACTACAGATGTGGGCACACACAAAAATGTACATAAAATGTTAGTAATATTATTACTATTTAAACCATTAAGGGAATTCCTTGGCAGTCCAGTGGTTAGGACTCTGCACTTTAATTACCGAGCACCCAAGTTCAATCCCTGGTCATGGAACTAATACCCTGCAAGCTGAGCAGTGTGGCCAAAAAACATTTAAAAAATGAAAGAGAAAATAAAAAACATTAACAGGAGAGTGTAGAAAAAATTCAAGGCCATGGAATATATTTAAGACATCATTTCAACTGAAAAAGATATCTTACGCAGTAATAAAATCATGATGTCCTTTATCAAACCATGCACTTGAACATTCACAAACTCTTGCATAAATATGTAAACACACAATTAACTGAAATGAGAGCTGTCTCTGGACATATTTTTGCAACATTTTTTTCATCATCAATTTTATTCAAGTGAATTTCAGCATCTCTGGGACAATGAAAACGTATCAGCTATAGTAAATGGTACTAACATGAAAACATAGGATACTTTAACTCTGATCTCAATAGATACCTATATTCAAAAATATAAATACAATTTTATCCACTAAAATTGACATATGAAGGTATTAATCAATATAAAACAGAGTTAACTAGAACATTTCACCATACACCATAATCAAAAGAAAACACTTGATGCGTTTCTCTGTAACTACCCTGGAGTGAAGGGGGCTGACTAGGTCTCCTGCCTTTTGCCACGGTAGGACGTGCCTGCATAGAGGCAACTAGAAGAAATAACAGGAAAAACAGAGAACAAGAGTGAGAAAAACAGAGAAAATGTGTCAGAGAGTTGGAACAGTTAACGTTCACAAATCTGAGGAGATGGACAGGCAAAAAGTTAAAGGATGGAAAAAGATAATCCATCCTAAAGAGAGCACAGGTGACTATATTATATCATACAAAATAAAGACAAAAACTGACATGAAACAAAGGCTGTTATATAATGATATAAGGTACAAATCATCAAGAAGATATAAAAATTATAAATACATATAACATTAGAGCTCCCCCCAAAATGAAGTAAACGTTAATAGAGATAAAGAGAGAAGTAGACAGCAGCACAATATCAGTATGAAACTTCAACACCCTAGTTCTACCTACAGATAGAAACAAAAAGAAGATCAATAAGGAAACAGAGGCCTTAAACAACAATATAGGACAACTGTACCTAAGAGACATGTACAGAACACTCCACCCAATGACAGCAGAAAACACATCCTTCTAGAGCACACATGAAACATTTTCCAGGAAAGACCACATCTTAGGCCACAAAACAAATCTTAACAAATTTAAGAAGGTTGAGATCATAAAAAGTATCTTCTCCAACCACAATGAAAAGATACTAGAAATAAAGAGCAGAAGGAAAACAGGAAAATCCCCCAAATGAGGAAATTAAACAGCCCATTCTTAAAGAAGCAATGGGTCAAAGAAGAAATCACAAGGAAATTTTAAAAATATTTGAATGAGAATAAAAACGCAACATACTAAAATTTATAACATGCAGTCAAAGCTGTATTAAAACAAAAGTCAAGGACTTCCCTGGCACTTTGGGGGTTAAGACTGTGCTTCCATTGTAGGAGGTGTGGGTTCGATCCCTTGACAGGGAACTAAGATCCCACGTGCTGCATGGCACGGCCTAAAAAAAAAGGTCTACAATGTTAAATGCTTACAACAAAAGAGGGAAAAGCAGGACCTCCCTGGCGGTCCAGTGGTTAATACTCCCTGCTTCCACTGCAGGGGGCATGAGTTCGATCTCTAGAAGGGGAACTAAGATCCTGTATGGCACACAGCATGGCCAAAAAAATAAAATAAAATAAAATATTTTTTAAAAAGGAAAAGATGTCTACACTGCTGTTCAAGAAAGTACTGAACGCCCTAGCTAGAGCCGTTAGACAAGACAAAGAAATCAAAGATATGATAATTGAAAAAAGTTAAAATTGTTTTTTTGCAGGTGACAAGGTTTTATATATACAAAACAAAAAGATTCCACAAAAAAACGACTACTTCAAAAGAAAACTTTACAAAAGTTGCAGCATAAAAACATCAGCACAGGGCTTCCCTGGTGGCCCAGTGGTTGAGAGTCCGCCTGCCGATGCAGGGGACACGGATTCGTGCCCCGGTCCGGGAGGATCCCACATGCCGCGGAGCAGCTGGGCCCGTGAGCCATGGCCGCTGAGCCTGTGCATCCGGAGCCTGTGCTCTGCGACGGGAGAGGCCACAACAGTGAGAGGCCTGCATACCGCAAAAAAAAAAAAAAAAAAAAAAAAGGCAACAGATGCAAAATTAAATACAGATGTTGAAGAGTTGAAGGATAGACATAATTAGCCTTGTTAGTGTAGCAACTTGATTAAAAGATTTGTTTTTAAAGCTGGACAACATGGATTCAATTCCTGATTCAGTCACTCACTGGGATGGAACTGAACGGGTCTAAATCTGTCTTTGCCCTAAAATCCTTCATTTGTGAAATGAAAGTAAACGTCAGTGTTTTCAGACATGAAAATTCAGTAAGTTTTTGGGCATAAAGCCTTAATAACAGTGACTCTTACTTGGAACTGTGAGAGAAAAGATAATACAAATCAAAATTAAGATCACTTATCCAAGGAAAACATTTTATTTTTGGTCAGGATCAAATTCTAACTGGAGGATATCCGGTATCAGTTGTCATGGTATGAGTAGCACAAATCTTATTTTCTCTGCAGAATTCACTGACTCTGAATGTGAATACCAATCACTGAGAATGGCTTCTAGATATCGGGCAATGGAGATTGTCTCCTTGTCAAAAACTATAGCTGGAATCTTGTGATCTTTGTTATTCACCCTTAAAATTTCATTCAGTTTGTAACAGGGAAGAGTCAATCCTGACTCCATGTTGGATCTGTTTCTTTTACTTTAACCTTTGCTTCCTCTTGCCTTTGTTCACTAAAAGGATACTGTCTATACACAACGGCCTACCTCAGGGAACCCTACCCATCTGCCTGAATGTTAAACCAAAGTGCCTTTGTTCAGGGAAGCACCCTGACCCTGTCCACCTGTGAATGGCTGCAAGAAAGAAGAAATTAACACATCCCCTGCCCAAGGCTGGCCATTCCAGGAGATATTCGCAAGACTTATGGCCTTTTTACTTTACTTCCCCACCTCTTCTGCCTCTCTTTTCTATAAAAGAAACTGGCATCCAAACCCCGGTAAGATGGGTTTTTTTGAGACACTAGTCTGCCATCTCTCCGAAAGAGTTGCTGTTCCTTGACTCAACACCTTCCTCGTCTCCCGATTTACTGGCCTGTTGTGTGGCTAACACAGCAAGCTTGGACTCGGTAACAAGTTCACTGTTTATTCAACTCCACAAACTTGATTTTCAAACACCTGACCATAGCCAACTCACAAGGTAAAAGATTTCACTTCACCATTTGGCCATTCCAGTTCTTGCATTTAACTGAACCCCTAAAAGAACACTCTTCTATCAGGTTTATAGTGCCCCTACTTTGTACATGTCATTGCGTTGTGAGCATATTCATGTCACAAGAGTCCCCAAACAACCCACAGATTTATACATCCCTTGGTGTAAAAGGGGAATATGTCTGGAAGGAAAAAATAATGCAGAAGAAAAGGGGTATTTAAAACATATATATATTACAGTAGAAAATAAACCATGTGGGGTATTCCCTGGCAGTCCAGTGGTTAGGACTCAGTGCTTGCACTGCCACCGCCTGGGTTCTTTCCCTGGTCGGGGAACTAAGATCCCACAAGCCATGCGGTGCTGCCAAAAAAACAAAACAAAAACAAACAAAAAAATCAAAAGAAAAGAAACCATGTAACCTATTGCTTAATACAATGATTATAATCAAAATTTTAATAGCCTTTGGATAATTGCTCTTCTGGTAAATTGCTTAGATTATCTAAACAACAGTTCCACGCATTAACTTTTATTAAACGAGGGTAAAAATATCTTGGGCAATTTATTTAAATAGTATTTTACAAACTTTTTCAACAACCCTATTGAACAACGGAACATATGTCTGCTGCAGGGGGAAAACTGTAATGAATTATTAGCATGAAGAAAAGTATGGTAAACTTTCCTGGTGGTCCAGTGGTTAAGAATCCGTCTTCCAATGCAGGGGATGTGAGTTCGATCCCTGGTTGGGTAACTAATATCCCACATGCCGTGGGGCAAATAAGCCTGCGGGCTCTGGAGCCTGCATGCAGCTACGAAGAACCCGCGCTCCGCAACTAAGACCAACGCAGCCAAATAAATACTTTTTTCTTAAAAAGGAAAAGAAAACTATGGTGTATCCTAACCAAGAAATCAGGAGTTTCAGGAGTAAACATTCAGTGTTTTATTAAAGCGTCTGACTCCAGTTTTTGATGCTTGATTACTGACACCTTCTAAGTCTCACAACCTCTTCCTATTCTGCTTCTCTGGGCAAGCTGATGAGGAAGCCTGATGGATCCTTCCTGTGATGCAAACTGGTAGTTCAAACCATATGCATATCCTCCAACAAGCCTCAAATAGTGATCACGTTAACAAACCAAGCCAGTGACCACTCCCTGTTGTCTCAAATCATTTTTTGAACAACTTAGAAGTCTCCCCTGTCCCCCTAGAAACCTGAATAATGTAACACACATTCTCATAACACTTCAACGTTAATATCAATCTAAATGACCTTTAGTGGGGTCCCACCTTTTTCCACTGAATGGCTACAATTACAATTAGCAACAACAAAAAATATTTGGGGAGTGAATGTATGAAATTTCAAGTTTATCTATCAAACAAAAATATTCCCATTGTACATTGTTCATTTTTAAGAGAAAACGCATGAACATCAATATTTTCAAATTATTTCACTGAGTGATTCAAGCACAAAAGAGAGATTTATGATTTTTAAGTTTTCTAATATTTTGCATATGCGTACTATATTTGTTATTTTCCCGTCATGTAAATCAAGGTGCATGCCTTCGGTTTACCTTGGACACAATAAAGAATATGAAGCACTACGTTCACGTAATGCATACTCATGGATGTGGAGCAGGTTTTAAGGAATGTTCAAAAAGCACAGCCCCAATGTGGAGTCGCCTGCCCCCAGGACAGCAAACCAAGACTTACTTGCAGTTTCACCCCTTCCAGGAATGTGACCTTAAATCAATCACTCTGGAATTCCCTGAACAACACTACAGATGTAACCTACAGGAAAAGACCTTTGCAATCCCTCCCCCAGCAAAAGGTAACCTTGCCAAAAAAACTTTTTTCTTTTGGAAATATCTTTCTTATCCTGCCTGGTTTCTATTTACAAATGATTTGCATTTTGTACAGCTGCTTTGAGCCCCTCTTTATTTATTGATACTAGATGGGATGCACACTGATTCACAAATCACTCATGAAAGCCAGTTAGTTCTTTAAATTTACTTCGTTCAATTTTTGTTCTTTAATAGAAGGCAGAGTCTGAAATGCACTCCTACGGTATTTTCACTATAGCCGCATAAATATTCTGGAGCAGAGTTTGCAGAGAATAAATCAGATACAAATTATGAATATATAATCCATAAATTGTATGTTGTTTGATTCCATCAGGGAAAGAAATTTTTACAGATTCTTTCAACCCTGAGAGCCTAATGATGCAATGCTAGCTTCTGTTATAAAGTATTAAGGTGGAATAAAACTGTGTAGGTGGAATAAAACTGTGTTGGTGGAAGAAACATGATTCATCCAGGGTTATGAAAAACGATTGATTTTATTAATTAAAGAACACCTATTTTAATTGATTCAGAATTAAACCAAAGCAAAATGTAATGGCAACAGTCAAATGTGAATCATACACATGCACATACTGTTTTTCTCACACTAACTGCTCTCTTTCAAGTTCCAAGAAAAAAACTAATTTTTCATTAAACACACATATATACAACAGCTATTCCCATTCACTGCAAAAAGTGATCAGCTTTTCCTTTGTACTGTTTCTACCACATAATCAGCCCCTAGGAACCTGTCACTCTCCTCCCGGGAAAAGCCCAGTTCCTTAATGTCCCTTCTGCTCTGTTCACGGCCAGTTGGTAGACCATTCTGTGCTGTAACCTGTAATGGCCTATCTACAGAAGGGCCCGAACATAGTAAGCATGATTAGTCATGTCACAGTTTTACACTACTCACTGCCACCCCCCAACTAATGCTAATTCACACGCTACTGAATTTGATAATAAAGGGTCCCACTTTTACCAGGGGACATGGATGTGGATGAACTACAGTTAATGAAGTCAGCCCCCTCATCTTATTGACTCTTTCCCAGAGACCATTCTGAAAGTCCTGTAGTTAAGGCATAAAATGAACACACTTCAAACTTCGGGTTGAAAGGCATTAAGAGCAACATAGCCTTTTCAAGAAAAGACAAATATTTATACGAAGATAACAGGCCATTTCCACACACGTCCTGCTTCCTGTCATACACATCATGTCATACGTTTTACCATACGTGACTTGTAATTATTCTCTTGTATGCAATATCTCAGATTACTCTCAAAGAACTAAAGACATTTGTTTCTAGTATGGATTCTCTGATACAGTCTGTTGTCAGAAGGGCTCAAAAACTTTCCATATCATTACACCAAAGGTGTTGATACTTGATGAAAACCTTTACAACATTTCTTGCCACACACATTACATTTGTGTGGTTTCCTTCCAGGATAAGTATTTTGATATCTAGTGATGAATGAGCAATAATCTGAAACCTTGCAATACTCACTGAATGTTCCAGTATGAAGTATGTGGTGAACCCTCAGTTTAAGGCACAACACAAAAGCTTTGCCACATTCAGTACATCTGGAATGTCCTGTCCAGTATGGATTATCTGATGATTGGTGAGACGTGAGCCCTGAGTAAAGGTTTTGCCCATTCATGGCATTTGTGAGGTAGTCTCCAGAATGAATTCTTTGGTGAATGAATTTCTTCTCCAAAGGCCTGGTCATACTAAATACGTTTATCTGATTCTTTCCAGCGTGATTTTTCCAATGAAGCGTAACATGTGCACACCTGCTAAAACCCTCACTTAAAGTCTCTCACCAGTATGGATTACCTGATGGTAAGGTAGGACTGAAAGTAAACTGAAGGATATGCCACACATTATATTTGAAAGATTTCTCTCCAGTATAAATTCTTCGGTGGATATTAAGGTATGAATTCTGACTAAAGACTTTGAGACATTCATTACATTTCTATGGTTTCTGTCTAGCATGGATTATCCAATCATAGGTAAGGCTTTGCCACACTGAAGACATCTGCATGATTTCTACCACTGTGAATCTCCCATGAACTTAAAGTGTCAATTTTCAAGGAAGTCCTTCCCACCTATATTACATTAATATGGTTTCCCCTCTGTATTTATTACCTAACGTGTAGTGAGGGTTGAAATCTGAGTAAAGCCTTTTCAGCACTCAATATTTTTGAAAGGTTTCTCTACAGCATGTATTCTACAATGAGATGCAAGCAGTGAATTCTGAATAAAGACCTTACCACACTAATTACATTTATAAGGTTTTTTTTCCAGTATGTATTCTCCGATGCTTTGCAAGGGTTGGATTTTGACTAAATACCTTGCCACACTCACTACATTTGTAAGGTTTCTCTCCAGTATGAATCCTGTGATGAATCCTGAGGTGTGAATTTTGAGTAAAGACCTTGCCACAGACATTACATTTATAAGGTCTCTCTCGAGTATGAATTCTCTTATGACCTGCAAGGTGCGAATTACGACAAAAGCCTTTGCCACAAAAATCACATTTATAAGGTTTTGCTCCTGTATGGATCACCTGATGTCGCCTGAGGGCTGACTTATCATTAAAGCTTTTGCCACACTCATTACATTTGTAAGGTTTCTCTCCAGTATGAATCCTCTGATGTCTTGCAAGATATGAATTTTGACTAAAGACTCTGCCACATACATCACACTTATATAATTTCTCTTCTGTGTGGATTGACTGATGTCTACTGAGTTTCGATCTGTAATTAAAGGTCTTGCCACACTCATTACATATGTAAGGTTTCTCTCCAATATGATCTCTCTGATGAATTGCAAGGTCTGAATTTCGACTATAAACTTTGCCACATACATCACACTTATATAATTTCTCTCCTGTATGGATTATCTGATGTCGAGTGAGGGTTGAGCTCTGATGAAAGGTTTTGCCACACTCATTACATTTGTAACATTTCTCTCCAGTATGAATTACCTGATGGCTAGCAAGGGATGATTTTTTACTAAAGACTTTGCCACACTCATCACATTTGTAAGGTTCCTCTCCAGTATGAATTCTCTGATGAACTGCAAGGACTGCTTTTTTACGAAAGACCTTACCACAGTCATTACATTTGTAAGGTTTCTCTCCAGAATGAATTCTATGATGTTTTGCAAGGTATGAACGTACACTAAAGGCTCTGCCACACACATCACATTTATATAATTTTCCTCCTTTATGAATTACCTGATGTTTCCTGAGGTTTGAGCTATGATGAAAGATTTTGCCACACACATTACATTTGTAAGGATCCTCTCCAGTATGAATTGCCTGATGACATGCAAGTGCTGCTTTCTGACTAAAGACCTGGCCACACTCATTACATTTGTAAGGCTTCTCTCCAGTATGAGTTCTCTGATGAACTGCAAGATTTGAATTTCGACTATAAACTTTGCCACATACATCACATTTATATATTCTCACTCCTTTATGGATTATCTGATGTCGAGCGAGGATTGAGCTGTGATAAAAGGTTTTACCACACTCATTACATTTGTAAGGTTTCTCTCCAGTATGAATTCTCTGATGACTTGCAAGGGTTCCTTTTCGACTAAAGACCTTCCCACACTCGTTACATTTGTAAGGTTTCTCTCCAGTATGAATTCTCTGATGAAGTGCAAGGATTGAATTTCGATTAAAGACTCTGCCACATACATCACATTTATATGGTTTTGCTCCTGTATGGATTAACTGATGTCTTCTACGATTCGAGTTGTGATTAAACACTTTATCACACACATTACATTTGTAAGGTTTCTCTACAGTATGAATTCTCTGATGAACTGCAAGGTTTGATTTGTGACTAAAGACTTTTTCACATATGTCACATTTATAAAACTTCTCTTCTGTATGGATTACCTGATGTCCAGTGATGTGTGAGCCATGATCAAGGGTTTTGCCACACACGTTATGTTTGTAAGATTTCTCTCCAGTATGAGTTCTCTGATGAACTGCAAGGTCTGAATTTTGACTAAAAACTTTGCCACATACATCACAATTATGTAATTTTTCTTCTGTATGGATGATCTGATGTCGAGTGCGGTTTGAGACCTGATGAAAGGTTTTGCCAGACTCATCACATTTGTAAGGTTGTTCCCTGTGTGCCCTCTGGTCTTGTGTCAGTACTGAAGGATGCACAAAATCGTTCCCATTTGTATCAGAAATGCTTGTCTGGACAACAGGAGTAACTGTCTGAGGTGGTGAAAATGAGGCACTACTGTTGATATTCTTGTCAGCTTGATTAAATTCACCAATTTTTTGTTCACTTTTAAATATATGCAATTCATCCCGAAAGCTTGATGCAAGCCTATTTTCACTAGGCTTAATTCCTGCAACACTCCTACCAAGTCCATCTCTCTTATCAGTAGGATTTTCATTATGGGACATAGGAGTTCCTTTGTAATTTCTTACCTCATCTCTCTGCTGAGGCTCAAAGTCAGATATATTTTCCTGGATTCCCCTGAGGTTAAAACGTTTCACTTTATTCCTTTCATGTCTTCCCAACATCACTTTTTGTAATACTTCTCCTCTACCAGTGTTTACTTTTAGTTGTAATTTCTTGATCACGTGTGTAGGAGAGATGTCTAGAAGATAAAAGAACCATAAGTAGCCTATTCATTTTAATTCATAAATAAACGCTTCATGCTTAATACCTGATATTACACCAAAACTAACACTTATACCAAAGTTATTAACTTTCCAACAAAGATCTTCAAGTTTTTAGGAACACAAAAGGAATGATTCTTCACTAAAGAAAAAGTGATTAATTTTAGGGTACTGTACTTTCAAACAATGTATGCCAAAAATACTCACATAGGAATAACTTCTGTTAGCTATCAAAGAAAGTATATTTCCACCATGATGTATAAGCACACACCAATTAACAGTAAACATACTGCTGTCTCATAGCTGAGGAGAAAAAGACATTACACTATGCGTATATTCTGCATACCTATTATTCACAAATAACTGCTAAATAACAGACAACATATTGTAACAGTCAGTAATAGAAAACTAGCAGGAATTCCCTGGTGGACCTGTGGTTAGGACGCCGCACTTTCACTACAGAGGGCCCAGGTTCAATCCCTGGTCAGGGAACTAAGATCCCACAAGCTGTGCAGCATGGCCAAAATAAAAGGAAAAAAAGAAAACTAGCATATTGATGAATAATCTAAATGAGTTGCAGATAGAATTGGGAAACAAATATAGCATAGAGAAAATGAAGAATTTGATAAAACAACTTTTTGAAAAACAAAATATTTTTCTCAGTACCTCCTATAAAACTATGTATCCATGAAAAAGCATAAAACATCTAAAAGCCAATCATCCGTAAATCAAAATTAGATATTTATGAATAAAATATTCTCCATTTACATTTACAACCAATTAATGGAGCAATTCCCAACCTATGAAGTGCCCTTAAACATCCAGCTCATTGGCTCCACAATATACACAATAAAGAGGGAGCAACTGGTAAATTTATTAACTACGCTCAGAAACGACGTCGTTGAGACAAATTGCAAAACAAACAAACAAAAGAAGCATACGATATAAAATGCAAAGGGACGTCAATAAACATGACACACTATTAATATATCTTGATATACAAAATTACCTTTTGAGTCTTTACTAAAAACGTGCACTATTCTAAGGCATCTAACAGTAATAATTTCCTTTAAATGGCTTGAAGAAACTTACCACAATTTTTCAAATTAGGACAGAAGACTCACAGTTTTCTGTACATGATCCCAACTGACACAGAAAGTAGTGAGAGAAACAGGATTTGAACCTAGACCTACAGACTAAGACAACATCACTTAAGCATGACTACCCAGCCAAGCAGTATAAATTACATAATATTACAGAAAATTCCAAGAGTTTAAAAAGAAAACTTCAAAGGAGATGCAAGAAGACGTGAGCTGTGTAACTAAAAATGTTGTTCAGGCATCCCTCCTGGAAATGGTTTCTGGTTCATCATTGGAGGTGTCACTCCACCTCATAAGCTCTCTCATTAAGATGCTTCAAAATTAGGTGTAGACGTAGAATGAACGATGGTGCACACACAGGTAATGAAAAATATGGCATCAACAACAATTTACTCAACAGTGTCACAAATACGGCGATGTGAACTTGGACACTTTTCTTAGGAGAAATTCCTATACCATTTAACTGAGGCTGAAAGGGAATGGTCATTAGCATATATGAAACACTGTCACAGTGCCCTTGAGACGTGCCTTTGTGTCACTCCACAAAAGCAGAAAAAAGAATGTGGAAAGACTAATCGGCCAGGCTCTGATGGTAACCTGGAACATGCTGAACTCTCCACTAAATAGCCTGAAGTGGTGATTCTGTGTGTAGCAGGAAAATGTTACAAGATATGAGGAAAAGCATTCTCTGTAAGAATTTTCTGTTACCCAGTAAACCCACTCCATAGAGAGTCCACCAGAAGTTGTCCATTAACTAAGGGTGGATTATCACAGCAAACAAACTAGAAAAATTTCAGAGCCTTGGACTATGTATTTCAAAAACAGAGTTATAGGCTTCCCTGGTGGCGCAGTGGTTGAGAGTCCGCCTGCCAATGCAGGGGACACGGGTTCGCGCCCCCGTCCGGGAAGATCCCACATGCCGTGGAGCGGCTGGGCCCGTGAGCCATGGCCGCTGAGCCTGCGTGTCCAGAGCCTGTGCTCCACAACGGGAGAGGCCACAACAGTGAGAGGCCCGTGTACCGCAAAAAAAAAAAAAAAACAGAGTTATAGAGGCACAATCATACAAACTTAGAGGAGTACAAAATCAGGAAGGGTATACGTTTCCCAACTAGGTAGCACAGTACACGAGTGGAAAAAATGCAAGATATGTGTGTCAGATTCTATAGGACCTTCAGATGGAACCATGAGCTTTACCCACAGATGCCAAAGTAAAACCCTGAAATATTCACAGTCACCTCATGAAAGATTGGGGATTAAAAAAAGGATCTCTCTGTCCATTATCTTTACAGTTTTCCTAAGTAAAAGTTACATACGATCCATTCAAACTGGCTGTTACACACATCCTGCAGTTTGTGGCAAAAGCAGAACACAAGAAATGGCTGAGGGATCTAAATAAGCAGACAGGGCCTGAGACAGCTCCATGCAGGTTCTGAGGTGCCAGATGGAGTAAGAGGGCAGCCAGTGTCTCCCATCTTCTGATTACGTATCCTAAAAACATCAAATGTGGATGGAACTGGGAAAGGTTCAGGTATTGAGTCTGGAGGCATCACCTCTTATCTATATGGACTGAGAACTGAGCTTCCAATAAAATCATGCCCTGAGGGAGAGATGAGGGGGCCAGAAACCCCAATAAAACAGCTCGCTTCGGACAACTGGCACTCAATTGAGCGGGAGGCTTTGGGATCACTGGGCAGCAGGGACTCACCGCCAGCCTGCCAGACTCACGGCCTGGTCTCGACCCTCCTGGTGGGCATTTCTCTGCTCAGGGCCGCTGCCAGCCCGGACTGGCAACCTTTTCTGCTGAACATCCCCAGGCAAGATACGAGTGCCAGGGAGGGGCTGGATTCCTCCCTCCACAAAGCGCCTCCTAGCCCATGCTGGGCATGTTCCAGGAATGGGAACTGGCTTTCAACTTTCACCACAGGCTACCCTTAGCCAGCAGGAGCACACTGAGGAAATTTTACCGTCATACTCAATGCATGAGAAAGCTGACCGTTTTTCCCCCTGCTGCCAACACAACACACAGACATCAATAAATGACACTAATAAAATGTGGTACTATTTAAAAGAGAAACGAAAAACAGCCCGCCTCACACTCCTCAAAGTCAAGCAACAACCAGTTCACGGGAGCCAGATACGGAGCGTTGTAGATCATGATAAAGACTTTGCCTTTGTCTCTGTAGGAGCTGCAGCACCACTGCAGGGTGAAAGAATGCATTTTACATGTTGAAAGAGTGATAAGTTATGGAGAAGAAAAACTTCCCTCTGAGAGTTCATAATAATAAACAAACATTGGTATTCTCACAGAACTCTCCAACAGGAGTGTTCAGAGTTTCTCAAACACTGTTATAATAATGAGGCTTCCACTCAGCCCTTCTGAGATCTGACCTATATTCAAACTTTGATACAATCCCAAAGGCGCTCACCTCACTATCTACAGCCTAGGGCTCTTTCTCTTGCTACAAAGTGGGTAAAATATTCAGATGAGAAACAGAAATTCCTCCAGTTAAGAACAAAGAAACATGATTAGCTATGGATTTTCCAGAAACTTAGTTCTTTGTCCACCAGAGGATGGAGGACATTACCAATGGGTCTAGAAAAGTATTTCAAAAATTCATCCACTACTTGCCTCCTTCTGAATACACAGGGAACAGTATAATATGCAGAAACATAGTTCTTTTCCTAGAACTCCATAATCAAAAGCCCATGGGTAGAAAACAGGAAAGTGGGTATATCAAAAGCTTGCCGTAACTACGTGAGCTCTGGAACAACCCCTGATGCATCATGAAGTGCGCAGGTCATCGTAAGAAAAGGTAGGTTTATGCTCCTGATGCCATATCATGAAGCGTTTCACATCTGAGTCAACAGGGATTTCGTATCAGTCAAGGAAAACCAGCTCAAATGAGGCACACAAAAGAAATGCAAAGATACCAAGGGAAGATCCCTACTTCTAGAGGGAAGTTATCCTCACCTAGGGAGAGCAGGTTCCTGTAGGTCTCCAACATCACGTCCCTGTACAAGGCTTGCTGAGCGGGTTCCAGGCATTCCCACTCCTCCTGAGAGAATTCTATGTCAATATCCTTGAATGTCAACTGTTCCTGAAATGAAAATACATTTCACCAGGGGGTCCTGGGGAGAGTTCTTATTTGCACACAAAATGACAAGAAGAGAGGGGTAAGGATGAATTCAGTTGAAGTACGTTTTCTGACAAATCCACGTAAAGGTATTTGGAGCAAATTATCAGTCTCTAATTTTAATTTCTTATGCTTTTTCATGAGATTATGATATCTTCCAATTAATGTGGAGTTTTCATTTTTGTGGAAAATATATGAAATACATACAAATAAAATTCAAGAATGGATTGTCTATGCAGAAGTATTACATATTATGTTTTACATACTGAGTGATACTCAATATCTAGATGAGCTATAGAATGAGTGATGTCTTAAGTCCACAGTGGCTTTAAAAAAAGTGAAAATCTTCAATGATGATGATGACGACAACAGCAATGACTAACAGTGGTTGAATACTTCCTATATGCAAAAAACTACTCTAAAGGCTTTATAGATGTGAGCTTGTCATCAACCTAACAGCTCTTTACAGTAAGATCTGTTCCCATCTTACAGAGGAGAAAACTCAGAGACAGTCTGAGCAACTCAACTGAGGTTAAGAAGCTAAGAAATGACAGAGCAAGCATATGAACTAAGGTGGCTGGGCTCTGGAATTGAAGCTAAAGAAGCAGAAAATTTACTAACAGAAAGACCAGTGAAAGTACACTGACAGAGAATTCCTGGAGAAACCTTGAAAGGTCACTACAGATGTGGGCACACACAAAAATGTACATAAAATGTTAGTAATATTATTACTATTTAAACCATTAAGGGAATTCCTTGGCAGTCCAGTGGTTAGGACTCTGCACTTTAATTACCGAGCACCCAAGTTCAATCCCTGGTCATGGAACTAATACCCTGCAAGCTGAGCAGTGTGGCCAAAAAACATTTAAAAAATGAAAGAGAAAATAAAAAACATTAACAGGAGAGTGTAGAAAAAATTCAAGGCCATGGAATATATTTAAGACATCATTTCAACTGAAAAAGATATCTTACGCAGTAATAAAATCATGATGTCCTTTATCAAACCATGCACTTGAACATTCACAAACTCTTGCATAAATATGTAAACACACAATTAACTGAAATGAGAGCTGTCTCTGGACATATTTTTGCAACATTTTTTTCATCATCAATTTTATTCAAGTGAATTTCAGCATCTTTGCGACAATGAAAACGTATCAGCTATAGTAAATGGTACTAACATGAAAACATAGGATACTTTAACTCTGATCTCAATAGATACCTATATTCAAAAATATAAATACAATTTTATCCACTAAAATTGACATATGAAGGTATTAATCAATATAAAACAGAGTTAACTAGAACATTTCACCATACACCATAATCAAAAGAAAACACTTGATGCGTTTCTCTGTAACTACCCTGGAGTGAAGGGGGCTGACTAGGTCTCCTGCCTTTTGCCACGGTAGGACGTGCCTGCATAGAGGCAACTAGAAGAAATAACAGGAAAAACAGAGAACAAGAGTGAGAAAAACAGAGAAAATGTGTCAGAGAGTTGGAACAGTTAACGTTCACAAATCTGAGAAGATGGACAGGCAAAAAGTTAAAGGATGGAAAAAGATAATCCATCCTAAAGAGAGCACAGGTGACTATATTATACCATACAAAATAAAGACAAAAACTGACATGAAACAAAGGCTGTTATATAATGATATAAGGTACAAATCACCAAGAAGATATAAAAATTATAAACACATATAACATTAGAGCTCCCCCCAAAATGAAGTAAACGTTAATAGAGATGAAGAGAGAAGTAGACAGCAGCACAATATCAGTATGAGACTTCAACACCCTAGTTCTACCTACAGATAGAAACAAAAAGAAGATCAATAAGGAAACAGAGGCCTTAAACAACAATATAGGACAACTGTACCTAAGAGACATGTACAGAACACTCCATCCAATGACAGCAGAAAACACATCCTTCTAGAGCACACATGAAACATTTTCCAGGAAAGACCACATCTTAGGCCACAAAACAAATCTTAACAAATTTAAGAAGGTTGAGATCATAAAAAGTATCTTCTCCAACCACAATGAAAAGATACTAGAAATAAAGAGCAGAAGGAAAACAGGAAAATCCCCCAAATGAGGAAATTAAACAGCCCATTCTTAAAGAAGCAATGGGTCAAAGAAGAAATCACACGGAAATTTTAAAAATATTTGAATGAGAATAAAAACGCAACATACTAAAATTTATAACATGCAGTCAAAGCTGTATTAAAACAAAAGTCAAGGACTTCCCTGGCACTTTGGGGGTTAAGACTGTGCTTCCATTGTAGGGGGTGTGGGTTCGATCCCTTGACAGGGAACTAAGATCCCACATGCTGCATGGCACGGCCTAAAAAAAAAGGTCTACAATGTTAAATGCTTACAACAAAAGAGGGAAAAGCAGGACCTCCCTGGCGGTCCAGTGGTTAATACTCCCTGCTTCCACTGCAGGGGGCATGAGTTCGATCTCTGGAAGGGGAACTAAGATCCTGTATGGCACACAGCATGGCCAAAAAAATAAAATAAAATAAAATATTTTTTAAAAAGGAAAAGATGTCTACACTGCTGTTCAAGAAAGTACTGAACGTCCTAGCTAGAGCCATTAGACAAGACAAAGAAATCACAGATACGAAAATTGAAAAAGAAGTTAAAATTGTTTTTTTGCAGGTGACAAGGTTTTATATATGCAAAACAAAAAGATTCCACAAAAAAACGACTACTTCAAAAGAAAACTTTACAAAAGTTGCAGCATAAAAACATCAGCACAGGGCTTCCCTGGTGGCGCAGTGGCTGAGAGTCCGCCTGCTAATGCAGGGGACACAGGTTCGTGCCCCAGTCCGGGAGGATCCCACATGCCGCCGAGCGGCTGGGCCCGTGAGCCATCGCCGCTGAGCCTGTGCGTCTGGAGCCTGTGCTCCGCAATGGGAGAGGCCACAATGTTGAGAGGCCCACGTACGGCAGAAAAAACAAATAACAAACAAACAAAAACATCAGCACAGAAAAATCAGTTGCATTTCTATACACAATGAACAATATCAAAAAATATTAGAAAACAATGCTATTTACTATAGCATCAAAAGAGATAGAATACTTAGCTAAGGAGGTAAAAGACTCGTACACTGAACACTACTAAACGTTGCTAAAAGAAATCCATGGAGATACAAATAAATTAAAAGACGCCCTGTACTCATGGACTGGAAGACTTATGAATCTTAAAATGACAGTATTACCCAAAGTGTTCTATAAATGCAATAGAATCCCTATTAAAATTTCAATGGCAATTTTTGCAGTCATAGAAAAAATAATGCTAAAATTCATAGGGAATCTCAAGGGACCCCAAGAGCCAAAATACTCTTGGAAAAGAAGATGGAGGCCATCATTTTTAGATTTCAAAACATATTACAGGGCTTCCCTGGTGGCGCGGTGGTTGGGAGTCCACCTGCCGATGCAGGGGACACGGGTTCGTGCCCCGGTCTGGGAGGATCCCACGTGCCGCCGAGCGGCTGGGCCCGTGAGCCATGGCCGCTGGGCCTGCGCGTCCGGAGCCTGTGCTCTGCAGCGGGAGAGGCCACAACAGTGAGAGGCCCGCGTACCGCCAAAAAAAAAAAAAAAAAAAAAAAATTACAAAGTAATCAAGATGATGTGGTACTGTCAGAAACGCAGATACATAAAACAATGGAGCAGATTAGAATACCAGAAATACTCCTTGGTATATATGCAAAGTGTATTGACATGGATGCCAAGACTGTACAACAGGGAAAGGAGAGTCTCAATAAGAAATGGTGCTAAGAAACTAGATATCTACTAACAAAAGAATGAAGCTGGAACACTGCCTGCATCAAAGGTAGAAACTGTGTGTCAAAGGATGCAATCCAAAGAGTGAAAAGACAACCTCTGAGGAATGGAGGTGTGAAAGTGATTTAAAGAACTTCCAACTGCCAGAGATGTAGGCTGATTTCATAGTTTAAATTCAAGGATGGACTAAAACACATTCTACCACTGACGTCTGTCTCTGAACTGACCATTTCCTTCCCTATTATTAAGATTTTGAAGTCAGCTACATTTAGTTTCAATTGCCTTAGAAAAAGCCAGAACAAATTTCTCCTAAGTGGTCTGATATCCAGATTTTACCAGGTATTGGGCATTTTAAGACCTGACTCCTACGTGCAGCTTTTTTTTTATAACATCTTTATTGGAGTATAATTGCTTTACAATGGTGTGTTAGTTTCTGCTTTATAACAAAGTGAATCAGCTATACATATACATATATCCCCATATCTCCTCCCTCTTGTGTCTCCCTCCCACCCGCCTACATGCAGCTTCTTTATCCTGGTTTATAGAGAGCGGACACTGCATCCACATGGGACCCCAGAACAATTACTGCTGCCCAACAGCTCTGACACCACATCTCCAATCCTGCCCAGGACTACGCCCAGTAGAAACCATTGGCTCTCCTCGTCCAGATCACTCTGTCATAGGGAAATGAAATCTAAGTGGAGCTGACAGGGACTGCGGGAAGGCTCCTGGTGACTGTGAAAGTACAAGTGTCAACCAGGATACTTCAGAGTCAGACAAGATTAGCGAGTCCAAAGAAGGGCATTTCAGAAAGAACAGACTGAGAATCAAATGAAAATATGACTTTACCTGAGAAACAGCCATTCCTGGCTCCTTTTCTTTCCTCTCCCTCCTCTTCCGGGCTTCCTCCTCAGGCAACATGAGTCTTCAGAGGACAATCTTGAAAGATGAAAACATGCTTAGAATCAAAAGACCCCATTCCTGTACCACAACCATAAACACAAGGAAGATCTCTCCATGTGGAACAGACAGTCCTCTGCCCACTGTCCCAGGAGGGGCTCAGGACAGTAAACTCCCACACAGAGACCAACACAGGAGTTTCCCACCCTTTCTTCAGATCTCGCTCCCCTCCTGGTGAGGCCCTCACGTACCCAGCAGCAGCGGGCACCTCAGCTGGACCCGACGATCCCCCGCAGGTCACAGACCAGCCCTGATCCAGCCCCACGCAGAGCACAGCCCTCACCCTCAGCCCAGATCTCAGCCCTCAGGAATGGGGGGACTCAGAATAACGATGCTCAGTGATGGATACAGAATGGAATCACCTCGGACACTTTAAATACTATTGAGGTTGGACCACATACCAACTATATGAAGGGAAATCTCTGGTCAGAGGGTACAAAACATGTATATACAAAACGCCTCAGCGATCTAATGTGAAGCCTGGGTTGAGCACCACTCAGAGCAGGCAAGCCCAGCACACCTAGCACTTTAGTTTTCTTTTGCAGCTTTACTGAGGTACAGGTGATAAATAACAACGCTGTACACGTGAGGCACACAATGTGATTATCTTACAGATGTATACACTGTGTAATAATTATCACAATAAAGTAATTTACCCTTCCACCAACCCACAATTACCCACGTGTGTCTGCGTGGTGAGAACATTTAAGTTTTACTCCCTCAGCAAATTCCAACTATATAGTAACACAGTATTAACTACAGTCAGCATACTGTACATTGGATGTCCATGCTGTACTTATTCATTTCACAACTGAACTATTTGTAACCTTGGGCCAACATCTCCCCAACTGCCCTACCACCCAAGTCCTCATAACAACCTTTATACTCTCTGGTTCTATGAGTTTGACATTTCTAGTTTCCATAAAAAATGTGTGTCTTCTTCAACCAAAATTATGTCAGAAATAGTAACAGTAATGCCAGAATGTCATAATAATAATTTATGGCTGCTATAAATTTCTATATACACTCATTTGTCAACAGACATTTTGGGTCTTTCTACATCTAGACTGTTGGGAATAATGCAATAATGCTCATTGGAGTGCAAATATTTTCTTCACTGGAATGATTTTGTTTCCTTTGGATATCTAGTCACAGGTGGGTTTCACAAATTGTGTGCCTGTTCTTTGTTTAATTTATAGGAAACTCCATATCGCTTTCACTAAGAGCTGAACCAATTACATTCCCACCCACAAAGCATAAGGGCTCCCTGTTCTCTATACCGTGTGTGCGTGCGTGTGTTTTGTTGAGACAGGTAGGGAGAGGACAGTAGAAGAACCAATACTGGCCTGGGAGCAAGAAAGTAGCAGCTACATTTCCCAAGGATGTGCCTCTGGAATGCAGATCACTGTGGTGTTGCTGGCACTCTGATTCTTGGAACAATCTTTCCTACATCAAAGAATTTAATGGCCCTTCTCAAGTTGTGCCCACAGATACATACCTACCAGAGTCTCTCTAATGAACACGTTCTGCCATTTCAAGCTTACTACTCATAATTTCCCTTCTGGGCTCAAGTAAACTTACAAAATCTCATAAATCCAACACAGTCTCCATATGACCCCTATTCACTCATCCTGCTATAAAATACCAGAAAACATTCCAAACTCTAATAAATCATGCCTGAGGACAAAATACATATGAGACACCCAAGGAACCACCAGACACAAAACACCATATTTTTATTCACAGACCAAACACTGATCTCATAAAGCTATATATATAAAAGAAAGATGTTTCCAATGATGCACATGCCCCAATGAGAACCTGTAACCAAGGACCCTATGGGAACTTCCCAGAACAGAGCCCCCCCTCGATGCTCTCTCTGCCTGCCTTTTGTCTGTAGAAAACTTTAGTCAAAGAAAAAATTTAATCATAGAAGTGAGAAAATGCAGAAAGAAAGGAAAACAGTTAAGCAAGACAAGAATACTTTAGCCATTAAACAACATCAAGGACCTTTAGCTTCTCCTCAAGGACTATAGATAACATTCTGAGCCCTGTCCTTTGAGCTGTTTTGCAGATACTGAAACCCCCACCAGGTGAAAAAAGTTAACTGTATGCTGCCCATAAGGACGTAGACCCCAGCCTGGTTAGAACCAGAAGTTTGATGATGTTGACTCCCATTTACCTCACCAAGCCATCAGAAGAATGTCCACAAGCTGATCACGCACCCCACAATGCCCTTCTCTCATCCTGTCTTTAAAAGTCTTTGGGGCTTCCCTGGTGGCGCAGTGGTTAAGAATCTTCCTGCCTCGGACTTCCCTGGTGGTCCAGTGGTTAAGACTCTGCGCTCCCAATGCAGGGGACCCAGGTTCAATCCCTGGTCAGGGAACTAGATCCCTCATGCAGCAACTAAAGACCCAGCACAGCCAAATAAATAAATAAAGATTTAACAAAAAAAAAGAATCTGCCTGCCAATACAGGGGACACGGGTTTGAGCCCTGGTCCAGGAAGATCCCACATGCTGCAGAGCAACTAAGCCCGTGCACCACAACTACTGAGCCTGTGCTCTAGAGCCTGTGAACCACAACTACTGAGCCCATGAGCCACAACTACTGAAGCCCGTGCACCTAGAGCCCATGCTCTGCAACAAGAGAAGTCACTGCAATGAGAAGCCCACGTGCCACAATGAAGAGTAGCCATTGCTCGCCGCAACCAGAGAAAAGCCCGCACACAGCAACAAAGACCCAACACAGCAAAAAATAAAATAAATTTAATAAATTAAACAATAAATAAATAAATAAAAGGGCACAGCCCCTCCTCAGGGCTTAAAAAAAAAAAAAAGTTCCCTGAAAGCCTTCAGGGAGTTCAGGGCTTTTAAGCACAAGCTACCTGGACTCCTTGCTTGGCACCCTATAATAAACGCTGCACTTTCCTTCACCACAACCCGGTGTCAATAGATTGGCTTCACTGCACGCAAGCAAGGGGACCCAAGTTTGGTTCGGTAACAAACCCAACATCTACCAGGAAAACATTCCAAATTCTCTTTTGTATCTTTCACAGTGGATCTGAAACTTTCTTCATTTGCAATCCCAAATACTAAATAACACTGAAGTATCCTGAATCCCTCCTGTGACAGTGGGCAAATGATCTCTGCAATTTTCCCTATATTACTACCCTAAAAACTGCATGATTCTTAACCTCCATAACACCCAAGTCACCTGTGGAATAGATGCTGTGGGGCACCCTCTTGAGTCATCACCTAAGGACAAGGCACCCACCTTCCTGCACCCAAAGATCCCTGTGCACTCAGCTCAGGCCACACTTTTTTTAACCACAATGGAGGAAAATGTTTCTCTTTGCCTAAATCCACTGTCTTCATTCCTCCTCAGGTAGGATCATGAAATACCCAATTAAACAAATGCACGTAAACCTCAGGGTCAGCAGCTAGGTCCCAGGGAACCTGAGCTAAGACACTATGGCACCTCAAACCATGCAATGCACCCACAACTACCCATAAACCCAATTCCAGGTGCTCCAGCCAGAACTCAAACACCCTTTGCCAGCAGTTCCACACACCCCACAAGGGACAAATGCAAATACCATTCATTGGGCTCATCTTGAAGCTCCCACTTGCTGCCATATCCCTCCTGCAGACCACTATAGGCTCCCTTCTAATTCCCCATTGTTCTGCCTCTTCTCCATGCACTCATGGGAAAACAGGGCTAAAAGGCATAAGGACTGCTCAGCAAAGGAGTCGCAACAGGAATATTCACAAGCTACCTCCCAAAGAACACTGGGCATTCACTTGACCTTCAGTATGAAGGTCAAAAATTGGCCCTCAGGATTCTTGTCTCCTGTTCTCCACACTCACAGGCAATTAAAAAAATACCCTAGCTGTCTGAGGGGGCGCTCCTTCATGCCCCATTAGGCTCTAGACTTCTGCCCTCACTTAGCACACTAAGCATGTGTGTGCTTACACACACAGAAATCATTATCCGTGATTCTGAGCAGATGAACTGCTGAAAGGCAAAGCTCCTGTCCAAGTTGGCGACTGGTCCCTGGACGTGCACAGCCTGGAACACTGGGGGCTACAGCGGAGCAGTGACACAGGAGACTAAACACAGGGACACCTCAGGACACTGCACGAGGACACCAATTCTGTAAGGCTTTTTAGGACTCCCTACATCTTTTGGTTCTTATTTTGAGTTATTAAGTAGCCACATGGGGTAAGGATCAATTACAGTTGAAATATTCAAAACAAACATGGGAACCATCCTTATCACCTACCCTGTTCACCTGGTCTTCCCTGAGGATTATTTAGCCCAACCCACAGTCTTAGCATCTAAACACATCCCCAGAGTGAGATGCTGCAGCCATCCCGGAAGGAAGAAAAACACTGTACTCCTTCGATGGAGGAAACACAATAAAGACTCCAAACCAATAGAAAATGGCATTTCTTGGGAGGGAGGGGGGGTGGGATGAATTGGGAGACTGGGATTGACATATATACACTAATATATATAAAATAGATAACTAATAAGAACCTGCTGTATAAGAAATACAAAAATAAAATAAAATTCAAAAAAAAAGAAAAGAAAATGGCATTTCTGATGATGTTGATTGATACAGAGGCAATAAAACCTGGTCAACGTGACAGAGATTGTCGGGAAGGGATGGAGAGACCTCTCTGAGCCTAATCCTGAAGGAGCACAAAGGGCCTGAGCCACTGGGATTTAAAGGCAGAGGGTAAGAATGGGAACTAAGATTTGAGAGAGAAACGGTTTTGCTGTTTGGGAACTTTTGGGGTAAAGTGAACCATGGGAAAAGGGCCAGATCCCACGATGAGGCAGGAGACACTAGCGGGGCCCTGAGGATGTTACAGGGATGTGTAGCAACAGTGAGGAGTTCGGATTTTGTCCTGAGGACAAATAAGAGCCAGTGAAGGTCTGAGTGCCAGAATTGATATAAACTCTTCAAATTTACACTTAATGCAGAAAAATACATCTGACTTATGGTCACTTCCCCTCTGACCCTATGTTCTTGTCTCCATTCTAGGATTTTGCTTTTGTTTTTCATTCTGGGAAGACAGGGACCCATTCAAAATTCTAAATAGAACTCGACACTCCTCTCTAAAAAGAACTGCCACACACAGACACATACACAATTTGGCCAATCATTTCAGGGCTCAGAGTTACCCAGGCTGAGAGTTTCTGGTCTAGTCTCTCATCTCCATGTTACAAGTGGGCTCCCTGAGGCCCAGAGGGGAGACACGTATGAGGAAGTCCAGGTTGAGTGAACAGAATTAGGGGAACTGAATTCTGAAGTGGGATCCAGAAGGGCCAGTGGGCAGAGTTTGTCCTTAACATCCTTCCAACCTAAAACACCAGGACCATCTTTCATTTGCCTCAGCAAAGGAACCTTCTGTTTCAAGGTCTGATCTGGTACCAAGCATTTAATTCTTCTTTTCCAGAAGATTGCAGTAAAATCTTTTAAACATGCAGATTTGCAAAAATATACCACTGGTGAAGAAAACATTGGAAAGAGTCAGGTTAGAAATCAGCTCTGAGCAAACTTCATCATGAATAGAGGAGCACTGATGGAAGAAGGTTCCAAGTCACTATACCCAATCCTTCAGTATCTGTAGAGAACAGTCAAGAGGGACCTGAGGGAAGCATCTCCCTATCACTTCACAGCTCACTATCTTAACAGATCAAATACAATGGAAAAAAACTGAATATTAGACTAACTGGTTAAACTAGGTTTTGACTGTTAATATGAAAGATGACTGACATCTTAACATCATCTTAACTCATCATAACAGTCTAAAATTATTTACTAGTTACCAAAGAATTTTTCCAATACACAAGATAAAGAGGAGACAGGAGGCAGGCCTCAAACAAACCTTAAACACATTTTAAAAAGAAATATTTTGTGAATTTTTTAAAAATTCTGGTGTGAAAGTTAAAAAAACTAAGAATATATCATATTTAGAAAAGAATCACATGAGTTGATTATACAAAACCAGCAAAGCTTATTTCAGAAGTTTATAATGCACCAAGATTTATTCCAAGTTATAAAAAGAATTAAATGTAAAAAAAAATGAAAAAGAAAAAAAAAAAGGAAAGAGAAAAAAGTAAATCCATTAGAAAAAAACTCACTTTTAATGTTCCTTCAAAGAGGCACCATGGGGCTTCCCTGGTGGCGCAGTGGTTGAGAGTCCGCCTGCCGATGCAGGGGACGCAGGTTCGTGCCCCGGTCCGGGAGGATCCCACTTGCCACGGAGCGGTTGGGCCCGTGAGCCATGGCCGCTGGGCATGCGCGTCCGGAGCCTGTGCTCCGCGGTGGGAGAGGCCACAGCGGTGAGAGGCCCGCGTACCGCAAAAAAAAAAAAAAAAGAGGCACCATGCAGTAACAGAGTCAGTCATTTCTTGCCCCACTTCTCTCCCCTGTGCTCTCATGCCAGGAAAAGGAAAGGGGGTGACCCACAGCTGTCTTGAGTCAAGTCACTGCCCCCTGGCTGAATAGGGACTGGAGATGGAAGTTATCTTCTGATACAAATAACTGCAAAATGCACAAACCTTATAAGGAAGTTTTCCAATTCTCACGCTCATCTGTATAATTTAAGCAAACAAATTTTAAATTTACTACATTCTGAAACCACAGATCATACATCACAGCTTAATCATCCACATCCAAACAACTCACCACCACCCACCTGGATCCAGTTTCCGCTCTACCTGCACTACTAGGTGTTTCCATTTCATTCTGTTTATTCGTCTCCCTATATCATCTCGGTCTGTGTCTCTCCTTTTGCTCCCCTCTGCTCTCCTGCTGTTCCTGCCCTCCTCTCTATTTCCTCCCTCACACCTGGCCTGCCCGACTCTGCAACCTGTTCCCCCCCTTGATGCTCTTTCTTCCCCCACCTCTGCTCCCTCTCTGCCCTCCGGGTTACACCCCTTCTGTCCGTGATACACTCCCTCCCTCCTCACTCTCTGGCACCCCAGGTGGCTATGGTTCCTTGGTGTTGTTCTTTCTTCCTCTGCTGTTCTCTCTCCCAGCACCTTGATGCTCTGAAGGCCATGGTCCCACCTCATTTACCCTCTGCCCCCGCTCTCTGTGTGAAGGGCCTCATCACTGTTGCCTCCCTTGCTAACGCTGAATCAGGGCCCCTCTATCTATGTTTTCCTCTAATCTGTGGCAATCCCTCTGTATAATTCACTTCTTTACTTTATCCACCTGTTACTTGCAAGGCTTAGTCTCTTTCATTTTATTGTCTCTTTACAAGTCCCTAAGCCGATCCTCTACGTCTCTATTGGTTCTCCCTCATTCTTTTCTCATCTCGGTTTTTCTATTGCTCTCTCAGTCGCTCTCTGTCTCAGCTTCTCCCGGTCCCCCTCGCCCACGTATTTACAGGGATGGCGACTGAATAAGATACCCGCCTACCGGAAAAACACATTTTCCAGCGGGGAGACCGAAGAACATTGGGTGTCACACGGCTGGCCCCGTCACCTCCCCCTACACGGGGTGAGGGGAAGGCCTGACTAGGAAGGGGAGGCCTGCGGAGCAGAAGGACCGGCCAGAGGAGACGCGAGGACAGAGGGGCTGGGAGGGAGGGAGGGGGGCTCAGGAGACGGGCGGGCTCTCCAGAATCCCGGGACCCGGGAGAGGACGCGAGCTCTCCGGGAGCAGGGCGACCGGCGCTGCCCTCCAGGGTCCGAGAGGGCGAGGCTGCGCAGCCGCGAATCCACCTCGCGGAAGAGGGCCTTCCAGGGGGAGGGCGGAGGCAGTAAAGGGCTTTATGAAGGAAAAAGAAGCGAAAGGCGGGGTCTACCTGGACCTAAGGCAGAAAAGCCAAGGGCTCCGGGACCCACCTCAGAGCGATTTCAAACGCAAAGGAAAACACCAGACCTGTGACGGCGACGTCTGGATTTACTGGGGGCGAAGGCCGGGTGCCGGCATTTTAAGTCCATAGTGACTCCCAAAACGCTGAGGGTGAGGTATGGTGGACCACGCAGCACAAATTCACACTAGAAAGAAGAAACTTACCTACTGGAGCGCGTGACTCCCAAGACGCTGAGGGTGGGGTATGGTGGACCACGCAGCACAAACTCACACTAGAAAGGAGAAACTTACCTAATGGAGCGCGAGCTCCACGCCGAGCTCTCTGCTTCCGGTTCCGTTAAGAAACTGCGCACGCGCAGAGTTAGAGGCAGGGCTTCCAGGGACGTGAACGATTGGAGCGCGACCGCGAAGGGCGGGGCAAGGGAGTTCACAACCTCGCGGAGATCGCCAGGGGCGTAGTAAGGGGCTGAGGTATGTTACTTCCCGGCGCTTTGAAAGTGCCGATTTTAAGTTACTATTGTGAGGTCCGTTGGCCCGGGGGGTAAGAGAAAACATCGACCAGTATGAGGTAGGAGAGGCATCGGGACATAACGACCTCACCTGTTCTGGGAATCAACAAGAGACTCTAACATCCTGCCCAGAAAACAATGTGGCTGACGGGAAATGGGGTTTACGCCCCACAACAGACCAACCAACACCTGGCCCTGCTGTATCCTCACCAAATAAGGAATTACCCTGTATAGCAAACCACCCCCTCCCCTTGCAAGCCGCCTTCTGCTTTTACCCCAATAAAAATCACCCTCATCCAGAACTGGGCGCGACTTCTCTGGCCCCTTTCTCTCGGACCAGTGAACCTCGCCCGGGAGCGCTCCCTAATAAAGCTCACTTGAAGCTTTCCTCTGTTTCGCGGTGCCGTTTGTTAAGATCCGACCTTACAACTATCATCTAGAAGTTTTATGGTAAAAGCTTTCCAGCTGTGTGAGCCACTGATGTAAAACTAACGTTTCCTCCTAACAAGTTGAAACGGCTTCAATAAAAAGCTGTTTTTCCCAGCAGTTTGCTCGCATGCCGCGTTCCAGAGGCTCAACCAATTCAGAGGTTGGGAATGTGGGTCTCCGAGTGGTAGCTGTAGGGCAGTGGTTGGATCTGGGAACATTTCCTGCAGTTAGAATTAACTGAAGCAGTTTGAGGAAACAAAAGCTAGGTTTGTCTCTGTATTACAAACTAGAATGAGAAATACAAAATTCTTCCTAGGTAGAATGTTCCATTTCAGACTGACATCCTACAGAAGCGCTCTTCCGTTTCTATTCCTCATTCAGCCAGGAGACCAAACTCAAAACTCTGCTCAGTTCCAGAGACTCAGGTACAAAACCTGGGATCTGAGACTGGAGAAATAAGGCATGTGATAATGTTCCTCACTAACAATTGTTTTGGAAAAGCAATACATTTTTTTAAATTGTTATAAATTGCATTGTTCTTTCTTTCGGCTGAAGTGCTTTATTTGCCTTTTAAAACCACCCCCCCTCCTCCCCCAGTTTTATTGAGATGTACTTGACATACATCACTGTATAAGTTTAAGTTGTACAGCATAATGTTCCTACATATATTGAAATAATTACCAAAATAAGGCTAGTGAGTATCCCATCATCTCAAATACATGCAATAAAAAGACTATATATATATATATATATATATATATAATTAGAACTGCATTATTGGTACTTCCTTGGTGGTCCAGTGGTAAAGAATCCGCCTTACAAGGCAGGGGACGCCGGTTCGATCCCTGGTCAGGGATCTAAGATCCCACTTGCCGCGGGGCAACTAAGCCCACGCGCCACAACTACTGAGCTGGTGCACTTCAACTAGAGAGCCTGCGTGCCACAAACTACAGAGGCCACACGCCCTGGAGCCTTCGCACCACAACTAGAGAAGAGAAAACGACCCACACGCCACAGCTAGAGAGATGCCTGCGTGTTGCACCAAAGAGCCCGCGCGCCGCGATGAAATATCCTGCAAGCCTCAATGAAGATCCCGAGTGCTGCAACTAAGACCGGACGCAGCCAAAAATAAATTAAATAAATAAATCTTTAAAAAAAAAAACTGCATTATTCATTAAAATACCTGCTCTATTCCACACTTGTTTTGTTGTTGTTGTTGTTGTTTTAATTTTTGGCCACTCCCAAGGGTATCTGGGATCTTAGTTCCCTGACAAGGGATCAAACCCAAGCCCCCTGCACTGGAAGTGTGGAGTCTTAACCACGGGACCGCCAGGGAAATCCTATTCCACACTTTTGAGAGTTACCTTTAAATATCTTTCAGAAAAACTTATTTATGAAATTATAGTTAAGTATATAATAAACAATGTAATTTCAAACTGACTATATATTCATTATGAGGGTAATTAGAAAGTTTCACTTTCTATATTCAAATTGTAATATATTTTAGCTCTTTGTTTTTTTATTTCGAAAAGTTCTGTCAAGTGTGGATAAAAGAGCCTATAAAATATACAGCCTTTAGAAGACATTGGGATTTATTTCCATCTAAAGAATAATTAAGTTGCAATATTTCTAAGGGTATTTAGTAAGGAGAATGTCCTGGTGTAGCACATATATAAATACAAGAAGATATATCACATTTTAAAAGTTGCAGTGACTCAAATTTTGTGAACCCTATTAGGTAGATTACTCTGTATTATACAATATTTCTAACTAGCCATGTTGGCAAAAAAGCCATTTCAGCATGGACTTCCATGATTCCAAGCAAAGAAATGAGTCGATAGTGGAACTTTTCATTAAACACAGAAGAATAGAGGAGAAGCCAATTATAGGGGAAAGTCATTTTTTGAATGGAGAGTTTTGTTGCAGGAAAATAAATATATTCACAAGGGAAAAAAAAACCCCTAAATTTCCTAAATCACAGGAAGATTTTGATATGTCTCCCTGTATTTCATTATGAAACAGATGCAAACAATTCAAAAATGTAAAAAACACAAGGATATAGTTTGAGACACACACACAAACCCTGTCCTAGAAAATTAAAAAATACACATTTTTGAGTTCAGATGGAATGACTGAAATATTTACCACTGTCAGACTTAGGTAGGGACAGGTTTTATTCCAAATGATTATTACAATATAGAGAATGCTCCAGCCATAAAATCTGTAAAGCCTTAAAATTCAGACCAGAAAAGAACTTTTTTTTTACACCAAGAGGTCAACAAGTGGGAAAACTCCCATAGGGTGGAGTGGATGACCAGGTGGCACGAGCTTACATACCTGGGGGATGTTTTACGCTAAAGTCACCTATGCTTGGTTAAGTTCCGGCAGCGCTGTTGTTCTGAATTACAATGCTTAAAAGGGGTTCAAAACATAGGCCCCTCGGGAGAGGAGAAAAGCATAAGTAACTTTTGATTAAATCATGGTAACTGCCATTATATCCAGAGGTAACTGAAGACAAACAATAAGGCAATGGATGGGAATTTGGAGGATTCTCATCTAGCTGGTTTCTAAGTAAACAAGGGGGCTATCAGGAGTCTTACTGAAATTAACGGGGAAGTGTACTTCTTAGCAAATAAACTGTTTCCTTCCACGCAAAAGAAGAAAGGGAGGTCTTTAACCTTCAATATTTTCCAGAGTTACAGACTTGGAGTAAAGTCTAACATTGTCTCTACATAATATGATATCAAGCAAAATTCAAAAAATAATAAATACATGTTATATTTGAAAAATGGAATATTAGAAATTTAAACCAATAATGATAATAAAAAACTTGCCCAGGAACCTCAGCACTTGAGTTTGGATGGTATTGAAGGACCCTGTATGCTCACTGTGCCTCTGCTGTGTCTGTCCCTGTCACGTGCAAGAGAAATCATTGTGTTGAAAGATGTTGCTCTAAATCATCAAGTCAGAGGTCTGTGAACTATAAACTGAATAAAAAACCCTAGAGGTTATTTTAAGACCAAAATTGTTATAACTCTATTTCTGTTTTGTAGGTAAGTTCATTTGTACACTTTTTCTTAGATTCCACATATAAGCGATATCATATGATATTTGTCTTTCTCTGTCTGACTTCACTCAGTATGACAATCTCTAGGTCCATCCATGTTGCTGCAAATGGCATTATTTCATTCTTTTTATGGCTGAGTAATATTCCATTGTATATATGTGCCACATCTTCCTTATCCACTCCTCTGTTGATGGACATTTAGGTTGCTTCCATGTCCTGCCTGTTGTAAATAGTGCTGCAATGAACACTGGGGTGCATGTGTCTTTTCGAATTATGGTGTTTCAACTTTTTTTTCTAAAAGTCCCTGGGCAAGGTACCACTGCTGGGGAGGGGATGCTTTCCTCCCTCCACAGAGCACTTCCTTGTCCGTGCTGGGCTGGTTCTAGGCATGGGAACTGGCTTCAAAGTTTCACCACATGCTGCCTAAGCCCGCTGGAGCACATTGAAGAATTTTCACCATCATCTTCAGTCAATATCACACCCTTTGCACATGAGAAAGTTGAGTACCTCCCCCGACCCCGGCTGTCACCACAACAAAGAGACATCAATAAATGAAACTAATAAAAATACGGTAATATATGAAGGAAAGCAAAAAACAAAAATCAGCCCGCCTCAGGCTCTTCCAAGTCAAGCAACAATGAGTTCACAGGAGGCGGATGGCAAGTGTAGCAGTTCATGACCAAGAATTTCCCTTGTCTCTGGTGGAGCTGCAGCACCAATGGAGGATGAAAGAACACATTTCTTTTACATATGGATGGAGAAAGTGATAAGTTATGGACAAGAAAATTTCCTATGAGAGTTCAAATAATAAATAAACTTCTGTATTCCCATAGAACTCTTCAAAGAGGGGAGAGTTTCTCAAACACTATTAATAAGGAGGCTTCCCCTCAGCCCTTCTGAGATCTGACCTGTGTTCACACTTCAGTACATCCCCAAAGGTATTCACCTCATTATCTACAGCCTAGGGCTCTTTCTCCTGCTACAAAGTGGGTAAAATATTCAAATGAGACGCAGAAATTCTTCCACGTAGGAAAAAAGAAACATGATTTGCTGTGGCTTTTCCTGAAAACTAGTTCTTTGCTCACCTGAGGATTGAGGACATTACCAATGGGTCTAGAAAAATATTTCAAAAATTCACCCACTGCTTGCCTCCTTCTGAATACACAGAGAACAGTATAATATGCAGAAATGAAGCTCTTTTCCTAGAACTCCTAAATCGAAAGCACATGGGTAGAAAACAGGAAAGTGGGTATGTTAAAAGTTTGTTGCCATTGAGCTTTATAAATAAACTGTGCTCATTTGCAGAAGACATCTGACTATTGTCTCTTGTACTCTGACTCCCCCTATTCCTGCCTCCATCCTAGCATTTTTGTTTTTCTTTTTCAGTTTTGAGGACTGAGACCCATTTTAAATACTAAGTACAGTTAGATACTCTCTCCAAAAAGAACTGCCACACACAGAAACACAGCCAATCTGGCCAATCATTTCAGGAGTCACTGTTGCTCAAACTGAGAGTTTCTGGTCTAGTCTCTCATCTCCATGGTACAAGTGGGCTCCCTGAGGCCCAGACGGGAGACATTTCTGAAGAGGTCTAAATTGAGTGAATAGAACCCTGTGTAATGGAATTCTGAAAAGGCCACCTGAGGGGCCAGTGGACAGAGTTTGTCCTTATTTCCTCTCTCGTTTAAAACACCATCTTCCATGTGCTTCAGCAATGGAAACTTCTTGTTCAAGAACTGATCACACTGATTACCAAGCTTGAATGGCATTCCAGGAGCTTAGGCTTCAGGTTGAAGGCTACAGGGAGAAGGGGAGGTTTGTATGCGGAGGAGTAAAGGGCTCTTACAGGGAACAAATGGGAGTGTGGGCAGATCCAAGACAAGGAGATAGTGATGGGCTGTTGCAGCCGAGAGAAGATGGAGTCCTGGAGAACATGGGTGCAGTGATGACAGGAAGAATTCTGGTAATTCTTCTCCAGAAAAATCACAGTAACGTAAGTGTATTTTTAATGTATTTATTTAATGTATTTTTAATGTGAAGTGGACTTCACCCCGTGTACATTAAAAATACAGAATAGCAAAACATAGCTGAAAACCTTTTTAGGGGTCAGCTTAGAAAGAAACTATCAGCAAACTTCTTCATCATGAATACAGGGGCTCTGATGGAAGAAGGTATCAAGTCAATCCAGTCCTTCCTTCATCATTTGCAGAGGACAGTTAAGAGGGACCTGATGGAAACGTCATCTCACATCTCGCCATTTCAACAGATCACAGAAAAAGGAGGAAAATGGAATAGAAGGGAACTGGTTAAGCTAGATTTTGAATGTTAATATAAAAGATATTTGACATCTTTGCCAAGTACTCATCAAAATAGACTAAAATTATTTATCACTTACTGAAGTACTTTTCCAGGGTCTCAGATAAAGAGGAGGAAGCACACAAACATCAAACAAAAATGTCAAAAATATTTAATGGGAAATAATTTGTGAATTACATTAAATCTAAAATTTCTGGTGTCAGGAATTCACTGGCGGTCCAGTGGTTAGGACTCTGCGCTCTCACTGCCGAGGGAGCGGGTTCAATCCCTGGTCGGGGAACAAAGATCCCGGAAGCCATGTGGCATGGTCAAAAAAAATAAAAATAAAAAAATAAAAATGCTGGTGTCAAAGATTTAAATAATTGAGAATCTATCATATGTAGAAAAGAACGACATGAGTTAATTATAGAAGGCCACCAAAGCTAAGTTCAGAAGTCAGTAATTATTTATAGAAAAGTAGAAATTGGACATATTAAGATTTATTTCAAACTCCGAATAATTAACTGTAAAAAAGAAAAAAAAAAGTAAATTCAGTCCAAAAAAAACCCCCAAGAGTTTTAACATTTCTTTAAAGAGGCACCTTGTGGTGACAGGCATTTCTTTCCCCCCTTCTCCTCTCCCCTGTCCTCTACCCCATGTCAGGAAAAGGGAACGGGGTGACCGACAACTGTCTGACTCAAGTCACTGCCCCCGGGCTGAATAGGAATTACGAAAGGGTATTGTCTTCTGAAACAAATGATTACTAAATGCACAAACCCTATAGACAGTTTTGCAATTGTCATCCTCATCTGTATAACTAACCTAAGGCAACAAATTTGAAAGCAGGTTCTGAAGCCACAAATCAATGTATCACCAATTAATCATCATATGCAAATACACCACCCACCTGAATCCGGTTTCCCCCCCTAAATACACTACTAGGTATTTCCATTTCATTCTGTTTATCTATCTCCCTATTTCTCTCTTTCTTTTTGTTCCCCTCTGCTCTACTGGTGTTTCTCCCCTATTTCGACCCTCACACATGTCATGCCTGCTCTACAACTTGTTTCCCCTCTCGTTGCTCTTTCCCCTCAATCTTTGACTGCCTTAAATCTCTATGTCTTCCTGCCTTTCTTTCCCATCTCTGCTCCCTCTGTGCCTTTGGGGGTAAACCCCTTCTATCCCTGTTATGCCTCACTTCCACCCCATTCTCTGGCACCCCAGGTGGCTATGCGTCCTTCCTGCTCGCTCTCTTCCTCTGCTGCTCCAATCACTAGTTTTCCTGCTTCTCTCCCAGCATCACAATGCCCTGAATGCCAAGTTTCCAACTCCTTTATCCTTGCCCCTGACGCTCTGTGCGAAGTGCTTCACCACTGTTGCTCCCCCTCCTATCAGACTCAGGACTCCTCTCCCTATGTTACTCTTCTACCCCAGCAGATCCTGTTTTAATTACTTTTTTTAATTTTAGAGAACTGTGACTTTCGAGGCTAAATTTCTTTTATGTTACTGTCTCTTTGCAAGATCCTCAGCCATCATCTATATTCTCATCCGTTTTCCCACATTCTTCTCTCCTCAGTTTTTCTCTTTCTCAGTCCTTCTCTGTCTCTGCTTCCCCCGATCCACCTCGCCTACCTATTTGCAAGGATGCGACTGAAAAAGATGGCTGCCTACCAGAAGAGCACATTTTCCAATTGCGCTGAATACAGAAAAACAATGGCTGTCACATGGCTGACCCAGGTCACCTCCACAACGGGATAAGGGGAAGGGCTGGCTACAAAGGGGAGGCCTGCAGACCAGAAGGACCACCCACAGGAAGACACAAGGGTCTGGGAGGAAGGGTGGAAGGGGCGTGGCGAGCTCTCCAGAATCCCAGGACCAGGGAGAGGATGCGGCCTCTCCAGGAGCAGGGAAGCCAGCACTGCCCTCCAGGGGCGGAGAGGTCGAGGCTGGGGGGTAGATGTAGTAAAGGGTATTTACTTATTTATGCAGCACACGGGATCTTCGTTGCCACGTGCGGGATCTTCCTTGCTGCCTGCGAGATCTTCCTTGCAGCATGCAAGATCTTTAGTTGCGGAATGTAGGGAACTTTAGCTGTGGCATGCGAACTCTCAGTTGCCGCATGTGGGATCAAGTTCCCTGACCAGGGATGGAACCCAGGCCCCCTGCATGGAGAGCACAGAGCCTTAGCCACTGGATCACCAGGGAAGTCCTGGTAAAGGGTTTCAAGCAAGAAAATGTCGAAAGGCAGCTCCCACGTGGACGAATGGCAGAAAAGCCAAGGGCAGGGACCAGCTTCAGGGTGAATTTAAACCCAAAGGAAAACATACACGACCTGCAACGGACCTGTAGGTGATGTCTGGATTTACTTGTATCCCGGATGCTGGGATATAAGGTCGAGCCTTTCCCAAGACTCTGAGGACAGAACAAGGGGGACCACGCAGCACAGACTTACAGAAAAGGAGACTGTTAAGTGTGGACTTCACCCCGTGTACTCCAATTCCGGTTCCAGAGGAAAGTGTGGGCGGAGAGAAGCAGGGCTGGGGGTGGGGCGAGTAGGGAGCGCAGATCAGCGCAAAGAGGACTGTAGGGCTAACCGGGGAAGGTGCTTCCCTGGACCTTGATCTGTTTATTTTAAATTACTATCTGTGACAGTTTTGGGTGCTTTTTTAAAAAAATTATTTATTTTTGGCTGCATTGGGTCTTCGTTGCTGCGGGCGGGCTTTCTCTAGTTGCGGGGCGCGGGGGCTACTCTTCCTTGCAGTGCGCGGGCTTCTCATTGTGGTGGCTTCTCTTGTTGCAGAGCATGGGCTCTAGGCGCGTGGGCTTTAGTAGCTGCAGCACGCAGGCTCAGTAGTTGTGGCTCATGGGCTTAGTTGCTCAATGGCATGTGGGATCTTCGAAAACCAGGGCTCGAACCCGTGTCCCTGCATTGGCAGGCCGATTCTTAACCACTGCGCCACCAGGGAAGTCCTCTGTGACAGTTTTAAGGTAAAAGCTTAAAATTTTGTGGGCCACTTACGTGGGAAGCTGTTTCTGCGAGATGAAAACGGTTTCAAAAAAGCTGTTTAGCCAGCGGGTTGCTCCCATACCCTGCTAGCGAGGAGAAAGCAGTTCAGAGGCCTGGAAACTTGGGTCTCCAAGTGGTTGCTGTGGGGCAGTGGATTCAGAAATATTTCCTGCACTGGGTGTTTCTCTGTATTACAAACTAGAACAACAAATACAAAACTCTCCCTAAGTAGTAAGTGCTACTTCTTACACCCTAAAGAACAGCTTTTCCATTTTCTCTTCACATTCAAGCAGGAGGCCAAACTCAACACTCTGCTCAGTTCCAGAGACTCAGGGACAAGACCTAGCATCTGAGACTGGAGGACTAAGGCATGCAAAGTTTATCTTCTTATCATAGAAGTAAGCTGGTGAGGACTTCCCTGGTGGCACAGTGGTTAAGCATCCGCCTGCCAATGCAGGGGACACGGGTTCGAGTCCTGGTCCGGGAAGATCCCACATTCCGTGGAGCAACTAAGCCCGTGAGCCACAACTACTGAGCCTGCACTCTAGAGCCTGCAAGCCACAACTACTGAGCCCACGTGCTGCAAATACTGAAGCCTGCGCACCTAGAGCCTATGCTCTGCAACGAGAAGCCACAGCAATGAGAAGCCTGCGCACCGCAACGAAGAGTAGCCCCTGCTCGCCACAACTAGAGAAAGCCTGCGTGCATCAAGATGCAACGGAGCCAATAAATAAGTAAATAAAGGCTCAACTTAAAAAAAAAAAAAGCTGGTGAGACATGAGCTACTCTTTTTTTTTACTTTTTTTGATGTGAACCATTTTTAAGTCTTTACTGAGTTTGTTACAATATTGCTTCTGTTTTATGTTTTGATTTTTTTGCCGCGAGGTATGTGGGATCTTAGCTCCCCAACCAGGGATCAAACCCACACCCCCTGCATTGGAAGGTTAAGTCTTAAAACACTGGCCCAGCAGGGAAGTCCCTAAGCTACTCTTTATTGATGTGATTAAGGGTCTTTTGTTTTCTGTTACTTGGGAAAGAGAACCACATGTGACTTGTCATTTGCATTGGGCATGGAGAGAGTACACACATGTGGATGAACTGGATATTACGTTAAATCTTTTCCAATGCAGACATACCTGCTGGTAAGTCTTCACGTAATCCTGCAGAGGACCAATTGAGAATGTATCGAATCTAAATGAGTATACAATAACTGACCTGAATTATCCAATAAATAATCTTTCTTTCACATCAACACTGTGGGGAAATACAATTACAAACAAAAACAAAATGTAAGACCAATAAATTTCTTCCACCTAGGTAATATGGAAAGGAAACAGCTTTACTATTGAATAATCATTACTCATGATTACAACACACAACCCGCTTCGTATCCTGATCCAGCCACTTGCTGGGATGGAACTGAATGAGTCTTTAAACCTGTCTTTGTCCTAAATTCCTTCGTTTCTGAAACGAGAATACGTACTTTTTTCAGAGATGAAAATTCAGTAAGTTACTATGCATAACGCATTAATAACAGTGACTTGTATTTGAAGTGTAATATGAAAGACGACAGAAATAAAAATTAAGATCACTTATTAAAGGGGACTTCCCTGGTGGTGCAGTGGTTAAGAATTCATGCTCCCAATGCAGGGGGCCCCCGGCTGGATCTCTGGTCAGGTAACTAGATTCCACATGCATGCCGCAACTAAGAGTTCACATGCCACAACTAAGGAGCCCGCCTGCCGCAAATAAGACCCAGCACAACCGACTAAATAAAATTTTTTTTTTAAAGATCACTTATCAAAGAATCTGTATTATTTTGGTTAGTCACAAAGTCTAAGTGGAGCATAATGGGTATCAGTTGTCATGCTAAAAATAGCACAAATCTTATTTTCTCTGCAAGGAGCTCTGCCTTTGAATGTCAATACATCACTGGGAAATGGCAGAATGGCTTCCAGGCATTTGGCAATGGAGACTGTCTCCTTGTTACAAACTATAGTTGGACTCTTGGGGCCTATCTCATTAATCCTTTTGGTTTCATTGTGTGCTTCCTAAACTCCACATACTGGATTTTGAAACACCTGACCACAGCCAGCTCCCACATTAAAAGATTTCAGTTTACCCTCGTGACATCCTAAAATGAACTAAAGTCCTAAAGGCTTCCATGGAATTAAAGTCCCAGAGGAACTCTCTTCATATTTACAGTGCCTCTACTTCCTACCTCTCATTGAGTTATGTTCAGTTTCATTTCACAGGAATCCTAAAACAACCCACTGATTTAGAGATCCTTTGGTTTAAAACAAGGGAAATACATGGGGAAAGAAAAAAGTCATGCTAAGAAAAAACTGTATTCAAAAAAAAATTTTTTTCTGGAATTCCCTGGCAGGCCAGAGGTTAGGACTCTGCTCTTTCAATGCAGGGACCGGGTTCGATACCTGGATAAGGAACCAAGATCCCCTAAGCTGCATGGTGCAGCCCAAAAAATATATATATATATCTTACAGTAGAAAACCATGTAAGACCACATTGCTTAATACCACAATTTGAAATTGAGATTTTAGGAGCCTATCAATAATTGCTCTTCTAGTAAATTGCTTATATTATCTGATAAACACTTCCAAACACCCATTTTTATTAATCTAGGATAAAAATACCTTAGGCAATTTATTTAATATTTTATAAGCATTTTCAACAACGATATTGCACAATGAGATGAATGTGTGCTGCAAACAAAAAAATGTAATACATTATTATTATAAAGAAAAGTGTGGTGTTCCTTATCAAGAAATCAGGAGTTTTAAGAGCAAATATTCACTGTTTTGTCAAACAGTTAGACTCCATTTTTCAGTGTTTGATTACTGACCCCTTTTAATCTTCGGGACAACATCTTCCCATTCCTCCTGAGCAAGCTGATAAAAAAAGCCTGAAGGGTCCCTTCTTTGATTTAACCTGGAAGTTCAAACGTCAAGCCTCATCAAGTAATTTCCTTAACACACCAAACCAATCACCATTCCCTGTTCTCTCAAACCATTTTTTGAACACCTTGGAAGTCTCTAACATGTGCCTAGAAAGTTGAATTATGTAACATTCTTATAACATTTCAATGTTAATATCACCCTCAATAACCAAACCCAACTTGGGGTGGGGTTCTACTACAGTGAATGACCACAAGTGCAAACTAGCAAAAATAAAAACATTTTTTAAGGGTGAATATATGAAATTTCTCATTTCTCAAACAAAAACATTCCCATTGTATAATACTCATTTTTAAAAGAAAATCCATGAACACTGATCTTTTAAAATTAATACACTGATGGACTTCCCTGGGGGCGCAGTGGTTAAGAATCCGCCTGCCAATGCAGGGGACAGGGGTTTGATCCCAGGTCTGGGAAGATCCCACATGCCACGGAGCAACTAAGCCCATGTGCCACAACTACTAAGCCTGTGCTCTAGAGCCTGCAGGTTGCAACTACTGAAGCCCACGTGCCTAGAGTTTGTGCTCTACAACAAGGGAAGCCACCGCAATGAGAAGCCCATGCATTACAATGAAGAGTAGCCCCTGCTCACCACAACAAGAAGCAGCCTGCGGTCAGCAATGTAGACTGCATTCAGGCAAAAAAAAAAAAAAAAAAAAGCACTGAGCTCAAAAAGGACAAAAACATTGTATAATTTTTAAATTTTCTAATATTTTGCATGTGTTTACTATATTGCTATTTTCCCATCATGTAAATCAAGGTGCATGTCATGACATTTATGTAAAGGACAAATGTGAAATTGCATGATTTTTAAATTTTTAGTGTTTTGCATACACTTACTACATTCCTACTTTCTCTTCATCTAAATCAAGGTGCAGGGGGCTTCCCTCATGGCGCAGTGGTTAAGAATCTGCCTGCCAATGCAGGGGACAGGGGTTCAAGCCCTGGTCCACATGACACAGAGCAACTAAGCCCGAGCACCACAACTACTGAGCCTGTGTTCTAGAGGTCTCGAGCCACAACTACTGAGCCTGCGTGCCACAACTACTGATGCCCAAGCACCTAGAGCCTGTGCTCTGCCACAAGAGAAGCCACCGCAATGAGAAGCCCACACACGGCAACGAAGAGCAGCCCCTGCTCGCCAATAGAGAAAGCCCGCACAGCAACCAAGACCCAACAGAGCCAATAAGTAAATAAATAAATAAATAAAAATCAAGGTGCACACCATGACATTTATTTAGACACATGAAAGAACAAGAAAAAATACATTCATATACTGCTTATTCAAGAATGGAGGCAGGTATTAAGGAGCGTTAAAAAAAAATAAAACGGTCCCAAGGTGGAGAACAGCTGTAACATTCTGTTCAGTATGGACTGTCTTATGATTAGTGAGATGTGAGCCCCGAGTAAAGTTTTCTCTCCCATTCATAACATTTGTGAGGTAATCTCCAGAATGAATTCTTCGGTGAATAAATTCCTCGTTTAAAAGACAGGACACAATAATTACATTTATCTGGTTTCTATCCATAATGAATTTTCTAATAAAGCCTAAGATGGGGACACCTGCTAAAAGCCTTGTCACATCAAAACATTATTAAAATCTCTCTCCAATATAGATTACCTGATAGTATTAACTTAGGCTTGAAAGCACACTGAAGAATTTGCCATGCTCATTATATCTGTAAGACTGCTCACTAGTATGTAATCTCCAATGACTTGATAGGGTTGAACTTTGACTAAAGGCTTTGCCACACTCATTACATTTGTAAGGTTTCTCTCCAGTATGAATTCGTTGGTGCCTTCTAAGGGCTGGCTTCTCATGAAAGGCTCTGCCACACTCATTACACTTGTAAGGTTTCTCTCCAGTATGAATTCGTTGGTGCCTTCTAAGGGCTGGCTTCTCACGAAAGGCTCTGCCACACTCATTACATTTGTAAGGTTTCTCTCCAGTATGAATTCGTTGATGCCTTCTAAGAGCTGGCTTCTCACGAAAGACTTTGCCACAGCTGTTACATTTGTAAGGTTTTTCTTCAGTATGAATTCTCTGATGAGCTGCAAGGTTTCCTTTCATACTAAAAGCCTTGCCACACTCATTACATTTGTAAGGTTTCTCTCCAGTATGAACTTGTTGATGCCTTCTAAGGGTTTGCTTCTCACGAAAGAACTTGCCACACTCATTACATTTGTGAGGTTTCTCTCCAGTATGAATTCTCTGATGATTCACAAGGACTGATTTTTGATTAAAGACTTTGCCACATACATCACATTTATATGGTTTTGCTCCTGTATGGATTATCTCATGTTTCCTGAGGCCTGTTTTAAAAAAAAAGGTTTTCCCACACAAATTACATTTGTAAGGTTTCTCTCCAGTATGAATTCTCCGGTGACATTTAAGGTATGAATTTTGACCATAGACTTTGCCACATACATCACATTTATATGCTTTTGCTCCTGGATGGATTAGCTCATGTTTCCTGAGGTCTGTGCCACAAAGAAAGGTTTTCCCACAAAAACTACATTTGTAAGTTTTCTCTCCAGTATGAATTCCCTGATGACGTTGAAGGGATAGATTCTGACGATAGACTTTGCCACATAGATCACATTTATATAATTTCTCTTGAATGTGTGTTATCTGATGTCTTTTGAGGTATGAGCCGATAGGAAAGGTTCTGCCACACTCATTGCATTTGTAAGGCTTCTCTCCAGTATGAATTCTCTGGTGAACTGCAAGACTTGCTTTCTTACCAAAGACCTTTCCACACTCATTACACTTGTAAGGTTTCTCTCCAGTATGAACTCTTTGATGAATTACAAGGTATGAATTTCGGCAAAAGACCTTGTCACATACATCACATTTATGCAATTTCTTTCCTATATGGATTCTCTGATGACTCCTGAGATTTGAGACCTGATGAAAGGTTTTGCCACACTCATTACACTTGTAGGGTACTTCCCTGTGTGGGCTCTGGTCTTGTGTCAGTATTGAAGGATGCATAAAATCACTCCCATATCTGTTAGAAATGTTGGTTTGGACAGGAGGCGAAATTCCTTGAAGTGGTGAAAATGAGGAACTACTGCTGATACTCTTAACAGCTTTATTAAATTCATCAATTTTCTGTTTACTTTTAAACATATGCAGTTCACCCTGAAGGCTTAACACAAGTCTATTTCCAATAGGCTTGTTTTTTGCATCCCTTCCACCATGTGGACTTCTACCAGTGACATCTTGGTGACAGGATATGGGGATATTTTTGTAACTTCTTCCATCATCTCTCCACTGAAAACCATGGTCATACGTATTTTCCTGAATTTCCGGGAGGTAAAAATGTTTGATTCCCTGGCTTTCATGTCTTTCCAACATCAATGTTTGGAATACTCCACCTTTATCGGTGTTTGACTTTAGTTGTAATTTCTTGATCACATGTATATGAGAGATATCTACAAGACATAAAGAAACATACATGACCTACTCATTACAATGCATGAGTAAATGTTTCATGTTAAATACATGATATTATACCAAAAGTAATACTTATAAACAATCAGTTATGAAACTGTGCAACCATTATGTTCAAATGTTTAGAAACACTAAATAGGATTACTTACTAAAGAAAGTGATAACACGTAATTCAAATTAAGTTTAGGGTAGCCTAGCGGATTGGGATTGACATATTACGTATAAAATATATAAGTAATAAGAACTTGCTGTATAGGAAAAAAAAGTTTAGGGTAGCCTAATTTGAAACACGCTATGACAAAACATTCAAATTGTAAAAACTTATATGAGCTCTCAAAATAAGTGTTTTTCCACCATGATCACAAAGGACATAGCAATTAACATTAAACACACAAATACCAGGAGTTTAGAGAAAAAACTTCCAGGGAGATGCAAGAAGAAGTCACCCATGGAACTAAAAACATTATTCACTCAACCCTACTTGAAATAGTTTCTGAGTCATCATAACTGCACATAATGATTTAGGTTGTGTCCTGAGAAAGCTGTTCAATGGATGAACGGGGATCATTTTTACAGTGTGAGTAATGAGGCCACTGAAAATACTGAAGTTAAAAGAAAAGAACTGGCCTAGTAAGTAACATGATACTGCTCCATTTTTAACAGTGGGAATTATAGTATAGGTATGGAACAGACACCGAAGACATTTAAAAACAGAGAAAATGAAGTATTATAGAAACAAAGCAGGTTTACATCTATCACATTGTTTCCTATGTAAGGCATAAACTGAATATTCCATAAGTCCCATTTCCATGCATATATTCACAAAGAGCACACATAATATTCCGTAAGATGTACAAGAATGTTCTTAGCTGAAACTTGAAGGAAAAGCCAGAAGAAGGCCATCAAAAACAGATGAATGAGTTTATGCTATACACAAACATACAGATATAAAGAAATCGAAAACTATAAAAGTTCCTCAACATATTTTAAAAAGAACAAAACTATCATATAATGCAGCAATTACAGTGTTGGCAATATATCGAAAAAAATGAAATCACTGTCTTAGAAGATACCTGCACTCCCACATTTATCAGAGCAGTAATCACAATAGCCCAGGCATCAAAACAACCTAAGTGTCCAACAGATGAATGGGGAAAAACCCTGTGAGATATACAGAATGTAATATCATTTATCCATAAAGAAGAAAAAATTCCTACTAGTTTTAACAATACAGATGGACAACAAGGGTATAGACTCAGTAAAATAATCCACAGAGAAAGAATAATACTCAATAATCTCATTTATGTGTAAAACATATATATATATATATATATAAAAAAAAGGGCCAAACTAAGAGCCACATAGAGTAGCATAGTGATTACCAAAGTTTAGGGGTTAGTAGAATGGGAAGATATTTGTCAAAGGAGTAAATTTACCGTTTCCAGTTGAAAGATTTCTACATATTTAATGTACAGCATGGTAATTATAATTATCAATACTATACTATATGCCTAAAAGTTGATAAGATGGTAGACCTTAAATGTTCTCACCACACATAAAAAACTGTAATTATGTCACAGATGAATGTATTAAGTGACCTATCAAGGTAATTATTTTGCAATACAACTGGATCAAATCATTACCCAGTATACCTTAAACTGATAAAATGATATATATTAATTAAATTTCAATAAATCGGGAAAGAGAAAATACAAATAAGTAGACAAAAAAGGTCGTGGTTTACCAAGTAAATAAATTTCAAGAAACTTAAAAAATAAATGATTTAGAAGTAGAAAATATGCCAAAACTAGCAGATGTAAAAAGCATTAGATTACAAATCAATGAAACAGAGAATAAAAACTACATAAAATCGCAAGCTCACAACTTGGTTCTTACCTACATCTAGAATAACTACCAAAAAGAGTAAAGACTCAAATTACTGAAATCAGAAATGAAAGAGAAGACATTACAACTGATTTGACAACAATCAAGAAAATTAGAACAAAATATTAAGACAATTCTATTCCTAAGTATTGGATAAACTAGAAGAAGTAAATAAATTCTTAGAAAAACAACCTATCAACACTAACCAAAGAAGAAATTAAAATCTGTATGAACCAGTAACTAGAAAAAAGATGGAATCACTAATCAAAAACCATTCAACAAGAAAGGCCAGATACATTCACTGCAGAATTCTAGACAACATTTCCAAACAATTAAGAATACTCTTCCTAAACTCTGCCCCCAAAGAAACACAGAGAAAGGAAGAGTTGCAAACTCTATGACACGAGAATTACTCTAATACTAGTGCCAGACAGACATTAAAAAAAAACACAGACTAAAATCTCTATAATGAATCATGCAAAAAGCATCAATACAACAATGGTAAGCTAAACTTAACACCAAATTAAAAGGATTATATACCATAAAAAAAGAGAATACATTCTTGAAATATCAGGATGCTTCAACATATGAAAACATTCAGTGTAAAACAATATATTAAGAGAATGAAAAAAGGACTTCTCTGGCGGCAGAGTGGTTAACATTCCGCCTGCCAATGCAGGGGACACGGGTTTGATCCCTGGTCCAGGAAGATCCCATGTGCCATGGAGCAACTAAGCCTGTGCACCACAACTACGGAGTCTGTGCTCTAGAGCTCACGAGCCACAACTACTGAGCCCGAGTGCCACAACTACTGAACCTCACACGCCTAGAGCCCGTGATCCGCAACAAGAGAAGCCACCGCAATGAGAAGCCCATGCACCGCAATGAGAAGTAGCCCCCGCCTGCCGCAACTAGAGAAAGCCCCCACACACCAATTAAGACCCACACAGTCAAAAATAAGTAAATAAAATAAATAAATGTATACAAAAAAGAGAATATTAAAAAAACCCTACATGATGGTCTCAATCGATGCTGGCAAAGCATTTGAAAAAAGTCAACAGCCTTTCATGATAAAAATACTCAGTAAACCAAAAAAGTTTTAAAAAGCTACCTCAACACAATAAAGGACATGTATTGACAGCACACAGCTAACATTATGCTCAATGGTGAAAGAATGAAAGCATTCCCTCTAAGATCAGATATAGGACAAGGATACTTGCTCGTACTTCTAAAAACTTATTCCTGGAAATCCTAGTAGGAAGAAGAACAAGTAGGGAAAAAAAGAGATGAAAAGTATCCAAATATAAAAAGGAAACAAAATTATCTGTTTAAAACCAAAATGATCTAATTTGTAGAAATCCTGAAGATTCTGGAAAAAAACAAAAAACCCTGCTAGAAGTAATAAATTACCAGACATTTAATCAACATGCAAAAATCAATGTATTTCTATACAACAAAAATTCCACCATGAGGGGGCTCTTCCCCAATCAAACACTCACGTGGAAAATAGAAAACAAAAACACTAATAGTAACATCAAATACATAGACCTGATGATAAAATTAATAAAATCAAGACCACTTGTTACCCATAGAAATGTACAAAATGAAAGCAGCAGTGCTGTAAACAAAAAAAATGATAGCTCACCATTGATAAAGTATCACTCCACAAACTGTCTCATTAAGACGCTTCAAAATTAGCTGTGACGGTATCATGAACAATGGCACGCAAGACAACAAAAAATATGGCATGACGGCTGAGTCAACAGCCTAACACGAGAATGTGAACTTGGACAACGTTATCCCTAGGAGAAATTCCTATACCATTTCTTGAGGCTCAAACGATGGTAATTATTACATGTGAACAACACTGTCACAGTGCCTTTGAGACATGTTTTGGTGATATTCCTCAAAACCAGAAAAAGAACTGCAAAGACTTATCAGGGTCTTACAACATATGAGGAAAAGTATTCTCCATCAAAAATTTTCTGTTACACAGCAAACCCATTCCACAGTATACACCAGAAGTTGTCCATTAACTACGGGTACATTATCAAGGCAAGAAACAAGATAAAATTTCAGTCCCTAGAAGCATGTCTTTCAAAAGCAACTTCCAAAGGCAAAATCATGCAAACTTAGGAGAATATTAAATCAGAAAGAATATATACTTCCTAAGTACAGCAATAAGAAATGAAAAAAATATAAGATACGGGGTTCAGATATTATGGGTCCTTGACATGGAATCATGAGCTCAACCCATAGATTCGAAGATAAAGCCAGAAAGATTCATATGTTCTCCCCATGTAGGACTGGGGATTAAAACGAGGATCTCTCTGTCCACCGTCTTTAGAGTTTCCGTAAGTTACAATAACAGAAGATCTAATGCACCTCCCTATTACACACATCCCTGATGGGTGTGGCAAAGTCAGAACAGAAGAAATGGCCGACAGATCTAAACAAGCAGACAGGGCTTGAGAAAGCTCCATGCAGGTTCTGAGGTGCCAGATGGAATGAAACAGCAAGCAGTGTTTTCCCATCTTATAATTAGATCTTCTAAAAAATATCAGATGGGGGTGTAATCCAGAAAGGCCCAGGGACTGGAGTCTGGAGGCATCAGCTCTGATCTATATGGACTGAAAACTGAGCATTCAAGAGAATCAAGTCCAAAAGAAGAGATGAGAGAGCAAGAGACCCCTTTATTTTAAAAGTTTCCAGTTGGGTGTTTTAAATACTTAAGCACTGGAAAAAACTCCTGGTGTATCATGAAGCGGGCAGACCATCTAAAGAAATGGCACCTTTAAACTCCTGTGGTCTGAGACATCAAGGCATTGAGTTCAGTTAAGCAAGGCATGGGATTCCAAAAGGCAAATAAGGGTAAATGCAGAGATACCCTCCCAACATTTGGAGGGAAGTTATCCTCACCCACAAAGATCAGGTTTCTGTAGGTCTCCAACATCACGTCCCTGTACAAGGCCCTCTGAGCAGGGTCCAGGCATTCCCACTCCTCCTGAGAGAATTCGATGACCACATCATTCAGTGTCAACTGACCCTGAAAGAAAAACACATTTCACCAAGTGTGAAAGAGTTTATTTGTGTATTCCACTAATAAAACACTGATTCAGGGGCTTCCCTGGTGGTGCAGTGGTTAAGAATCCGCCTGTCAGTGCAAGGGACACGGGTTCGAGCCCTGGTCCGGGAAGACCCCACATGCCGCGGAGCAACTAGGCCAGTGCACCACAACTACTGAGCCTGTGCTCTAGAGCCCGCGAGCCACAACTACTGAAGCCCGCATTCCTAGAGCCCGTGCTCCACACCAAGAGAAGCCACCATGATGAGAAGCCCACGCGCAGCAACGAAGAGTAGCTCCCGCTCGCCGCGACTAGAGAAAGCCCACGCGCAGCAACGAAGACCCAATGCAGTCAAAAATAAATAAATAAAATAAATAAATTTATATATATAAAAAAATACAGATTCAAAATTAGAAAAGTTATTACTATTATACATTAATTTAACAGATTCAGAAAAAAATATCACAATAGTAAAGTTAAAAACTTACTGGAAAATTAAAAACCATTTTAAAAAAAAAGGAAAAAAATATTGCAATTAAGTAAGAACATTTCACCAAACATGATGATCAGAAGGAAACAGTCGGAGAGAAGTTAACGCTCTTACACTGTTGATGGGAATATAAATTGATGCAGCCATTATGGAAACCAGTGTGGATGTTCCTCAATAAATTAAAAATGGAGCTGCCATATGTTCCAGCAATTCCACTCCTGGGCATATATCCAGACAAAACTATAATTCAAAAGATACATGATCCCCTATGTACATATGATCATTATTTACAAAATTCAAGACATGGAAACAACCTAAATGTCTACTGACAAATGAATGGATAAAGAAAATGTGGTGTATACACACACACACACACACACACACACACACACACACACACAATGGGATATTACTCAGCCATAAAAAAAAATGAACGAATGTCATTTGCAGCAACATGGATGGATCTAGAGATTATCATACTAAGTGAAGTAAGTAAAAAGACAAATACCGGGGCTTCCCTGGTGGCGCAGTGGTTGAGAGTCCGCCTGCCGATGCAGGGGACACGGGTTCGTGCTCCGGTCCAGGAAGATCCCACATGCCACGGAGCAGCTGGGCCTGTGAGCCATGGCCGCTGAGCCTGCGCGTCTGGAGCCTGTGCACCACAATGGGAGAGGCCACAACAGTGGGAGGCCCATGTACAGCAAAAAAAAAAAAAAAAGGACAAATACCATGTTATCACTTATATGTGGAATCTAAAATATGACACAAATGAACATATTTACGAAACAGAAATAGACTCACAGAGAACAGACTTGTGGTTGCAGGATTGTGGTGGGGGGAGGATTGCAAGTTTGGGATCAGCAGATGCAAACTAGCATATATAGGATGGAGAAACTACAAGGTCCTACTGTAGAGCACAGGGAACTAAATTCAATATCCTGTGATAAAACATAATGGAAAAGAATATAAAAAAGAATATATATGTATAACTGAGTCACTTTGCTATACAGCAGAAATTAACACAACATTGTAAATCAACTATATGTCAATAAAATTTTTTTTTTAAAAAAAGAGGGAAATACTCAATGCATTCCCACTGACATTACAGTGGAGTGAAGGGGGCTGGCCAGGGCTCCTGACTTTCACCACTGTACGGTGTGGCTGAGCAGGGACCACTAGAAGAAGTAACAGGAGGAAAACAGAGAGCTAGAGCAAGACACAGAAACAGCATGTCAGAGAGTAAAAACTGTTAACATTCACAAATCTAAGGACACAGAAAAGCTAAAAGGGAAAGGATGGAAAAAGATATTACGTCCCAAAGATAGCAGGGATGACTGCATAATATCAGACAAAATGAATTAAAGAGAAAAACTGACATAAGACAGAAAGGACATTATATTATCATAAAAAGGGGTAACTCTCCAAGATATAACAATTATAAATATTTAAACACCTAACAGAGTTCCCCTCAATACCCCAGTGTTAAGTACCAATGGAAGCAAAGAGAAGACCAAAAGGAAACAGAGCACTTGAACAACACTATAGACTCACAAGACCACAGAGATCACCCCATCCAACAAAAGCAGAAAACACATGCTTCTCAAGCACACATGAAACGTTCTCCATCACAGACTACATGTTAGGCCACAAAGCAAATCTTAGCAAATTCAAGAAGACCCAGATCATAAAAAGTATTTCTCCAAACATAATGAAACCAAACTTCAAAAAGCCAGCAGAAGGAAAACAGAAAAATTTCAAAAACGTAGAAATTAAACAATTCATTTTTAAACCAATACTTGAAAGAAGACAAGGAAACTTTTAAAATATCTAAATGAAAGTGACAACACACATACTAAAAATTACAGTCAAGCAGTACAAAAAGAGAAGTCTACACTGCTAAACATCTACAACAAAGAAGAGAAGAGAACACAAATCAGGAATATATTCACTACAAGGAAGGAGAAAAAGAAAAAACTAAACAAAAATTACTAGAAAGAAACAGAGAAGAATGATTAGATGAGAGATAAATGAAACAGAATGTAGGAAAACAAAATAAAAATCAACCAACCAAGAGTTGGTGTTTTAAAACTAGGCAGGAAACAGATTGCAACTGATGTCACAGAAACATTTTTTAAAGGAAGATAAGGGAGAACTATGAACAATAATGCCTACAAATTACATAATCTAGAAGATACAGGTAAATTCTTACAAATGTCAAACCTAACCAGGCCTAATCATTACAAAATAAAAACTTTGAATAGAATTATAACTGGGAGATTCAAGCAATAATCAAAAATCTCAAACAAGGAAAAACCCAGGACAAGATAGCCTCACTACTGAATTGTACCAAACATGTACAGAAGAATTACCTCTAATCCTGCTAAAATCTTCTTGAATAGTCTCAGAGGGAACACTAGCAAATTCCTTCTATGGAGCCTGCTTAACTCTGATACCAAAGCCAGAAAAAGACACAAGAAAAGAAAACTACAAAACCAATATCACCCGCACATACGGATGCAAAATCCTTAACAAAATACTACAAAATCAAATTCAACCGCACATGAAAATGTATTCAAATCAACACCAAGTACATTTTATTCCTACAATGCAAGGCTGACTCAACATAGAAAAATCAAGTAATGTGATATAACACGTTGACAGAATAAAGGAAAAAACCACATATGATCATCTCAATTGATGCAGAAATAACCCACTTAACAAAATGCAGCAACCTTTCAAGATATAAACCCTCAACAAACCAGAAACAGTAAACTATCTCGACATAATAAACACCAAATATGAAAAGAACACAGCTAACATTATACTCTACAGTCAAAGACTAAAAGGTTTTCCTCTCACATCAAGAGGAAGGCAAGCATGCACACTCTCTGCTATGCACACTCACTACTATTCAACGAAGTACTGAAAATCCTACCAAAGCCATTAAATGGAAAAAGAAATCAAAGATAACTAAAAAAGAATTATCTTTTTTTGTGGGCGACAAGTTTTATACGGACAAACCACAAAGATACTACAAGAAAACAACTATGTCGGGACTTCCCTGATGGCGCAGTGGTTAAGAATCTGCCTGCCAATGCAGGGAACACGGGTTTGAGCCCTGGTCCGGGAAGATCCCACACACCCTGGAGCAACTAAGCCCATGTGCCACAACTACTGAGCCTGTGCTCTAGACCCTGCGAGCCACAACTACTGAGCCCGTGTGCCACACTACTGAAGCCTGCGCACTCTAGAGCCCACACTCCGTAACAAGAGAAGCCATCGCAGTGAGAAGCCCAAGCACCGCAAGGAGGAGTAGCCCCTGCTCGCTGCAACTAGAGAAAGCTCGCGCAAAGCAACGAGGACCCAACACAGCCAAAAGTAAATAAATAAATTAATTAAAAACAAAACAAAAAAAAAACCCCAACTATGTAAAAAAAAATTTTTAGAAAAGTTGGATAAAAAAATTAACATGCGGCTTCCCTGGTGGCGCAGTGGTTGAGAGTCTGCCTGCCGATGCAGGGGACACGGGTTCGTGCCCCGGTCCGGGAAGATCCCACATGCTGCGGAGCGGCTGGGCCCGTGAGCCATGGCCGCTGAGCCTGCGCGTCCGGAGCCTGTGCTCCGCGACGGGAGAGGCCACAAAAGTGAAAGGTCCGCATACCGCAAAAAAAAAAAAAAAATTAACATGCAAAAATCAGACAAATTTCTATATGGAATGAAAAATGTCAAAAAAAAGTTAAGAAAACAATCCCATTAACTACAGCATTAAAAAGTACAGAATACTTAGGAATAAATTAGCCAAGGAGGTAAAACACTTGTATACTGAAAACTACAAAACTTGTTGAAAGTAATCCAAGGAGATACACACAAATAGAAAGATATTCTGTATGCATGCACTGGAAGACTTAATACTCTTAAAATGACCACAGTCCCAAAGTGTTCTATAGATACAACAGAATCCCTGTCAAAATTCCAATGGCAATATTTGCAGCGACAGAAAAAAACATGGTACAAAAAAACATGCTTTGCAGCAATACAAAAAAACATGGTAAAAAAACATGCTAAGAGAATCTCAAAGGACCCAAAATGGCCAAAATACTCTTGAAACAGGAGGGAGATGGAGAAGGCCCGTTTTGAATATCAAAACATTACATACAAATTAATCAAGATGGTGTGGTACTGACATGAACACAGACACATAAAGCCAAGGAACAGAACAGAATGCTCACAAATAATCCTTGGCATGTGTGTAAAATGTACTCACAAGGGTGGTAAGACTACACAATGGAAAAAGGACAGTCTCAGTGACAAATGCTGCTGGGAAACTGGGTATCTACCAGCAAAAGAAGAAAGTAGGAACCTTACTTGCATAAAACAGAAAAACCTCTCTGTCATGAAAAAGGCAATCAACAGAGTGTAAAGACAACCCCTGAGAAACGGAGGGGGAGAAAGTGACTTGAAGAATGCAGAGAATTTTGTTGATTTCATAGTTTAAAATCGATGATGGAATAAACACCCTCTATCACTGACGTCTCTTTCTGAACTTACCATTCCATTTTCCAATCATTCAGATTTTGAAGTCAGTGACTCACTCATTTAGCTTCTAGTGTATTATTTAAAAAATCAGAACAAATTTCTTGTTATTGTTCAGTTTTCCAGAATTTACCAAGTATCGTGCATATTCAGATGATTCCGTCAACAGGATGGGTCATGGAATTTACAGAGAGCGGACAGTACACTCAGATGAAGCCCTTTAACAATACCTGCTGCCCAATAGCACTGAGACCCCACCCACAATCCATAGGTGTGAAGCCCTGCCTAAGACAATGTCCACTGGAACCTCAGGGAGATGAAATCTAAGTGGACATGACAGGGACTGAGGGAAGGCACTAGATAAGGGTGAATGTACACGTGTCAGGAAGGATACCTCAGAGTGAGACAAGATTAGCAAGTCCAGTTGAGGGCACTTCAGAAAGGAAAGACTGAAGAATCAACTGAGAATATGACTTTACCTCAGAAACAGCCATTCCTGACTCCTTTTCTTTTCCTTCTCTTAACGGCTTCTTTGTTAGACAACAGGACTCTTTAGAGGTCTACCTGAGAGTTGAAAACAGGCTGTTTAATGCTTAGAATCAACACACCCCCTTCCTGAGTCACCACCACACGCACAGGGAAGCCCTCAGCATGGGGAACAGACGGTCCTCTGCTGCCCACTGTCCCAGGAGGGACTCAGGACAGTAAACTCCCACACAGAGACCAACCAGTGAGTTTTCCCACCCTTTCCTTCAGATCTCGCTCCCCTCCTGGTGAGGCCCTCACGTACCCAGCAGCAGTGGGCACCTCAGCTGGACCCACGATCCCCTGCAGGTCACAGACTAACCCTGATCCATCCCCACGCAGAGCAGAGCCCTCACCCTCAGCCCAGATCTCAGCCCTCAGAAACGGGGGGACTCAGAGTCCTGATGTTCAATGACGGATCCAGATTGGAACATCCTGGGGAACCTTAAGTATTATTCATGTTGGGCCCCATCCCAGCTCCTTTAAAAGGCATCTCTGGTCAGGGGGTATAAAACAGATGAAGATGCCTTACTCAAATCAATGCGAAGCCTGGGCTGAGCACCACCTAGAGGAGGTGAGCCCAGCACACCTCCCACGTTCTTTTTTACCCAAGCTCTATTAATGTACAGTTGATGAATAAACATGGTGTACATATAAGATATACAATGTGATTATTTGGCAGATATATACACTGTGTAATAATTATCACAAAAATTACATGTGAAGACACCCAAGGACCCACTAAACCTAAGATACCATACTTTCATTTACAATTCCAGCCCAAACACTGTCATCTCCAAAACCTACTAATTAAAAAAGACACATGCAATAAGGCACATGCCACAGTCAGACCACAACCTCTCCCAATGAAATGGCCCCAATTCTCCACTGTATCTTTCAAAGTGCATCTGAAATGGTCTTCACTTACACAATAAAATGCTCAAAAATACCAAAGGTAACCCACAAAACGATCTCTAAGATTCTCTGTGTATCACTTTAAGGGTTGCACGATGATTCTCCCACTCTCAAAAGACCCAACGTGAGTCAAGGCATAGAGTGGATTCTGTGGGGCACCCTATAGATCCATTCCCTCAGGACCATGGTGTCCATCCACCTGTACCCAGAGCGTGCTGTTCGCACAGCTCAGGTCATATCTCTAAGAGCACAGGAGGAAAACGTTTGTCTTTCTAAATCCACTGCCTTCATTCCTACTCAGGTGTGACCGTGAGTTATTCAATGCAACCAATGCGTGCAATCCTCAGTCTCAGCATCTATGTCCCAGGGAACCTGAGCTAGGACTTTATGGCAATTCAGTTCATGTAATGAAGCCCACAGCTACACATACCACCTCAAGGTGCTCCAACCACAATTAAGACATCCCTTTCAAATAGTTCTCCAGATGCCTTGACCCCGCGAGGGACAGGTGCCCACACCATTCACTTGGCTCACCTTGAAGCCCACACTGGCTGCCACATCCCTCCTGAAGACCCCTACAGGCTCCCCTCCAACTTCCCAACTGTTCTGCCTCTCCTCCATGCACTCATGGGCAAACAGGGCTAAAAGGCACAAGGACCTCTCAGCAAAGCCATCGCAACAGGAATACACACAAGCTGCCACCCAAAGGACACTGACCATTCATTATGAAGGTCAAGAAGTCGGCCATCCTGGGAAACTGACCAACAATTGGGAACGTCATCAAGTCCAGTTACAAAGGGATTTGAGTTCATTTACGGAGACTCAAAGCAGACAGTTCCCAAGTTTCTTGACTCCTGTTCTACCCACTCACAGGTAATTAAAAGATACCCTAGCTCTTTGAGGGAGGCCTCCTTCATGCCCCATTAGGCTCCAGACTTCTGCCCACCCTTAGCACAGTGAAACCACTATCCTGGACTCTGAGCAGATGACCTGCCGGAAGGCAAGGCTCCTGTCCAAGGTGGCGACTGGTCACCTGATGTGCACAGCCTGGAACACCTGGGGGCTACAGCAGAGCACTGACACAGCACACTAAACATGGGAACACGTCACCCACTGCTTGAGGACACCAGCTGTACAGGACTTTTTAGGCCTCCCTACATCTTTTTGCTCTTGAGTAAACAGACACATAAGGTAAGCATCAATTAGAGTGGAAATGTCCAAAACAAGTGTGAGAACCATCCTCATTACCTGCCCTGGCAACTTGATATTTCCTGAGGTGTACTCAGCCCAGTCAACAATCCTAGCCTTGAAAACATCCCCAGAGTGAGGTGTTGCAGTGACCCTGGGAAGATGATGAACACTGTGTCTGTCCTTCAATGGAGGTTAAGCACGAAAGACTAAAAATAATCAATACACAAGTACATTTCTGTTGAGGGTGACTGATACAGAGGCAGTAAACCCTGGGTAATTTCACAGAGGTTGTCGGAGGAAGGGGAAGGGGACATATCTCTGAAGTAACATGTGGAGGACAAAGGGCCTGAGCCATGGTGACTTAAAGGCCAATGGTAAGAACAGGAACTAAGATCTGAGACAGAACACGTGTTGGGGTTTGGGGACAGAAAAAAGGTGAATGTGTGCGGGGCAGAGTGAACCATGAGGAAACGGTCACTTCCCAAGATGAGGCTGGAGACACTGGCAGGGCCCTGAGCATGATACAGGGCTGTGTAGACACAGTGAGGAGACTGGACTTTGTCATAAAGACAAGTAACAGCCAGTGGAGATATGAGTGCCAGGACTGACTAAACTCTCTTCAAATTTAAATCTTCTGCAGAGAAATACATCTCACTATGGTCACTTTAACTCTGAGCCTATGTTCTTGTCTCCTTTCTAGGGTTTGTTTTACTTTTACATTCTGGGATGACTGTGACCCATTTAAATTTCTAAATACGACTAGACGCTCTCTTCAAAAATAATTGCCACACACAGCGGGTGGGGGTGGGAGGTGGGGAGGGATGATGGGAGAGTCAGATTGACATATACACACTACGATGTATAAAATATATAACTAATGAGAACATACTGTATAGCACAGGGAAGGCTACACAGTATGTTCTCAGTGCTCTGTGGTGACCCAAATGGGAAGGAAATCCAAAGAAGAGGGGATATGTATACATATGGCTGATTCACTTTGCGGTACAGCAGAATCCGACAGTCCAGCAATGTAAAGAAACTATACTCCAAATAAAAAGTGTTACTTATACTTTTTATTAAAACTTTATCCAGGGCTTCCCTGGTGGCGCAGTGGTTGAGAGTCCGCGTGCCGATGCAGGGGACACGGGTTCATGCCCCGGTCCGGGAGGATCCCACATGCCGCGGAGCGGCTGGGCCCATGAGCCATGGCTGCTGAGCCTGTGCGTCCGGAGCCTGTGCTCCGCAACGGGAGAGGCCACAGCAGTGAGAGGCCCGCGTACCGCAAAAAAAAAAAAAAACTTTATCCATAAAATAAGACTGTAGTGATATATACTAAAAGGTTAATACCATGTTTTTTGAGTGGGATTAGAAATGATTTCCATTTTCTTCTTTTTGTCTGTATTCTCACATAGGCTTGATATTACCTTTGCAATAAATTATATTCAAAGAATAAGAACTGCCACACACAGACACACACCCAATTTCACCAATGAATTCAGGGGTTAAGTGTTGCTCAGACTGAGAATTACTGGTCTAGTCTCTCATCTCTGTGTTACGAGTGGGCTCCCTGAGGCCCAGAGGGGACACATTGTGGAGAAGGTCTGAATTGACTGAACAGAATCAGGTGGAAATGAATTCTGAAAAGGTCACCTGAAGGGCCTCTTCCTTTCAAGAGGTACCATGTGCTGACAGTTTTTTCTTACCCAGTCCTCTACTCCCTGACAAGAAATGTAAGGGGGTGAAGGACAACTGTCTGAGTCAAGTCACTGCCCCATGGCTGAATAGGAACTGAATATGGAAGTCATCTTATGATTCAAATAATTACAAAATTCACAAACCTTATAGCCAGTTTTTCAATTCTGATCCTTGTCTATGTAAGTCAAACAAACAAAAATTACATTTATTAGATTTTAAAGCCAGAAATCAATATATCACGACTTAACTGTCCACATCCAAAGAACTCGCCACCCATCTGGACTCTGTTTCTCCCTTGTACCTGCACTACTACATCTTTACATTTCATTAGGTTTATCTGTCTCCCTATTCCTTTCTCTGAGGCCATCTTTTTCTTCCCTCTCTGTTTCCTCCCTCACGCCAGTCCTGCCCCACTCTGCGACCTGTTTCCCCTCCTGTTGCTCTCTCCGCCCAACCTTTCTGACTGTCCTAAAAATCCGTATCTTTCTGCATCTTTCTTCCCAATCTCGGCCCCCTCTCTCATCCCCTGGTTACGGCGTTTCCATCCCGGTCACAGTCCCTTCCGCCCCACTCTGTGGCACAACCAGGTGGCTGTACTTCCCATCGGCTCGCTCTTCCTCTGCTCTTCTAGTTCCTAGTTGTTCCTCTCTTCCTCTCCCAGAGCCACTTGGCTCTGAAGGCCAAGGTTCAAACTCCATTCTCTCCGGCCACTCTCGGCGTGAAGTGCCTCGCCACTGTATTGTCCTCCCTTCTACTGGTGATCCAGGGCCCCTCTTCCCACGCTGCAATGCCATGGGGTCTCCCCCATTCCCTCAATATCTCAGTTATTCCTACTTCTCTGTCAGTCGCTCCGTCTCTACTCCTCCCACTTCTCATCGCCCACGTGTTTCCAGAAATGGCGACAGAATAACACACCCGCTTAGCGGAAAAGAGATATTTTCCAGCGGGTGGAATTCAGAAAGAAACAACACTGGGTGTCACGCGGCTGGCCCAGGTCACCTCTCCCTTCGCGGGGTGAGGGGAAGGGCTGACTAGGAAGGGGAGGCCGGAGGAGCAGAAGTATTGGCCTTTGGAGACGCGAGGACAGAGGGGAGGGGAGGGAGGGAGGGGGTCTCAGGAGAGGGGCGGGCTCTCCAGAATCCCAGGACGGGGGAGAGGACGCGGCCTGTCCGGGAGCGGGGCGGCCGGCGCTGCCCTCCAGGGGTCGCGAGGGCGAGGCTGGGGGCGCGAATCCACCTCGCGGAAGAGGACGTTACGGGGTGGGCCTGGGGGGGTGGTCACTGAAGGTCTGAAGCAGGAAAACGGCGCTAAAGACCGTGTCTACGTGGACTGAAGGCCATAAAGCGAAGGGCAGGGACCAGCCTCAAAGCGATTTCAAGCCCAAAGGAAAACATACCCGACCTCTAACGGCGACGTCTGGATCTATTAGGTAGGAGGCCGGATGCTGGGATTTACAGTTCATAGTAACTCCGAAGCCAGTAGGTTGCAGTACGAGGAGCAGCGAAGCACAGATCTTCACTAGCGATGGGCAACTTACCTCTGCATCTTACCTCGTACCGTGACCTTCAAAACACGGCCCGTTTCCGGTTCCGCAGGTAACTACTAATTCGGGGGGAGAGGCGGAGCTCCAGGGGCGGGGCCTGGGCGGAGCGCTGTGTGCGAGGGGCGGGGCGAGGAGAGAGCCCAGATGTTGGGATGGCCAGAGGGCGGGGCTGGCAGCAGGGAGCAGGGCAGTCACTTCCATTAAAAACTAAGACGTTTCCTCTTAACTAAAGAACGGTTTAAATAAAAAGCTCCCCCACTCCGCCCCAAAACAGGTTGCTCTAAAGTCCCGTTAGTGAGGCTGAAGCAATTCAGAGCTCTGGAAACTTGGGTCTCCAAGTGGTAGCTGTGGGGCGGCGACTGGAGCCTGGACCATTTCCTGCAGTTAGAACTAATAAAAGCAATTCAGGAAACAAGAGCTGGACTTGTCTTTCTATTACAAACTAGAATGACAGAATTACAAAACTCTGGGTAGTATGGGCTTTTTTACACTGAAAACTCTACAGAACATTCTGTTTCTATTCCCTGCTCACTCAGGAGGCCAAACTCAACGCTCTGCTCATTTCCAGACAATCAGGGACTAGACCTGAGGTCTGAGACTGGTGAACTAAGGCATGTGATAATTCAGGGCACTAACCGTTGCTATAAAAAGAGCAATAAATTGTAGTATTCTTTTTTAGGTAAATTTTTTGATTGTTTTGCTTCTTTTTGCCTTTTAAAACCTGCTTTCCCCCGGAGTATAACAGAGAAATACTTGAGATACATCACTATTCAGTAAAGGTGTACCACAGGATTCTCTGACTTAACGTATCTTGTGAAAAGATTAGGACAGTAAGTTTAGTTAGCATCCAGCACTTCATATAGATACAATAAAAAGAGAAAGAGAAAGGTTGTATTTCTTTGATGAGAAGGCATTATTCTTTAAAATACTTCTATTCTACACTTAATTTCCTTCAAATATCTTTGAGAAAAACTTCTTTATATCATAGTACACTTAAGTCAAACATAACTAAAAATAATTTAATTGTGATTAGATTTTTATTTTGAAATTGTAACATATTTTAGCTGTTTCTTTTTTTTAATATTTATTTTTTAAACCTTACTTTATTTTTGGTTGCATTGCATCTTCATGGCTGCACACGGGCTTCCTCTAGCTGATGCAAGCAGGGGCTACTCTTCGTTGAGATGTGCAGGCTTCTCATTGCAGTGGCTTCTCTTGTTGTGGAGCACAGGCTCTAGGCACACAGGCTCAGTAGTTGTGGCTGACGGGCTCTAGAATGCAGGCTCAGTAGTTGTGTCTCGCAGGCTCTAGAGCGCAGACTCAGTAGTTGTGGCACATGGGCTTAGCTGCTCAGTGGCATGTGAGATCTTCCCAGACCAGGGATCAAACCCGTGTCTCCTGCATTGGCAGGCGGATTCTTTTTTTTTTTTTCCCACTGTTCAAGGTTTATTTATTGTTTTAGTTGGTATAACACTTAGATAGTTGGCTGCATTATTTATGTAGATTTTTCTTTTTTACATTACATGGCAGTGTATACTATTCTGATACATATAGTAGTACATAAAATAAGATTCTTTAGAACAGTTATGCACAAGACATGCAATACTGGATTTATAATCAATCCCAGAATGTGATTAATTGGAGAAAAAAAGTTGGATTAGGCATCTTGGCTAAAGGAACCACAAGTTATATAACACGAGTTAAATACACATCTGGTTTGAAGGGCAACTGCAGCATCTGCAACACTGTCAGTGGTACCACTTGAGGAAGTAGAACTATTTTGCACGAACCAATTTAGGAACACACAAGATGAGTGCCATGGAGCATCAGGATACAGCTGCAGGGTTTTATGAACCATTCCTATTGCTAATGTTAGGAAACTGATGTTTTTCCTAGGCTGTCTTAACATTACTGCTTTTGTCACAGATCAGATATAAAGGACAATATGCACAACCTTCAACTAAAATCCTGTTGTAGCCTAGACAGTGAAGTGGTATATTAGACTTTAAAACTGCAGCTCTTTCTGGATCCCCCAAAGTGTATCTGCACTCTTCTTCAAACAGGCCTGTTCCTCAGGAGTCAGAGTCACTTTCATAACATCCGAGATTCCATTCTGTCCCAAGATGCAAGGAACACTAAGGAACACATCCTCTTTTATTCCATAGAAACCCTTAATCATGGTGGGAATCGGATGTACCCGCCTAAGATTCTTCATTATACTTTCTGCCAAATCTGCCACAGACAGTCCAATGGGCCAGGATGTGTATGTAGCCTTTCAGTCTGATCACCTCAAAAGCACTGTCAGCCACCTGTTTGTGAACTGCCTTCCACTGTTCCTTATCTGCATCAGTGCCTAATTCGGGGTGCAGATTCTTCAGGGAGACACCAGCAACATTCACTCCACTCCATACAGGCACACTAGAGTCTCCATGCTCCCCAAGGATCCACCCATGACAGCTTAATGGGTGAATTCCCAGCCTTTCCCCCATGAGGTAACAGAACCGGGCTGAATCCAAATTGCAACCGCTTCCAATAACACGGTTTTTGGGAAAGCTGCTTATCTTCCAAGCTGCATAGGTCAAGGTATCCACTGGATTGGAAACAACAAGCAACTTGCAGTTTGGGCTGTATTTTACAATATTAGGAAAGATGAATTTAAAGATGTTCACATTACACTGGACCAAATTAAGATGGCTTTCTCCCTCTTGCTGGCATGCCCCAGCTGTGATAATAACCAGCCTGGAGTTTGTTGTCACATTATAGTCTTTGCCAGAGACGATTTCTGGTGTTCTAAGGAAAAAGCTACCATGTTGGAGATCCATCATCTCTCCCTTCAGTTTGTCTTCTATGACATCAACAAGAGCAATTTCATCTGCCAAGTCCTTCATTAAGATACTGATGGCACAGGCCATGCCAACAGCACCACCACCAACCACTGTAATCTTATTCTGGGGGACATGTTCTTCCTTAATAAGATTCTGAATCAGCTGATCCTTGAGAGTTGCCATATTGGACTTAGAACCGAAAGGAATCAGGAGTGCACGTCGGGTGGGCTGGACTCGGAATTGGCGGTAGCTGCTCGGGTACTCCGAGTGGGGAGCGGGAGGGGCCTTAAATAGAACCGCGAGGCTGACGTCAGGGGGGAGCCGGGCGGACGTGCGGGAACCCATCGGCAGGCGGATTCTTAACCACTGCGCCACCAGGGAAGCCCTAATATTGATTGTCTGATTGATTGATTTGGTTGTGCCAGGTCTTTAGTTGCAGCAACTCCTTAGTTGCGGCTTGCAGGCTCCTTAGTTGTGGCATGCAAACTCTTAGTTGAAGCATATATGTGGGGTCTAGTTCCCTGAGCAGGGATCGAACCCGGGCCGCCTGCATTGGAAGTGCAGAGTATTAACCACTCTGCCACCAAGGAAGTCCCTAGGTCTTTGTTTCTATTTCTGAAAGTTCTGTTATGTGTGGATGAGAAAGCCTGTAAAGTATACAGTCTTCAGAGGAAATTAAGATTAGTTTCATCTAAAGATTAATCATTTTTACAATGTTTTAAGGGCATTTTATAGGGGGATATATTCTCTTTAATACAAACCCTAAAGAAATTAAAACTAGGTTATCAGCTATGCAAAAACTTCATTTCAACCCTCGATATATTTATGGAAATAACTGTTTGATAACACCTACAATGTATGTTTTATTACAGGCCTACATGATATTTACATAGGGAAATAACCTAATTACAATATTTTCAGGTAAACGAATAACCTGCCACAATTCACCCTTGTGAAACAGATCATTTGAGTAAATACTTTGAATTACAGACTTTTTTTTTTTTTTTTTGCGGTACGCGGGCCTCTCACTGTTGTGGCCTCTCCCGTTGCGGAGCACAGGCTCCGGACACACAGGCCCAGCGGCCATGGCTCACGGGCCCAGCCGCTCTGCGGCATGTGGGATCTTCCCGGACCGGGGCACGAACCCGTGTCCCCTGCATCGGCAGGCGGACTCTCAACCACTGCGCCACTAGGGAAGCCCCCAGACTACATTTTTAATTTGAAAATCGCCACCACCCAGAAAACAAATCTAAAATCACAGATGATGGCCAGGAGAGGCTAGGTAAAGTACTCCATAATGCGGTGATCTCAGCATTTATTTGGTGTAGGTAACTGGCCAACAGGGATCTCGAGCCTTTCCCCTGACAACACATCCTATGGAACAGCCCACAGAGTCACAGCAAGTTTAAGTTCCTGTTATGACTGACTCCCCCAACTGCCCTTGTGATAACCATTTTCCCCTGTCACCCAAGGCTTTCGCCTGGTTCTTCTTTGGATGAGACACGCTTCCAACAAGGAAGCCTACCAATTCCTGTGTTTTTGGTTTGCACTGACAAAGGCAGCCTGACTCAAGAAGCCAAAACGTTTCATCCATGGACCCTAATGAAGGTACATGCCTCAGGGCATGCCCCATGCTCTCTGCCTGCACCCTTCCTTGAATTCTGACGTGTTCCCTCCAGCTGTATCTTGGACCTCCTCCAGGACCTGTGAGTAATAAACACCTCCATTTCACGTTCCCTTGCAGTCTTTTACTGAGTTGCGGCTCAACCATCGGTATGAAGAGGCTCTCGTTAACAAATGCTAAATTTAAAAAGTCACAAGAGGGATATTAGACAATTCTATCAAATGTATGAAGAATAATGAACAGTAATTCTATACAATTATATTGTTCCTTGTTCTCTGTCGTGTGTGTGTGTGTGTGTGTTTGTGTGTGTGTACACTCGAAGGTTTCACACGGGTAGGGAGAGGACAGTAGAGGAACCAGCACTGGCCTGGCAGTAAGAAAGTAGCCGCTACAGCTTCCCAAGAATGTGCCTCTGTATGTGCCCAGGGTTTTTATCTCCTGTTCTCCCCACTCACAGGTAATTACAAGATACCCTAGCTCATTGAGGGGGGGCCTCCTACATGCCCCCTTAGGTTCCCAACATCTGCAGCCTTAGCACAGGGAAATCACTATCGCTGACGCTGTGCAGATGACCTGCCGGAAGGCAAAGCTCCTGTCCAAGGTAGTGACTGGTCCCTGGATGTGCACACCTGGAACACCTGGGGGCTACAGTAAAGCAGTGACAGAGCACACTAAACATGGGGACAACTCAGGACACTGCATGAGGACACCAGTTCTGTAGGGCTTTTTAGGACTGCCTACATCTTTTCCTCCCATCGTGGGAGGAAGAGAAACACGGTGCACCCTTCAACGAATGGAAAAGGGGAGACTCCAAATGATCAATGGAGAAAGGCATTTCTGATGAGGGGGGTTGATACAGGGGCAATAAACTGGTGAATGTGACAGAGACTGGCTGGAGGGGATGGTGGGGACCTCTCAGAACCTAGAACTGAAGGAGGACAAAGGGCCTGAGCCATGGTAACTTAAAGGCAAAAGGTTAAAACAGGAACTAAGATCTGACACAGAAAAGGCACCCCAGGAAGGACCCTGAGTCAGACCAAAAATGGAGCAAGCCAGATGACTGGCCAGAGACAACCCGGAAACTAACCCCACGACCATCTACCTGAGACTGAGAGCCACATGACAGAGCCGTCCTCCTGGGGTCCCTTACCCTGCTGCTCTTCACTCAGGCACCCCTTCCCAACAAAGTCTTTTGCTTTGTCAGTACGTGTGTCTCCTCGGACAATTCGTTTCCGAGTGTTAGACAAGGGCCCACTCTTGGGTCCTGGAAGGGGTCTTCCTTCCTGCATCAAAGTATGAACGCTACACATGCACATTTTTACCAAGTGGGTTGAACAAACTAAAATTAATCCAGAATTACAGTGGCCATTATGACTATCATTCCATCTCCCAACACTCGTTTTCCTTAAGACTAAATCTGAAGACTGCAGTTCTAAAATTAAACAAGACGAATGGTATATTTATTTTCATGGCTACCTGGAAGCTTCCAAACAGGAACAATATTCTAAAATTGCCTCTTTGCGAAACATTTTCTGAACTGACCAAACCAACCAAAAAGCTAGAAATGAACAAAATAGCTTCTGAAGCCTTATGCTGTGAGTGTTCTCCTCCCCCAACTTGACAACTTGTGTGTTTTCTCAGAACCCTTTGTTTCAGACTCCACCATACAACAGTGGGAACCTTAGCAGGGCAGGAAGGATTCAGCACAGTAAACTCTTACACAGAGACCAGCAAGGCAGTTTTCCCACACTTTCCTTCAAGTCACTGTGGTCTCTGGTGAGACCCTCAGCTGGACCCGACGATCCCCTCCAGGTCACAGACCAGCCCTGATCCATCCCCACGCAGAGCAGAGTCCCCTCACCCTCAGCCCAGATCTCAGCCCTCAGGAACGGGGGGACTCAGTCATGATGCTCAATGGTACATACAGATTAGAACATACAGGAGATCCTTAATATTATTTATTAAAGTTGGGCCCCACCCTGATAATACGAAAGAGGATCTCTGGTCAGGGGGCACACATGTATTTACAAAATGCCTCATCCATCTAATGTGAAGACTGCATTGAGCACCACTGACGGACAAACTGATAATGAAAATGTGGTGTATATATATTCTATATATATATAAAATGTGGTGTGTATATATTCTATATATAAAATGTGGTGTGTATATATTCTATATATGTAGAATGCAATATTGCTCAGAAATGTTGCCATTTGCAACAACACCAATGGCTCTAGAACGTACTATGCTAAGTGAAAAAAGTCAGACAAAAATAAGTACCACATGGTTCCACTTATATATGGCATTAAAAAAAAAAAGTGGAATACAGTGAAGAGAGACTGGTAGAACAAACATATGATTTTCAGAAAGGGGTAAAGGGGTGAGATAAGAGGGGCATATTTCAGGGACTTCCCTGGTGGTCCAGTGGCTAAGACTCCATGCTTCCACTGCAGGGGGTTCGGTTTAGATCTCTGGTCAGGGAACTAAGATCCTACATGCCAGGTGGTACGGCCAAAAGAAAAAAAAAAAAAGTTAAGAGGATCACATTTAAAACTGCACAATAGATAGGTCACAGTGATGTAATATACAGCATAAAGAATATGGTCAATAACGTCATAATAATTTTGTTTGGGGACACGATGGCTACTAGACTCATTGTGGTGGTCATTTCATAATGTATACAAATATTAAAACAGCATATAGTGCACCTGAAACATTATATTGTACATCACCTATATTCCAATTAAAAATAAAAAGAGAGGGAATTCCCTGGTGGTCCAGTGGTTACGACTCGGCGCTTTCACTGCTGAGGGCCCGGGTTCAATACCCGGTTGGGGAACTAAGATCCCACAGGCCATGCAGTATGGCCAAAACAAACAAAAAAAAATTTTTTTTAAATAAAAACAAACTCCACTGTGGAGCGATACCATATAAAACTAATGTATGCGGCAAAGCCAGGAACCAGGGCTCATACCTCACTTGGTATCAGAATATACATTTTTGAGGAAAAAAACACACAAATATATGGCAAAGCTGATCCAAATTTTAAGCCTTCTGGAACATAATAGAATTCTTTCCAGAAATTTGACAAATGTAATGAGTGTGATCAACTTTGTAAACAATACACAGCTTTGTGGTCATGAAAGTATTCATATAATATGGAAACGGTACAAGTGAGTCAAGGCCTTTCAGCAATTACCTCAGCATACGCCACGAAGAATTCATACTAGAAAGAAATGACAAATGTAATGGAGATAAATGTTCAAACAATGCTCTCAATGGACTTAATGCTAAAAGTTTACACTCAGGGGAACTAGGTTCATTACTTATGAAGATCAACCAAAAAAAAAAAAAAAAAGATCAGATAGGACTCGGTGCTTTCACTGCCATGGCCTGGGTTCAATCCCTGGTCAGGGAACTAAGATCCTGCAAGCAGCATGGAACAACAGGAAGAAAAAAAAAAAAGGCTACTTAAAAAAAATAATAAAACTAGAGGCTGTAATACAGAGTGAAGTCAGAAGAAGAAAAACAAATACCGTGTATTAACGCATATATGTGGAACCTAGAAAAATGGTACAGATGAACCGGTCTGCAGGACAGAGACAGACACAGATGTAGAGAACAAATGTATGGACACCAAGGGGGGAAAGTGACGGGGGGAGGGTGGTGGTGGTGTGATGAATTGGGAGATCGCGATTGATATGTATACACTAATATGTATAAAATGGACAACTAATAAGAACCTGCTGTATAAAAAAAAAAACTCATGAGATGGTGTCTATCAATGAAGCAAGGATACCTGTGGAAAAGTCTAATTATCTGCATATTATTAAATGTTTTTATTCAATTATTTGAAGTTTCTTGAAAACGGTGTATTTTTTTTTTTTTTTTTTTTGCGGTACGCGGGCCTCTCACCGCTGCGGCCTCTCCCGTTGCGGAGCACAGGCTCCGGACGCACAGGCCCAGCGGCCATGGCTCACGGGCCCAGCCGCTCCGCGGCATGTGGGATCCTCCCGGACCGGGGCACGAACCCGTGTCCCCTGCACCGGTAGGCGGACTCCCAACCACTGCGCCACCAGGGAAGCCCCGAAAACGGTGTATTCTTATTAACGACCTATAACCTGAAGTTTGAAATCTGCTGTTATTCTTTCGTTACTCGCTATTCTTTTATCACCATGATGGTTTTAGGGAAGGGATGGGTAAGATGAAAGGACCTACTTCATTAGGTGGGATTTATTCATATCCAGATTACTGTGAAAAACTAGGACACTCACTTTAAGGTGCAATGTTATAAATAAACTTGACAGCATGGGGAGGGGCAGAGTATAGATATAAAACTATTATCTAAAATATAGTGCTTTTTGCGGTCATTGCCCCTTCTCTAGATTTGCTATGACTGAGGGCTATTGTTGATGATTATAGGAAAGGGTTACCCTACCAGATGATCGTGAAACACAGTACAACTGGACACTGAGAGAATGAAGTTTTCATATGAGTATCACGATGGCAGAAAAAATGGAGGGGAACAATGGTCTTCTGTCCTCTTAAAAGGGAATAGCTGTTGTATATCATTTATTAATGAAAATTAGTATTATTTCTAGACACTGAAGACATGGTGTTACAGAGGATAGTTTAATGAAAAGAACTAGAGTAAAACATGCTTGTGAGGGATTCAAAAATTAATGTAATCTTTCCTTTATAATCCTGAATGAGTCATAAGCTTTCTATTGACCCCACAGTATCCCACCTCTTTGGGGCACTTCATAATACATCGTTAGGCTCTCTAGGTTGAGGGGCATCTAAACAATTTCTTTCCATGTTATATATAAAACGACATTCAACTTTGGAAATACATATTCATAATCTGCATTTGACTTATGAACTCCAAAGTGTATCCCTGATTATTTCTGGGACTATGAAAATACCAAGTCGGTGAAACTTCAGATTCAAGCTCCCTACAAACTGCCTCTCCTTACCTGAATATACACAAGATTATATTTTTACATGCCTTTTTTAGTGCTGAAGTTAGACCCATGGTTTGCATATCTACATGAAATGAAAATAGAAATATAGTAAGCATATGAAAACTATGAGGAAATAAAAGAACATTTCATAAATAAGGATTAAAAGGACACAATCTATCTTTTGTGTTGCAGTGCTCAGAGAAATAACCGGAAAAGATCAAGGTTCATGAGTTTCCTCTAAGAATGAACATACACAATGGGATTTATAAACTATAAATTTCACGTATGCACTCTCCAAAATATTGGGGGTTTTTTTAGGATTTTTTAAAAGGGTATTTTTTTTAAATACATTTATTTATTTTTGACTGCATTGGGTCTTCGTTGCTGCGTGCGGGCTTCTCATTGCGGTGGCTTCTCTTGTTGTGGAGCGTGGGCTCTAGGCATGCAGGCTTCAGTAGTTGTGGTGCACAGGCTTAGTAGTTGTGGCTCGCAGGCTTTAGAGCACAGGCTCAGTAGTTGGGGCGCACAGGATTAGTTGCTCTGCAGAACTGGGATCTTCCCCGACCAGGGCTTGAACCCATGTCCCCTGAACTGGCAGGCAAATTTTTAACCACTGCGCCACCAAGGAAGCCCTATTTGTTGTTAATTACTTTTGCTTTTTTTTTTTAATTAATGAATTTATTTATTTATTTTTGGCTGCGATGGGTCTTCATTGCTGCGTGGCTTTCTCTAGTCTCTGAGCGGGGGCTACTCTTTGTTGCGGTGCCCAGGCTTCTCATTGCGGTGGCTTCTCTTGTTGCAGAGCTCCGGCTCTAGGCACGCAGGCTTCAGTAGTTGAGGCTCGTGGGCTCTAGAGCGCAGGCTCAGTGGTTGTGGCTCACGGGCTTAGTTACTCCGCGTCAGGTGGGATCTTCCCGGGCCAGGGCTCGAACCCATGTCCCCTGCATTGGCAGGCGGATTCTTAACCACTGCGCCACCAGGGAAGTCCCTGCACTTTTGCTTTCTCTGCTGGAAAAAGATGGAACCCCACACAAAGTTTAGTTTGGAGGGCTTCCTGTGGAGACCGGGGTGGACCAAGTTGTTCCCAAAATGGCTAGAGAAAGTAGAGCAGAGAATGGTGATGTTCTTGCGTTACGGTGGATACAAGACTGGGCTGTGGTGATAGTACTTGCTTGTGGTGTGAACCTACAAGTCCTGCCAAGGGATGGAGCGCTCAGGCTTTACTATCAGCCTGCCCTGATAACATGGGCAGAAGAGGAAGAGCTTGTACCGAGTCATAAGGTGTCTGTAGTCAGACCTCAAAAATGGAGTCAGACTCACAATGTTTTGGATTCATTTTGTACTTCTACCTTCCTGAACAATGAGACCATAAATCTATGTTGATTTAAGGCATTTAGTTTGTGGTAAGTTGTTACAGCAGAAATAGAAATTTTAAAGAAATGATGTATATGGAAAATCAAAAGAATCTACAGGGCTTCCCTGGTGGTGCAGTGGTTGAGAGTCCGCCTGCCAATGCAGGGGATACAGGTTCGTGCCCCGGTCCAGGAAGATCCCACATGCCGTGGAGTGGCTGGGCCCGTGAGCCATGGCCGCTGAGCTTGCGCGTCTGGAGCCTGTGCTCCGCAACGGGAGAGGCCACAACAGTGAGAGGCCCACGTACCACAAAAAAAAAAAAAAAAAAAAGAATCTACAGAAATTTCTAGAAAGAGTATACGATGCAAGGTGTCAGGATACAAGTACACCATGCAAAAATTTATTGAAATTTTATATAGTAGCAATTTACAAATGAATACTGAAATTAAAAATGTAGTATCTTCTTTAAATGCTCAGAAAAGTAAAACTAGAAGAAAAATGTGTAAATCTAACAAAACATGGACTTTTATATGAAAAACTACAGTGGTCTGAAAGAAATCAAAGATGACATTTAATTTAAGTCATTTTAGAGAAACACACCACAGTGAATTGCTAGAGAAACACAGCATATTCATTGAAGGTAAGATACAACATAGAAATGATGACAAATCACCTCAAATTGACAAACAGGTTTAATGCATTTCTCCACAAAATTTTTGAAGATACAAACAAGATTTTTCTAAAATAAATATGGAAGGCAAAAGAAATAGAAGAGCTGATATATCTGAAAAATACTATGTGGGCAAAAAATATATCTGAAGTGGTTGGAATCACTCCACACAATAACAAGATTTATAATACAGTGACAGTAATCAAGACTGTGTGGGATTTGTCGAGTGACAGACACACAGACCAACAGAACAGAATGAGGAAACCAGAAACAGCCCTACAGGAGTACAGCGTACCCTTGAACAACACGGGTTTAAGCTGTGTGGATTCACTTATAAGTGCATGTTTCCCAAAACACACTATCACAGTACTACAAGGTCACAACTCGGTTGAATCCAAGGATGCAGAACCACAGATATGGAGGGCCAATATTAAGTCATACGTGGATTTTTGACTACTCGGGACTCAACACCTCTAACTCACTGCACTGTTCAAGGGCCACTGTACTTCCGACAGATTTTTGACTAAGGTAGCAAGGCAATTCAATAAATGAAGGATTTTCAAAAACTGGTAGTAATCAATAACATGTTCACAATGGGGGAAAAAACTCCATTTAAACTTCACACCTGTACAAATATTAGCTCAAAGGTAATCACTGGTTTAAAGGTAAAATTATAAAACTAAACAAGACATTTAGTAAAAACACCGCAGAATAAAATTTTGATACCCTATGGATAACGGCTCTTCTAAAAAATTGCTTACATATATTATCTGGTAAACATTTCCAAACATTAATTTTTTTACTGAAGTATAGTTGATTTACAACATTCTGTTAGTTTCTGCTGTACAGCAAAGTGACTTAGTTATACACATATATACACTCTTTTTAATATTCTTTTCCATTATGGTTTATTCCAGGAGACTGAATATAATTCCTTGTCCAAACATTAATTTTTATTAACCTAGGGTAAAAACACCTTGGGCAATTGATTTAAAGTGTTTTACAAGCATTTTCGAAAACCATATTGCACAATGGAACATACGTGTGCCTCAGGTAAAGAAATGTAATAAATTATTAGCATGAAGACAACTGTATTGTTTCCTAATCAAGAAATCAGGAGTTTCAAGAGTAAACATTCGGGGATTCCCTGGTGGCGCAGTTGTTGAGAGTCCGCCTGCCGATGCAGGGGCCACGGGTTCGTGCCCCGGTCCGGGAAGATCCCACATGCCCCGGAGCGGCTGGGCCCGTGGGCCATGGCCGCTGAGCCTGCGCATCCGGAGCCTGTGCTCCGCAACGGGAGAGGCCACAACAGTGAGAGGCCCGCGTACCGCAAAAAAAAAAAAGAGTAAACATTCGCTGTTTTGTTAAACAGTCTGAATCCATTTTATGATGTTGGACTACTGACAGCTTTAGGCAGCAGGACAACCTCTTCCTATTCTACCTATGTGGGCAAACTAATTTAAAAAAAAAAAAAAAAAAAAAACCTGAGGACTCCCTCCTTTGATACAAACTGAAAGTTCAAATCTCATCAAGTGATCTCCTTAACACACGAAGCCATTGACCATTCCCTGTTCTCTTCAACCATTTTTTGAACACCTTGGAAGTCTCCACCCTTCCCATAGAAAGCTGAATTGTATAACAAACATTCTCATTAACACTTCCATATAAATATCAGTCTCAATAATGAAACCAAATTCTGTGTGGGGTTCCACCCTATTCCACTGAATGGTCACAAGTGCAAACCAGCAACAACAAAAACATGGGTTAAGGGTGAATACATGAAATTTCTAGTTTATCCACCAAACAAAAATGTCCCCATTGTATGTGGTTCATTTTGAAGAGAAGACTCATGAACACAGAGCCCTAAAAATTATTTCACTGAGCACAATAAAGGAAAAATGTGATACTACATGATCTTTTAATTTTTCTATTTTGCATATGCTTACTATTTTCCTAGTTTCTCTCCATCTAAATCAAGGTGCACACCATGACGTTTATTTAGACACATAAAAGAACAAGAAAAAATACATTCATATACTGCATACTCAAGAATGGGGAGCAGGTATTAAGGAGTGTTTTAAAAACTAGCATTCCCAAGGTAGAGTAATGCTGTAATGTTCTGTTCAGTATGGACAGTCTGATGATTAGTAGGATGTGAGCCCCAAGTGAAGGTTTTCCGCATTCACACATTCATGAGGTAATCTCCAGAATGAATTCTTTGGTGAATACATTCCTTGTCAAAAGGCCAGGCCACAATAATTACAATTATTGGTTTCAATCAGGAATGAAATTTCTAATAAAGCATAAGATGGGGACACCTGCTAAAAGCCTCGTCACATCACTACATTATTAAAGTCTCTCACCAATATGGATTGCCTGATGGCATTAAGTCAGGCTTGAAAGCACACTGAAGAATTTGACATGCTCATTACATGTGTAAGACTGCTCACCATTATGAATTCTCCGAAGACTTGGAAGGGCTGAACTCTGACGAAAGACCTTGCCACACTCATTGCATTTGTAAGCCTTCTCACCATTATGAATTCTCTGATGACGTACAAGGTTTGCATTTTGACTGAACACTTTGCCACAATCATTACTCTTGTAATTTGCTCCGTTATGTATTTTCCAATGAATTCGAAGTTGGGGTTTTTGACTAAAGACCTTGGCACACGCATTACATTTGTAAGGTTTCTCTGCAATATGAATTTCTTGATGCCTTGTAAGGGTTGTCTTCTCACAAAAGACCCTGCCACACTCATGACATCTGTAAGGTTTCTCTCCAGTAAGAATTCTCTGAAGAAGTGCAAGGACCGCATTTCGATTAAAGACTCTGCCACACACATCACATTTATATGGTTTGGATCCTGTATGGATTATCTGATGATGCCAGAGAGTTAAGCCATGATGAAAAGTTTTGCCACACACATTACGTTTGTACGGTTTCTCTTCAGTATGAATTCTCCGATGAATTGCAAGGTATGAATTTTAACCAAAGACCTTGCCGCATACATCACAATTATGTAATTTCTCTCCTGTATGGATTATCTGATGCCTACTGAGGTATGAGCCCTGATGAGAGGTTTTAGCCACACTCATTACATTTGTAAGATTACTCACTATTATGAACTGTTGGATGACTTGCAAGGTTTGTGTTTTGACTAAAGACTGGGACACACTCATTCCATTTTTAAGGTTTCCCTCTAGTATGAATTTCCTGATGAAGCCCAAGGACTGCATTTTGATGAAAGACTGTCCCATACGTCATATTTATATGGTTTTGCTACTCAATGGATTATGTCATGCCTACTGATGCCTGAGGAAGAAAGAAAGATTTTCCCACAGACACTACGTTCTCCACAGTATGAATTCTCTGATGAGTTACAAGGTCTGGATTTTGACTAAAGACCTTGGCACACACATCACATTTATGTAATTTCTCTCCTGTATGGATTATCCGATGTCGAGTGAGGGTTGAGCTCTGATTAAAGGTTTTACCACAGTCATTACACTTGTAAGGTTTCTCTCCAGTATGAATTCTCTGATGAACTGAAAGCTTTCTTTTCTGACTAAAGACCTTGCCACACTCGTTACATTCATAAGGTTTCTCTCCAGTATGAACCCTTTGATGAATTACAAGGTCTGAATTTTGACTAAAGACCTTGTCACACACATCACATTTATGTAATTTCTCTCCTGTATGGATTATCCGATGTCGAGTGAGGATTGAGCTCTGATTAAAGGTTTTACCACACTCATTACATTTGTAAGGTTTTTCTCCAGTATGAATTCTCTGATGAACTGAAAGCTTTCCTTTTGTACTAAAGACCTTGCCACACTCATTACATTTGTAAGGTTTCTCTCCAGTATGAATTCTTTGATGAATTACAAGATCTGAATTTCGGCTAAAGACCTTGTCACATACATCACATTTATGTAATTTCTCTCCTATATGGATTCTCTGATGACTCCTGAGATTTGAGCCCTGACGAAACATTTTGCCATACTCATTGTAAGGTATTTCCCTGTGTGGGCTCTGGTCTTGTGTCAGTATTGAAGGATGCATAAAATATATATTAGAAATGTTGGTTTGGACAGGAGGAGAAATTCCTTCAACTGGTGAAAATGAGGAAGTACTGCTGATACTCTTCTTAGCTTTATTAAAATCATCAATTTTCTGTTTACTTTTAAACATATGCAGTTCATCCTGAAGGCTTAACACAAGTCTATTTCCAATATGGTTGTTTCCCGCATCCCTTCCACCATGTTGACTTCTTCTATCAGTGACATTTTGGTTATGGGATGTAGGGATATTTCTGTAATTCCTTTCATCATGTCTCCACTGAAATCCAAAGTCAAACATATTCTCCTGTATTTTCGAGAGGTAAAAAGGTTCCTGGATTTCATGTCTTCCCAAAACCACTGTTTGGAATACTCCTCCTCTATCAATGTTTGATTTTAGCTGTAATTTCCTTACCACGTGTATATGAGAAATATCTACAAGATATAAAGAATCATACATTTCCTATTCATTACACTGCATGATAAATGTTTCACGTTGAATATTAAATATTCAACGTTGAATATTGAATATTGTGATATTAAACAAAAGTAACACTTTTCTCAAACAGAGTTACGGAACTTTTCAACCATGGTGTTAAATTTTTGAATAACGGCAAAGAATAGGATTCTTCACTACAGAAAGAGTGATTACACATAATTCAAATTAAGTTCAGCGTAGCATCGTTTCAACCACTGTGACAAAAACATTCAAATGGAAAAACTTACATTAGCTCTCAAAAAAGGGTATTTTCCACGGTGACCACAAAGCACATACCAACTAACAGCAAACACACAAATACCAGAAGTTTAAAAAGGAAATCTTAAGGGAGATGCAAGAAGTGAACTATGTAACTAATACTGTTATTCAAGCATCCCTGCTGGAAATGGTTTCTGAGTCATCACGGCTGCACGTATTGATTTAGGTCATCTACTGAAAAAGTTTTTCAATGGATGAAAGGGAATCATTTTTACAGTGTGAGTAATGAGGAAGGTGGAGGGATGGATGATGAAGTGCTGCAGAAACTGGGGAGATCAAAAGAACAACTTAAATACGTGACCAACGACAGTGATTCTATCCACATCAAGAGACAATGTAAATGGACTTCCCTGGTGGTCCAGTGGTTAAGACTATGTGCTTCCGAAGCAGGGGGTGCAGGTTCCATCTCAGGTCAGGGAACTAAGATCCCACATGCTACGGGGTGTGGCAATAAATAGATAGATAGATAGATAGATAAATAAATATATAATACAATACAGAAAGAGAGACAGAGAGAGACCATGTAAAGAAAGACCAGGACTGATAACAGGACTGAGTGGAGGAGAGGGAATAATAAACATGGGGTATCATAGCTTGTGATTGCACATATGTGTGAATAAAACTGTATGAGGCAACTAAAAATAATGTGGTTAAAAGAAAAGAAGAGGGGCTTCCCTGGTGGCGCAGGGGTTGGGAGTCCGCCTGCCGATGCAGGGGACGCGGGTTTGTGCCCCAGTCCGGGAAGATCCCACATGCAGCGGAGCGGCTGGGCCCGTGAGCCATGGCCGCTGAGCCTGCGCGTCCGGAGCCTGTGCTCCGCAACGGGAGAGGCCACAACAGTGAGAGGCCCGCGTACCGCCAAAAGAAAAAAAAAAAAAAGAAAGAAAAGAAGAGGACTTCCCTGGTGGTGCAGTGGTTAAGAATCCACCTGTCAATGGAGGGGACACGGGTTCAAGCCCTGGTCCAGGAAGATCCTGCATGCTGCGAAGCAACTAAGCCCGTGTGCCACAACTACTGAGACTGTGCTCTAGAGCCCGTGAGCCCCAGCTACTGAGACCACATGACACAACTACTGAAGCCCACATGCCTAGAGCCCATGCTCCTCAACAAGAGAAGCCACTGTAATGAGAGAAAGCCCGCACGCTGCAATGAAGACCCAATGCAGCCAAAACTAACTAAATAAATAAATTTACAAAAAGAAGAAGATTAAACTAAATTTTAAAAATTAATTAAGGGAAAAAAAGAGAAAAGAAGAATTGGCCCAGCAAGTAACACAATACTATTCCTTGTTTTTTGGCCATGCCATGCAGCTTGCTGGATTCTTAGTTTCCCAAAAAGGGATCAAACCTGAGCCCACGGCAGTGAAAAGAGCTGAGACCTAACCACTGGACCACCAGGGATTTCCCAGTACGATTCCATTTATAACTGTGGAAATTATACTCTGGGTATGGGGCCAAAACAAAAGGGATGTAAAAAGAGAGAGAATGGGACACTGAAGCAATATAGCAGGTTTACATTTATTACATTATTTACTACATAAGGTATCAAATTGAATATTCCATAGGCCCCATTTCTATGCATATAATCACAAAGTACATACATAATATCCCAGGAGATGTGAAAGAATGTTTTAGCCGAAACCTAAAGGAAAAACTACAATAAGGCCATCAAAAAGAGAGTTTCTTCCATATAAAAACATACAGATACAAAGAAACTGAAAAGTATAAAAGCTCCCCAGAATACTGTAAAAAGAACAAAACTATAATATAATGCAGCAATTACATTATTGGGAATATATCAAACAAAATGAAATCACTGTCTTAAAAGATACCTACACTTTGGGCTTCCCTGGTGCCGCAGTGGTTAAGAATCCGCCTGCCAATGCCCGAAAAACGGGTTCAAGCCCTGGTCTGGGAAGATCCCATATGCTGTGGAGCAACTAAGCCCGCGCGCCGCAACTACCGAGCCTGCACTCTACAGCCCACGAGCCACAACTACTGAAGCCTGCGCACCTAGAAACCGTGCTCCGCAACAAGAGAAGCCACCGCAATGAGAAGCCCGCACACCACAAGGAAGAGAAGCCACCGCAATGAGAAGCCCGCACACCACAAGGAAGAGTAGCCCCCGCTCGCCGCAACTAGAGAAAGCCCGCGTGCAGCAACAAAGACCCAATGCAGCCAAAAATAAATAAATTAAATAAATAAATTTATTTTTAAAAAAAAGATACCTGCACTCCCACATTCATAACAGCAGTAATCACAATTGCCCAGGCATTGAAACACCCTAACTGTCCAACAGATGGATGGGGAACAAATCTGGGAGATACACAGAATGCAATTTCATTTATATATAAAGAAGAAAAAAATCCTACTATTTTTAACAGCACAGATGGACAGTGAGGATATATACTCAGTAAAATTATTCAGAGAAAGAATAAAACTGAATGATCCCATTTATATGCAAAATATATTTTTTAAAAAAGAGGCATGCTGGGACTTCCCTGGTGGTCCAGTGGTTAAGAATTCGCCTTCCATTGCAAGGGACGCAGGGTCGCTCCCTGGTCGGGGAACTAAGATCTCACATGCCAAGAGGCAAATAAGCCCAAGTGCTGCCTCAACTGAGCCCGCGAGCTCTGGAGCCCACCCGTCACAACTAGAGAAGCCTGAGCGCCACAATGAAGACCCAGTGAAGCCAACAAAAAAATAAATACATAAATAAAAATAAAGTAAAATTAAAAAAAGAGGCATACTAAGAGCAACTTAAAGTAGAACAGCTGTTACCAAACTCCGGAAGCAGAATGTGGAGATATTAGTCAAAGGAGTAAATGGCTGAGGTAGCAAAACAAGCAGACAGGGCTTGAGACAGCTCCTTGCAGGTTCCGAGGTGCCAGATGGAATGAAAGAGCAGCCAGTGTTTTCCCATCTTCTGATTAGGTCTTCAAAGAGCACAAGATGGGGGTGGAACCCAGAAAGGCTCAGGGGCTGGAGTCTGGAGGCATCAGCTCTGATCTATAGAGACTGAGAACTGAGCATCCAAGGGAATCAAGTCCAAAAGGAGAGCTGAGAGAGCAACAGACCCCTTTAAAACAACCCTGTTGGGGCTTCCCTGGTGGCGCAGTGGTTGAGCGTCCGCCTGTCGATGCAGGGGACACGGGTTTGTGCCCCGGTCCGGGAGGATCCCACGTGCCGCGGAGCGGCTGGGCCCGTGAGCCATGGCCGCTGAGCCTGCGCGTCCAGAGCCTGTGCTCCGCAATGGGAGAGGCCACAGCGGTAAGAGGCCCGCGTACCGCAAGAAAACAAAACAAAACAAAAAACCCTGTTCACGCTCCTCAAAATCAAGCAGCAACAAGTTCACAGGGGCCACATAGCCGAGTGCAGCAGATCATGATAAAGACTGCCTTTGTCTTTGGTGGAGCTCCCGCATCACTGGAGGGGGAAAGAATACATTTTACATGTTGAGGGACCGAGTGATAACTAAGGGAGAAGAAAAATTTCCTCTCAGACTTGACAACGAATAGATTTCTGTTTTGGCAAACAACTCTCCCATTTGGTAGAGTTTCCCAAACACTACTAATGCTGCGGTGGGTCTGGAAACATATTTCACAAACTCATCCACCGCTTGCCTCCTTCTCAATGCAGAGGGAACGATGAAATATGCAGACATCTAACTCTTTTCCAGTAGGTACTGAATCAAAAGCACAGAGGTAGAGCACAGGGAATGAAATATTTTAAAAGTTTCCGCTTGGGCATTAGACACACTTAATCACTTAAAAAACTCCTGGTGTACCACAAAGTGGCCAGATCATCTGAAGAAAGGGCATGTTTAAACTCCTGATGCTAAATCAAGAAGCTTTTCATGCCTCAGTCAACGTGGCTTTGAGCTCAGTTAAGCAAGGCAGGGGATTCCAAAAGGCAAACCAGGGAACATGCAAAGATACCCTCCTGACTTTTGGAGGGAAGTTATCCTCACCCACAGAGATCAGGTTCCTGTAGGTCTCCAACATCACGTCCCTGTACAAGGCCCTCTGAGCAGGGTCCAGGCATTCCCACTCTTCGGGAGAGAATTCGATGGCCACATCATTCAATGTCAACTGTCCCTTAAATAAAAAAACATTTCACCAAGAGGACGTGAGGAGAGTTCTTATTTCCATACAAAATGAGTAGAGATAAAAGATCAATTAAGTTGAAGTATGTATTCTGACAGATCCATGGAAAGGTATTTGAAGCTAACTGGGTGTGTATTTTAATTTCTTATGCTTTGTCATAGAGATTACAATATCCTTCAAATCGATTTACCCTTCTCATTCTTGTGGGCAATACATAAAATATATGCAAATAAAAATTCAACACCGTGTTGTCCATGTGGAAGTGTTAGATATTACGTTCTATACACTGAGGGATAATCATCCTTCTGGAGGTGGAGGAACATGAGTGGTGTCTTCAGAGACGACAGAGTCCACAGTGGCTCTATAAAGAAAGCTCAAGATCTCCAATTATGATGATGATAACCGCAGCAAAGAGGAACATTATGGGCTTCCCTGGTGGCGCAGTGGTTGGGAGTCCACCTGCCGATGCAGGGGACGCGGGTTTGTGCCCCGGTCTGGGAAGATCCCATATGCCGCGGAGCGGCTGGGCCCGTGAGCCATGGCCGCTGAGCCTGCGCGTCCGGAGCCTGTGCTCCGCGGCGGGAGAGGCCACAGCAGTGAGAGGCCTGCGTACAGCAAAAGAAAAAAAAAAAAGAGGAACAGTATATGAACACTTCCTATATGCTATGCATTACTCTAAATGTTTTACTCTAAATGTTGTTAGCAACATCAAAGCTCATTAAAGAAAGATCTTTTCCCAACTTACAGAGGAGAAAACTGTGTCAGAGACACTCTGAAAAACTCGACTGAGTTCAGCAATCTAAGGAATCATACACTAAGCACATGAACTTGGCTGGGCTACACCATGGTTGGGCTCTGGAACTGAAGCTTAAAAATCAAAGAGTTAAGTAACACATAGAGCATTAAAATTTCATTGACAGACGATTACCTGAGAAAACTTTAAAGAAGTTCAAGGTAAACAACATGGAACAGCCTAAAAGTTCATTATATACGTGTACACGCACACATACACACAAAATGTTAGTAATCTTATTACTATTTAAACCATGAACATGATACTGTAGAAAAAATTCAAGGCCAGGGAATATATTAAAGATATAATATGAATTGCAAAAAGATATCTATAGATTTAAAATCATGATGTCTTTTATCTAAACCATGGACTTGCACATCCATGCACATATGCACACATGTCAACGATAAATTAACTGAAACGAGAGTGGTCTCCTGACAGATTTTCAGACTATTTTTTCATTATCATATTTATTCACGTGTATTTCAGGATATTTCTTATAGAAATGAAAATGTACAAACTGTATTAAACTGAGTTTCTCAACATGATCCTATAGTAGGCTACTAAAAAAGAAAATAATACAGACATTAAAAAAAACAAGAATACTTTAACTCCAATTTCAATAACTATATTCAAAAATATAAATCTGTCCATTTGAATTTATACAGATAGGCATTAACAAAAACCAAAAAGGGTTTCTGTTTTTCCACTAATAAAACATTGATTCAAAATTAGAAAAAAATTTTTTTAAATTAGAAAAGTTATTACTACTATACATTATTTTAACAGATTAAGAATAAAATTCTCACAATGGTAAAGTAAAAAGTTTCTTGGAGAATTATAAAACATAACAAAAAAGAATATGGAAAAAATATATTGTTATTAAGAAAGAACATTTCACCAATGTCGTGATCAGAAGGAAAGGGTCGATGCATTCTCTCTGACGTTACAGTGGAGTGAAGGGGGCTGGCCAGGTCTCCTGCCTTTCACCACTGTACAGTGTGCCTGAGCAGGGACCACTAGAGGAAGTAACAGGAGGAAAACAGAGAGCTAGAGTGAAAGACAAATCTAAAGACAGGAAAGGCAAACAGCAAAAGGAAGGAAAAAGACATTCTATCCCACAGACAGCAAAAGTAAACAAAAACTGTCATAAGAGACAAAGGACATTACGTAATCATAAAAGGGTCAATTCTCCAAGAAGATATAACAATTATAAACGTGTACTGAGGGAAGGCACTAGGTAAGGATGAATGCATAGGTGTCAGGAACAACACCTCAGAGTCAGAGAGGATTAGCGTGTCCAAAGAAGGGAATTTCAGGATGGATACACTGAAGAATCAACTGAGAACATGACTTCACCTGAGAAAGAGCCATTTCTTACTCCTTCTCTCTCTTCTTCCTCCTCTTCAGGGCTTCTTCCTCAGACCATGTGAGTCTTTAGAGGTCGATCTTCAAAGTTGGAAACAGGCTGTTTAATGCTTAGAATCAACACACCCCCTTCCTGAGTCACCACCACACGCACAGGGAAGCCCTCAGCATGGGGAACAGACGGTCCTCTGCTGCCCACTGTCCCAGGAGGGGCTCAGGACAGTAACTCCCACACACAGACCAACCAGTGAGTTTTCCCACCCTTTCCTTCAGATCAGGCTCCCCTCCTGGTGAGGCCCTCACGTACCCAGCAGCAGTGGGCACCTCAGCTGGACCCGACGATCCCCTTCAGGTCACAGACCAGCCCTGATCCATCCCCACGCAGAGCAGAGCCCTCACCCTCAGCCCAGATCTCAGCCCTCAGGAACGGGGGGACCCAGAGTCCTGATGTTCAATGACGGATCCAGATTGGAACATCCTGGAGAACCTTAAGTATTATTCATGTTGGGCCCCATTCCAGCTCTTTAAAAGGCATCTCTGGTCGGGGGGTATAAAACAGATGAAGATGCCTTACTCAAATCAATGTGAAGCCTGGGCTGAGCACCACCTAGAGGAGGTGAGCCCAGCACACCTCACGCTTTCTTTTTCTTTTCAAGCACTACTGAGGTATAATTGATGAATAAAAATGGTGTACATATAGGCTGTACAACGTAATTATTTGGCAGATTACACAATGTACAATAATTATCAGCATCAAGTAATTTACATTTCCATTAACTCACAGTTACCATTTTGTGCCTGTGTAGTGAGAACACTAAAATTCTACTCCCTCAACAATTCTCCAGTATATAGTAACACACTATGATCAACTGTAGTCAGCATGGTACACACAGATACCCAGAACCTACTCATTCTACAAATGACAGTTTCTAACCCTTGGGCAACATCGCCCCATTTTCTCCACCACCCAGCCCCTGGTAACAACCTTTCTACTCTAGAGCTCTATGAGTTTTACATTTCTAGTTTCCACACAGAATTTACCTTTTTCTGTCAGGCTTATTTCAGTGAGCATATTCATTCTAGGTTCATTCATTTTGTCACAAATGATAGGCTCCTTCATTTTTATGGCTGAATTTTGTGTGTGTGTATATACATACATACATATATATATATTTATATATAAAATCTCTTCATTATTCATTCGTCAACATTATGGTTCTTTCTACAACTTGGCTGTTGCGAATAATGCATTAATGCTCATTGGCGGCAGACACTTCACTCAATATACTGATTTCATTTCCTTTGGAGATCGAGCCAGAGATGGGTTTGACAGATTGTGTCTGTTCTACATTAAATTTACTGAGAAACCACCATACTGTTTTCCATAATAGCCGTATCATTTACATTCCCACCAACAGGGCATTAAGTGTGCTCTGTTCTCTGTATTGGGCCTGTGTGTGTATGTGTGTGTCTGTGTGTTAAGACAGATAAAGAGAGGATAGTACAGAAACAAGCAAGAGCCTGGCAGCAAGAAAGTTAACAGTTATTTCTTCCCAAGGATGAGCCTCTAGACTTTAGATCACTGTGGTGTTGGGGCCCTTTGATTCTTGAAACAATCTTTCCAAACATGACAGGACTTTATGGTCCATGCTAGACACATACCTAGCAGAAGCTCCCTGCTCAAAATATTCTGTCATCTGACATAGAACTCATAATTTCCCATATGGACACAAATAAACTAACAAACTCTTATGGGGTCCAACACAGTCTCCAGACCCTCTCTTAATGATCCTCATATAAAATACCAAATAACAAACCAAGCTCTTCAAAACTCATGCATCAGGAAAAAACACAGATGGAGACACCCAAGGATCAGTGGACCCAAAACCCCATACTTTCATTTACAATGATTCCAGCACAAACACTGTCGTCTCCAAAACCTACCAATTAAAAAGATGTCTCCAATGATACACATGCCTCAGTGAGACCCCAACATGCCCAATGAAGTGCTCTCTTTTGTATCTTTCATAGTGCACCTGAAATATTCTTCACTCATTGTATCTTTCATAGTGCATCTGAAATATTCTTCACTCACAACCCAAAATGCTCAAAAATGGCAAAGGTAATGCGAAAAATGATCTCTGAGACTTGCCCTGTATTACTTGGAGGTTTACACGACGATTCTTGCCCTCCCAAAAAAGCCAACACAAGTCACTGCTTTGAGTGGATTCTATAGGGCACCCTGTAGATCCATTCCTGCGGTACCATGGCAGCCATCCTCCTATACCCAGAGCTCCCTATGGGTATATCCCAGGCCACAGCTCTAACAACACTGGGGGAAAATGGTTCTCTCTTTCTAAATCCACTGTCTTCATTCCTCCTCAGGAATGAAGGTGTGACCCGATGTAACCAATACATGCAAGCCTCAGTCTCAGCATCTATGTTACAGGGAAGCTGAGCTAGGAGCCTGCGGCACCTCAAACCCACAACCACCCATAAACCCGTGTCCTGATGCTCCAGACAGAATTAAGACATCCCTTGCCAACACTTCCCCACATCCCTTGATCCCACAAGGGAGAGGTGCACACATTCACTGGGCTCAACTTGATGCCCACACCTGCGGCCATATCCCTCGTGCAGACCCATACAGGCTCTGCTTCACTTCCCCGACTTCTCTATCTCTCCTCCAGGCGAACAAGAGGAAACGTGACTTCTCTATCTCTCCTCCAGGCGAACAAGAGGAAACGTGATAAAGGGCACAAAGACCTCTCAGCAAAGATCTTGCAACAAGAACACAGAAGCTCCCGCCCAAAGGACACTGGGCGTTCAGTATGAAGGTCAAAAAGCTGGCCCTCTGGAGAATACCTGCTAGCAACTAGGGACGTTACGGAGTCCAGTTACACAGGCATTTGAGTTCAGTGAGACAGTTACAAAGAGAGAGCATCCCTAAGTTTCTTGTCTCCTGTTCTCCCTACTCACATCGAATTGGAAAATACAGTCCCTATTTAGGGCACTCTCCTTCACATCCCCTTAGGTTCTGGACCTTCTGCCCCCCCCCCCTTAGCACAGTGAAATCACTACCGCTGACTCTGAGCAAGTGAACTGCTGGAAGGCAAAGCACCTGTCAAGGTGGCGACTGGTCCCTGGATGTGCACACCTGGAACACCTGTAGCTACAGTAGAGCAGTAACGCAGCAGAATAAACGTGAGGACACCTGACAACACTGCAGGAGGAAACCAGTTGTACAGGGCTTCTTAGGCCTCCCTACATCTTTTTGCTCTGGAGTAATTAAGTAGGCACACAAGGTAAAGATCAATAAGCGCTGAAATACCCAGAACAAATATGGGAACCACCCTCATCACCTACCCTGTTACCTTCGTATTCCCTGAGGAGTACTCAGCCCAATGGAAATTCCTAGCATCTGAAAACATCCCACGAGTGAGGCGTTGCAGTGACCCTGGGAAAAAGATGAACACTGTGTCCTTCGGTGGAGGTTAAGGACAAGAGACTCAAAATAATCAATGGAGAAGTGCGTTTCTGTTGAGGGTGACTGATATTGAGGCAATAAAATCTGGTTAATGTCGCAGAGATTGTCGGGGGGTGGATGGGGAGCCATCTCTGAACTAAGACCTGAAGGAGGGTATATGGCCAGAATCATGCTGATTTAAAAGAAAAAGGTAAGAGGAGCAACTAAGATCTGAAACATGAAAGGTATTGGTGTGAGAGAGAAAAGGTAATGTGACCAGGACAGAGTGAACCATGAGAACAGGGTCAGCTCCCAGGATGAGGCTGGAGACGCCGGCTGGGCCCTGAGGATGATACAGGTCTGTGTAGCTACAGGAAGGAAACTGGATTTTGTCCCGAGGACAAATAAAACCCTAGCATTTTTGCTTTTCATTCTGGGATGACTGGGAACCGTGAAAAATTCTAAATAACACAGGACACTCTCACTAGAAAGAATTCCCACACACAAACACACAATTTGGCCAAACACTTCAGGAGTCAATATTCCTCAGACTCACAGTTTCTGAGTCTAGCCTCTCATCTCCACATTACAGGTGGGCTCCCTGAGGAAGCCCAGAGGGGAGACATGTCTGAGGAAGCCCAGGTTGAATCCAGAGAATCAGGTAGAACTAAAGTCTGAAATGGGATCCTGAAGGGCCAGTGGGCAGACTTTGTCCTCATAGCCTGTCGAATTTAAAACACCAGGACCAACCGTCACGTTCCTGACCAAAGGAAACTTCTCTTTCAAGGTCTGATCAATTCAATTGAGTATTCAATTCTTCTTTCCAGAAGATGTCAGTAAAATATTTAAACATGCAGATTTGCAAAAATACAGCTACTGGTGAAGAAAACATTGTAAGGGGTCAGCTGAAAAATAAACTGTGAACAAACTTTTTCATCATGAATAGATGGCTCTGTTGGAGGAAGGTTCCAAGTCAATCCAACTCATCCTTCATCATTTGCAAAGAACACTAAAGAGGGACCTGAGTGAAACATCTTCCTGTCACCTCACAGCTATTCTAACACACCAAATAAAAGAGAAAAAAGACAAATATTAGACTAACTGGTTAAATTAGATTTTGACTGTTAATGTAAAAGACCAATGACCTCTTTAAAAAATACTCATCAAAATAGTCTAAAATTATTTACTAGTTATCAAAGAAGTTTTCCAATATATAAGATGAAAAGGAAAAGCACTCAGGCCTCATAGAAACCTGAATCAATAAAAAGAAATAATTTGTGAATTATTTTTAATCTAAAAATGCTGGTGTCGAAGTCTTTCAAAAATTGAGGATTTACCTTATTTAGAAAAGAATGACATGAGTAGACTACCTAAGGGAACCAAACTTATTCCAGAAGTTAATAATTACCCACAGGAAAGTAGAAATTGAATGCACTAAGATTTATTCCAAGCTACACAAAGAATTAAATGTAAAGAAACCAGAAAGAAAGAAAGAAAATTCATTACAGAAACCAAAACTTTTAATGTTCCTTTAAAGAGGCACCATGTGGTGACAAAGCTAGTCATTTCTTGTGCCACTAGTCTCTCTCCTCTCCTCTACCTCATGCCAGGAAAATGGAAGGGGGTGACCCACAACTGTCTGAGTCAAGTCACTGTGCCTTGGCCGAACAGGAACTGCAAATGGAAGTTATCTTTTCGTACAAATACTTACAAAATACACAAACCTTTCACTTTTTGCACTTCCCATCCTCATCTGTCTAACTGAAGCAAATAAATTTTAATTCATTAGATTCTAAAGCTACAAATCAACATTATCACAACATAATCATCCGTATCCAAACAACTCACCACCCATCTGGACCCAGTTTCTCACCTCTACCTGCACCACTATGTGTTTCCACTTCACTCTGTTTAGCTGTCTCCTATTTCACCTTTTTGTTCCCCTCTACACGCCTGCTGTTTCTTCCCTCCTAGTTCTCCCTCACCCTTGTCCTGCGACTTCTTGCTGCTTTCTCCCCAACCTTTATGATTGTCCTAAATATCCATGTATGTCTCCATCTTTTTCCCAAACTCAGCTCCCTCTCCGATCTCCAGATTACATCCTTTTTGTAACTGCTACAATGCCTTAGTCTGCACTCTCTGGCACCCCAGGTGGCTATGCCTCCTTCCTGCTTTCTCTCTCCTGCTCTTCTAGTCACTAGTTTTCCTCTCTTTCTCTCCCAGCACCACGGTTCTCTGAAGGGCACGGTTGCAACTCTTTCGCTCTCCGCCCACTCCCTGTGTGAAGTGCCTCCCTCCTACCGGTGATACAAGGCCCCTCCCTATGTTTCTATCCCATCGGTTCTCTCTCATTCTTTCCTCCTTCTCAGTTTTTCTGCTTCTCTCCCAGTCGCTCGGTCTCTGCTTCTCCTGATCCCCCTCGCCCACGAATTTACAAGGATGAGGGATGGTGACTGAATAAGATGCCACCCTACCGGAAGAGACTATTTTCCAGCGGGGTAGAACCTGGGGACAGACATACACTGGGTGTCACAGGGCTGGCCCAGGTCACCTCTCCCTACGCGGGGTGAAAGGAAGAGCTGACTAGGAAGGAGAGGCCTGCGGAGCAGAAGCACCGGCCTGAGGAGACGCGAGGACAGAGGGGCTGGGAGGGAGGGAGGGGGTCTCCGGAGAGGGGCGGGCTCTCCAGAACCCCAGGACCGGGGAGAAGACGCGGCCTCTCCGGGAGCGCGGCGGCCGGCGCTGCCCTCCAGGGGCCGAGAGGGCCAGGCTGGGGGCGCGAATCCACCTCGCGGAAGAGGACTTTACACTGCGAGGGCGAGACATTAACAGGTTTGAAGCAGGGAAATGTTGCGAAAGGCGGTGTCTACGTGGACAAGGTAAAAAAGCCAAGGTCAGGGACCAGCCTCAGAGCGAATTCAAACCCAAAGGAAAAAACACCCGTCCTGTGACCGCGACGTCTGGATTTACTTGGCGTGGAGGGCCGGCTGCTGTGATTTTACCTCCATAGTGACTGCGAGACCCCGAGGATGGAGTAAGGGGGACCGCGCGGCACATATACACTACAAAGAGAAAACTTACGGTCAGCCGCACGACGTTCACCTCGCGCTCACCGGGTCTGCTTCCGTAGGAAACCGCGGACACGCAGAGAGAAGAGGCGGGGCTTCCGGGGCGGGGCCTGGGCGGAGCGCTACGTGCGAGGGGCGGGGCGGGGAGAGTGCAGGTCTGCGAAGTGAGCGCGGGAGTGCGGCGCAGGGGCCGAGGTTCCTCTACCTTGACCTGTTTAGTTAACCGTCCATAATACTTTTAAGGTAAAAGCGTACAATTGTATGGGCCGGTTTTGCAAAAACTAAGAAGATTCCTCGTAAGTTAAAAACAGATTAAATAAAAAGCTTTTTTTTTGGCCAACAGATTTCTCGCACGTCCCGCTAGTGAGGCTGAAGCAATTCAGAGCTCTGGAAATTTGGGTCTCCAAGTGGTAGCTGTGGGGCGGTGATTGGAGCCTGGAACATTTGCTGCAGTTACAATTAATATAAGCACTTTAAGGAAATAAAAACTGGATTTTTCTTTGTATTACAAATGAAAATGTGCATTAAAAAAAGAACTCTAGCTATGTAGAATGGTTATTTCATACTGAAACCCTAAAGAACGGATATTCCGACCTTCCAGCCTCCGCGGCCGCCTTGGAGCCCCTGAAAAAGCTTGTGGCAAAGGGGGGCAATTAAAAAACCAAAAGAAGCAGGTCCGGAAGTTTACTCTTGACTGTACCCATCCTGTACAAGATGGAATCATGGATGCTGCCAATTTTGAGCAGGTTCTTCAGGAGAGAATCAAACTGAATGGAAAAGCTGGGAATCTTAGTGGAGGCGTTGTAACAATCAAAAGCAAAAGCAAGATTACCGCAACTTCTGAGGTGTCTTTTTCCAAAAGGTATCTGAAATATCTCACCAAAAAATATCTGAAGAAGACTAATCTCCGAGATTGGTTACGTACGTTAGGTAGGTGCTATCACCAAAGAAAGTTACAAATTGCATTACTTCCAGATTAATCAAGATGAAGAAGAGGGCTTCCCTGGTGGCGCAGTGGTTGAGTCCGCCTGCTGATGCAGGGGACACGGGTTCGTGCCCCGGTCCGGGAAGATTCTACATGCTGGAGAACAACTAAGCTTATGTGCCACGACTATTGAGCCTGCGCTCTAGACCCCATGAGCTACAGCTAAGGAAGCCCATGGGCTCTAGAGCCCGCGTAACGCAACTACTAAGCCCACGTGCTGCAACTACTGAAGGCTGCACACCTAGAGCCCATGCTCCACAAGAGAAGCCACCGCAATGAGAAGCTGGTACACTGCGACAAACAGTAGCCCACGCTCTCCACAACTAGAGAAAGCCCATGCACAGCAAAGAAGACGCAACGCAGCCAAAAATAAAAAAATAATTTTAAAAATAAAATAAAGGGCACTAAAATGAGGTATGCCTGTATAGATGTTATAGAACATTATCATAACCACAATTATATTTGCAGTTAAGTCATTTAAAAGAGTCAACAGATACTAACAAATTAAGTACAGATGTTGAGTTATGGAAGGATAGAAATAATTAGTCTTGTTAGTGTAGCAACATAATTAAGCAATTTGTCACTGAAACCAGACAACCTGGATTCAATTCCCGATTCTGTCACTTGCTGGGATGCAAATGAATGGGTCTAAATCTGTGTTTGTCCTAAAATCCTTCATTTGTGAAATGAGAATAAATATTAGTGCTTTTCTGAGAGATGAAAATTTAGTAAGTTATTAGGCATAAACCCTTAATAACAATAACTCTTACCTGAAGTGGGATAATGACGAAATATAATATAAATCAGACTGAAGATCGCCTTTCCAAAGAAAATTATTTTCTTTTTGCCCAGGATCAAGTTCTAAGTGGAGGATATTGGGTGTCAGTTGTCATGCTATATATACGTAGCACAAATCTTATTTTCTCTGCAAAATGTAATGGCCCTGAATGTGAATACCATCCATTGAGAAGTGGCAGAATGGCTTCCAGGCATTTTGGCAGTGGAGACTGTCTCATTGTCACAAACTATACTTGGAATTGTGGGGTCTTTCTATCTTATTCATCCTTATAATCTCATTCAGTTCACTGCATCCTTGTTCATTTCCACAATCTTGATTTTCAAGCACTTTACCATACCAATCCCCAAATTAAAACATTTCATCTCCCCATCTCCCCATTCTAGTTCTTTCATTAAATTGATCGCCTAGAGGAAAGCTCTTTTATCATGTTTACAGTGCACCTACTTTATATAACTCACTGAGTTATGTACGTATTCATGTCACAAGAATCGGAAAACAACTCACTGATTTATGCATCCCTTGTTGTAAAAATGGAAGATGTGGATTAACTGGTGGCGCAGTGGTTAAGAATCCGCCTGCCAGTGCAGGGGCCACGGCTTTGATCCCTGCTCCGGGAAGATCCCACATGTAGCGGAGCAACAAAGCCCAGGTGCCAAAACTACTGAGCCTGCACTCTAGAGCCCATGAACCACAACTACTGAAGCCTGCAAGCCTAGAGCCCGTGCTCCGCAACAAGAGAAGCCACCGCAATGAGAAGCCCGCGCACCGCAACGAAGAGTAGCCCCCCCCCCCCGGCTCACCGCAACTAGGGAAAGCCCGCGCACAGCAACAAAGACCCAACGCAGCCAAAAATAAATAAATTCAGTTTTCAAAAAAGCAATACATTTTTAAAAAATGGAATATGTCTGGAAAGAAAAAATAATGCTAAGGAAAAAGTGTATTTTAAAAAACACAACAGTTACTCAGGCATAAAAAGAAACGAAATTGAGTTATTTGTAGTGAGGTTGGACCTAGAGTCTGTCATACAGACTGAAGTAAGTCAGAAAGAGAAATACAAATACCGTATGCTAACACATATATATGGAATCTTAAAAAAAAAATGGTTATGAAGAACCTAGGGGCAGGACGGGAATAAAGACGCAGACCTACTAGAGAATGGACTTGAGGACACGGGGCCGGGGGAAGGGTAAGCTGGGACAAAGTGAGAGAGTGGCACGGACATATATACACTACCAAATGTAAAAGCGATAGCTAGTGGGAAGCAGCTGCATAGCACAGGGAGATCAGCTCGGTGCTTTGTGACCACCTAGAGGGGTGGGATAGGGAGGGTGGGAGATGCAAGAGGGAAGAGATATGGGGATATATGTATATGTATAGCTGATTCACTTTGTTATAAAGCAGAAACTAACACACCATTGTAAAGCAATTATACTCCAATAAAGATGTTAAAAAACAAACAAACAAAAAAAACCACAGGGACTTCCCTGACTGTCCAGTGGTTAAGACTCTGCACTCCCAATGCAGGGGGCCCGGGTTCGATCCCTGATCAGGGAACTAGATCCCACATGCAGGCTGCAACTAAGAGTCCACATGCTGCAGCTAAGATCCCGCGTACCACAGCTAAAAGATCCCGCATGCCGCAACGAAGATCCTCCATGCCTCAGCTAACACTCAGCACAACCAAATAAATAAATATCTTTAGAAAAATAAAAACAAAAATCATTACAGTAGAAAATAAACCATGTAACATATTGCTTAGTAACGTTATTTGAAATGAAAATTTTAATAGCCCTTGGATAATTGCTCTTCTATGAAATTGCCTATTTATATTATCCAATAAACAGTTCCACACATTAATTTTTTTTTTTTTTTTTTTTTTTTTGCGGTACGCGGGCCTCTCACCGTTGTGGCCTCTCCCGTTGTGGAGCACAGGCTCCGGACGCGCAGGCTCAGCGGCCATGGATCACGGGCCCAGCCGCTCCGCGGCACGTGGGTTCTTCCTGGACCGGGGCACGAACCCGCGTCCCCTGCATCGGCAGGCGGACTCTCAACCACTGCGCTACCAGGGAAGCCCCACACACATTAATTTTTATTAAACAGGGTAAATGTATTTAGCCAATTTTTTAAAATAGTATTTTACAAGCATTTTCAACAACCCAATTGAACAGTATGTCTGCTGGAGAAAAAAAAAAATGTAATAACATTATTAGCATGAAGAAGCGTATAGTGTGTCCTAACCAAGAAACCAGGAGGTTCAAGAGTAAATATTGCATCTAATTGAACAATCTGACTCCAGCTTTTGACGTTTCACTACTGACACCGAATAAGTCACAACCTCTTCCTATCCAGCCTATGTGGGCAAGCTGATAAAGAAGCCTGATGGCTCCATCCTGTGATACAAACTGCAAGTTCAAACCGCAAGTGTATCCTCCATCAAGCCTCACCCGGTAATCACATTAACACACCAAGCCAGTCACCATTCCCTGCTCTCTCAAACCATTTTAAAACACCTTGGAAGTCTCCCCTGTCCCCCTAGACAGCTGAAGTATGTAACAAATATTCGCATAACACTTTAATGTTAGCATCAACCTCAATGACGAAACAAAACTTTGGATGGGGTTCCACCCTATTCCAGTGAATGGTTACAAGTGCACATTACCAAAAATAAAGAATGTTTGGGTAGTGAATGTATGAAATTTCTACTTTATCTCTCAAAGGAAAAAGTTCCTCTTGTATATTGTTCGTTTTTAAAACTCATGAACATTGATATTTTCAAATTATTTCCCTGAGAGATTCAAGCATAAGAGATCGTATGATTTTAAATTTTTCTAATATTTCGCATGTGCTTACTATATTCCTATTTTCCCATAATGTAAATCAAGGTGCATGCCATGTACTGCATATTCATGAATGGGGGACAGGTTTTAGGGAGTGTTGAAAAAAATAAAACAGTCCCAAAGTGGTCATTTGCCCCAAAGACAGCAAAACAAGACTTTATTGCAGTTACACCCCTCCCAGGAATGTGACCTTAAACCAACCACTCTGGAATTTCAAGAATGATACCACTGAGGTAAACAAAAGGATAAGACCTTTGCCATACCTCCCCCAGAAAAATGTAACCTCGACGAAAAAATTTTTCTTCTCTTAGCAATAAAAAATTTTTTTAATTATATGTCCTGGAATTATCTCCAAGATATATACTAATGAAAAATTTAAGTATAAAACAGTGTGCATAGTACGCTGTCACTTGCATCTATTTTTTTGAACTTCATTTTATTTATTTTTTATACAGCAAGTTATTAGTTACCCATTTTATACATATTAGTATACATATGTCAATCCCAATCTCCCAATTCATCCCACCACCACCACCCCCTTTCCCCCTTGGTGTCCATATGTTTGTTCTCTGCATCTGTGTCTCTATTTCTGTGTTGCAAACCAGTTCATCTGTACCCTTTTTCTAGATTCCACATATATGCATTAATATACGATATTTTTCTCTTTCTGACTTACTTCACTCCGTATGACAGTCTCTAGGTCCATCCACGTCTCTACAGATAACCCAATTTCGTTCCTTTTTATGGCTAATACTCCATCGTATATATGTAGCACATCTTCTTTATCCATTCGTCTGTTGATGGGCATTTAGGTTGCTTCCAGGACCTGGCTATTGTAAATAGTGCTGCAATGAACATTGGGGTGCATGTGTCTTGTTGAATTATGGTTTTCTCTGGGTATATGCCCAGTAGTGGAATTGCTGGGTCTTCGCAATAAAATTCTTATGCTGCCTAGCTTCTATCTATAAAAGCTTTCTGGCTTGTACAGCTTTGAGCACCACTTTATCATCTAGATGTGATGGCGAAAACTCAGCCTCTGCACAACGGTTCCAAATCAAATCTCAGAGACAGAGCTTTGAGTGAAGTAGAAAAGAATAACTTTATTGCTTTGCCAACCAAAGGGGGACACAGCAGGCTCGTGCCCTTCAAAACTGTATGTCCAAAAAAAACACACAAAAAACAAAAACTGTATGTCCCAAGCAGAGGCAGGGGAGGGAGATATGGTGAGGAGTTTTACAGCACTTGTTCAAGGGCAGGGTTGTTGATAAGTATCAGGGTGTGTGCAGGGCCTGCTTCCTTTAATCTGGCCTCAGGTGATCTCCTGATGTTTCCGGAATGAAGAATGCTTCATCAAATTTTGTTCTGCAGAAAAGCTCAAAGATATTGTTATGTGTATCCCTTGAGGCAGGAGGATCCTATCCCAAGGATGCACTATTATTTGACTGCCCTTCCTTTGTCTCTGTATCCTGATTAGCAACTGTTTCCATCTGCCCTTTGAAACTCAGGGAAGATCATGGAGGCTCAAGCCTATTCCCTACAAACAGGAAGCAAGAGACACAGAAAGGCTTCCATGTCCAGGAGGCCCTCAGGGTCCTGCTCGGTTTCAAATGGGATGCACCGCAATTCGTGAAGCACTCAAGAAGCCCAATTTACTTGGTTCAATTTTTGTACTTCAATAGAAGGCAGAGCCTTAAATGAACTCCTATGGTATTTTCATTATAGCTGCATAAATATTCTGGAGCAGAGTTTACAGAGAATAAGTCAGGTACAAATTATGAATATATAATTCCTAAGCTGCATGTTGTTTGATTCCACCACGGAAAGAAATTGTTACAGATTCTTTCAACCCTAAGAGCCTAATGGTGCTTCTGTTATAAAGCACTGAGGTGGAACCAAACTGTGCTGGCTGAAGAAACATGATTCACCCAGGGTTATGAAAACTGACTGAATTTTATTAATTAAAACAGGATGCCCATTTTAATTAATTCAGAATTAAACTACAGCAAAATGTAATGGCAGCAGTTAAGTGTTAATCATACACATATAAATACTATTTTCATTCTTTTGATTAATTGTTCCATTCACAATTACTGGTAGTAAAGGGTTTTACGATGGAAAATGTCACAAAAGGCTGTCCGTGGACCAAAGGCAGAAAAGCGAAGGGAAGAGAGCAGCCTCAGTGCGATTTCAAACCCAAATAAAAAGATACATGACTTGCAATGACAATCTCAGGATTTGGCAGGCAGAGGGCCGGGTGCTGGGATACCAGGTCTACAGTCACTCCCAACACCCTGAGGACTGAATAAGGGGGACAGCACAGCACAGGGTCCCACCAGTAAAGAAACATATACTCAGCAGAGTGATCTCCCCATGTACTATGTTTCTGTTTCTGGAGGGAAGTGTGCCTGAAGGGAACAGGCTGTACCCGGACAGTGGTACTGTTAAGGGGCGGGGTGAAGAAGGAGCCCAGGTGGGAGCAAAGAGCGCGGGAGGGCAGCTGGTGAAGCTGCTTCCCCGCACCTTGACCTGCTTACTTGAAGTGACAATCTGTAACAGCTTTAAAGTGAAAGCTTAAAATTGTGTGGGAGCGTTATTCCAACACTTCGAAAACTAAGATGTTTCCTATTAAGATGAAAATGGTTTCAGTAAAAAGCCGTTTTTATAGCAGGTTGCTCGCATGTCCGGATCCTGAGGCTCAAACAATTCACAGGCCTGGAAACTTGGGTCTCCAAGTGTTTGCAGTGGGGCAGTGGTTAGATCCAGAAACATTTTCTACAATTTGAATTAATTTACGCAGTTCAAAGAAATAATAGCTGTTCTTGTCTCTGTATTAGAAACTAGCACGACAAATACAAAACTTACCCAGAGTAGTGAGGGCTATTTCATATCATACTCTCACCCTACAGATCAACTTTTCTGTTTCTATTCACATTCTAGCAGGAGGCCAAACTCAGCTCCAGAGACTCAGGGACAAGACCTGGGGTCTGAGACTGGAGGACTCAGGCATGTAAAATTTATCCCCCTATCACAGAAATAAGCTGGTAAGTCAGAAGCTACTCTTTATGGACGTGATGAAGGGTCTTCTGTTTTCTGTGACCTGGGAAAGAGAACGACACCTGAATTGTCAATTGAATTGGGCATCTAGACGATCCACATACATGGATGAGCTGAGTATTATGTTAAAACTCTTCCTATGCAGACCAACCTGATGGTAGGTCTTCATGTAATCCTACAGTGAGGACCTATTCAGGATGTAGTGAATCTAAATTAGTAAACAATAACTGAGCTGAATTATCCAAGACATGTTAATATCAGTCTCACTAACCAAACCAAACTCTGGGTGGGGTTCCATCCTACTCCACTGAATGGTCACAAGTACAAACTAGCAAAAACTTAAAAAAAAATGTTTTAAAGGGGAATATATGCAATTTACAGTTTATCTATCAAGCAAAGATGTTCCCATTGTATAGTGTTCATTTTAAAGAGAAAACTCATGAACATTGATCCTTTAAAATTATTGCACTGAGCGCAGAAAGGACAAAAGAGACACTGCATGATTTTAAAATTTTGCAGTATTTTGTATATGCTTACTATACCCCTATTTTACCATCATGTAAATCAAGATGCATGTCATGACATTTATTTAGACACAAAAAAGGACATGAAGAAATATTCATATACTGCATATTCCAGAACGGGGAGCACATTTTAAGGAGTGCTTAAAAAAAAAAGTTTGAAGGTGCAGAACCTCTGTAATGTTATGCTCATTATGGAGTGCCTGAAGATGGACTGTTGAGATGTGAGCTCCGAATAAAGGTTTGTCCAATTCGTAACATTACTTTCTCTCCAGTATGAATACTCTGGTGGGTCATAAGGTTAGAGTTAGGGTTGAGACACATTTAGAGAGTCATTATACTTGGAAGGTTTCTTTTAATTATAAAATATCTCACAGTAATTTAGGATGAATGCAAAAAGCATTCAGTGGGGGTCGAGACCTGAGTAAAGGCTTCGCCACACTCAATATGAAAGACTTCTTCACAAAATGTATTCTCCAGTGACTTGTAAGGTGTGAATTGTGACTGAAGACCTTGCCACACTAACAGTATTTGAAAGGTTTCTATCCATTTCATGTTCTCTGATGAATTCATAGATGTTTTTTATGTCTGAAGACTTTGCAACACGCATTACATTTCTAAGGCTTCTCTCCAGTATGAATGATGAACTGCAAGCTTTCCCTTCTGATTAAAGACCTTGCCACACTCGTTACATTTGTAAGGTTTCTCTACAGCATGAATTCTTTGATGAATTACAAGGCCTGAATTTCGACTACAGACCTTCCCACATAAATCACATTCAAGTACTTTCTCTCCTGTATGAGTTAACTGATGTCTCCTGACGTGTGAGCTGCAATGAAAGGTTTTCCCACACTCATTACATTTGTAAGGTTTCTCTCTAGTATGAATTCTTATGAATGACAAGGCCTGAATTTCGACTAAAGTCCTTCCCACATAAATCACGTTCATGTAATTTCTCTTCTCTATGAGTTATGTGGTGTCTATTGAGGTATGACCCATGATGAAAAGCTGTCCCAAACTCATTACATTTGTAAGGTCTTTCCCTCTGGGCTTTCTGTCTTGTGTCAATATTAAAGGATGCATAAAATCACCCCCATGTATATTACAAATTGTGGTTGGGACAGGAGGAGAAATTTCTTGACATGGTGAAAATGAGGCACTACTGTTGATACTCTTATCAGCTTGATTAAACTCATCAATTTTCTGTTCACTTTAAAAAATATGCAGTTCATCATGAAAGCTTAACGCAAGCCTATTTCCAATAGGCTTCTTCCCTGCATCCCTTTCAACATATTGACTTCTTCCATTAATGACATCTTTGTTGTGGGATGCAGGCATATTTTTGCAATTTCTTTCATCATCTCTCCACTGACACCCAAAATCATACATATTCTCCTGCAGGTAAAAATGTTTGATTTCACAGCTTCCATGTCTTCCCAACACCACTGTTTGGAATACTTCTCCTATATCTGTGTTTGATTTTACTTGTAATTTCTTTATCACATGTATATGACAGATATCTACAAATTAAAAAGCACCATAGACATACTGTTCATTACAATGCATGAATAAATGTTTCATGTTGAATATATGGTATTACACCAAAATTAAGACTTTTATCAAACAGAGTTATGAAACTTCACAACCATGATGTAAAATTTTTGAGAAACACTAAAAAGGACAGCGTTTCTATCTGCATCAAGGGACCATATAAAGAAAGACCAGGACTGATAAGGGGACTGACTGGACACAGGGAATAATAAACATGGGGTATCACTGCTTTTCATTTCATATAGGAGTGAATGAACTTTTTCTTAAAAGAAAAGAAGAACTGGCTCAGCAAGTAACATTATACTGTTCCATTTTTTAACTGTGAGAATTATACTATTGATGTGGTACAGAAATAAAAGAGACTTTAAAGGGGAAAGAATAGGATGTTGTACAAACAAAGCAGGTTTACACTTATTACATTATTCGCTGTGTAAGGTATCAAACTAAATACTCCGTAAGTCCCATTTCCATGCATATATTCACAAAGAACACACATAATATTCCAGGAGATGTGTAAGAATGTTGTTAATGAAACCTGAGGGTAAGCTGGAAGAGGCCATCGAATGGAGATGGATAAATTTATCCCATACACAAACATACAGATACAAAAAATCAAATAGGATAAAACTTCTTCAAACGATTTTAAAAAGAACAAAGTTATTATATAGTTCAGAAATTACACTATTGGGAACATATCAAACGAAAAAAATCTAGCAGATATACGGAATGTAGTATCATTTACTCAGGAAGAAGAAAAAAATTCTGCTATTTTTAACAACACAGAGGAACAATGAGGTTATCTGCTCCGTAAAGTAATTCACAGAGAATGAACAGATGGTACTGAATGATGTAACTCATGTGTAAAAAGAAAAAAAAAAAAAAAAAAAAGAACCAAAGAGTAACAAAGACAAAAATACTGGTTATCAAATCCTGGGGCTTGGTAGAATGGGGAGATATTAGTCAAAGGAATACATTTCCTGCTGTAAGTTGAAAGTTCTAGAATTTAATGTACACCATGGTACTTACAGTTATCAACACTATACTATATGCTTGAAAGTCAATAAGATAGTAGACCTTACATGTTCTCAAGACACATAAAAAAACTGTAATTATATCACGGGTGAATGTAGTAAAGACCCCACTGAGGTACTTATTTTGCAAGAAAAGTTCACACTATACACCTTAAACTTATACAATGATATATATTAATTAAATTTCGATAAGTAAGGGAAAGAGAAAATTTTTAAAGTACAAAGAAAAGGTTGTGGTTTATCAAGTGTATGAAAACTAATTTCAAAAAAAAAATCCAAAACAAAATAAAAGATCTTACAAGTACAAAATACGCATAAACTAGCAGAACATAGAAGAAAGAATTAGATTAGAGATCAATAAAATAGGGGGAAAAAAACTACATAAAATCACACCACCACAAGTTGGTTATTTGAAGAGAATAACAAAACTGACAAACCCATATGTAGAATAACTAACAAAAAGAGCAAAGACTCAAATTACTGAAATCAGAAATGAAAGAGTGGACATTACAAATAATTTCAACTGATTCAACAGAAATCAAGAAAATTAAATGAAGAAAAAGGAACAGTTTCAAACTCTATGAGGCCAGAATTACTCTACTACCAATGCCAGTCAAAGACACCACAAGAGAGCTTTCCCCGGTGGCGCAGTGGTGAAGAATCTGCCTGCCAATGCCAGGGACACGGGTTCAAGCCCTGGTCGGGGAAGATCCCACATGCTGCAGAGCAACAAAGCCTGTGTGCCACAACTACTGAGCCTGCACTCTAGAGCCCGTGAGCCACAACTACTGAAGCCCAAGTGCCACAATTACTGAAGCCCACATGGCTAGAGCCCGTGCTCTGCAACGAGAAGTCACCACAATGAGAAGCCTGCGCACCGCAACAAAGAGTAGCCCCCACTCGCTGCAACTAGAGAAAGCCTGCGTGCAGCAACAAAGACTCAATGCAGCCAAAAATTAATTAATTAAAAAATTAACATACCAGGGACTTTCCCCGTGGTCCAATGGTTAAGACTCTGTGCTTCCACTGCAGGGGGCACGGGTTCGATCTTTAGTCAAGGAACTAAGATCCCACATGCCTCGCAGCAGGGCCAAAAACCAAACCAAAACAAAAACCATGCCGGGACTTCCCTGGTGGTGCAGCGGCTGGGAATCTGCCTGCCAATGCAGGGGACACAGGTTCAAGCCCTGGTCCAGGAAGATCCCACATGCCGCGGAGCAACTGAGCCCACATGCCACAACTACTGAGTCTGCATGCCTAGAGCCCATGCTCCACAACAAAGAGAAGCCACCACAGTGAGAGGCCTATGCGTGGCAACGAGGAGTAGCCCCCGCTTGCCGCAACTGGAGAGAGCCTGGGCACCGCAACGAAGACCCAGCACAGCTATCTATCTATCAATCAATCAATCAATCAATCAATCAATTAAAAGAAAAACATATCAAAGTTATCAAAATTTACACCGGGCAGTGTAAGCTGTACTACAGGAGAAGTCCGCACTACTAAATCTTTACAGCAACAAAAGAGAAAAGATGCATACCCTGCACTACTGTTCAAGAAAATACTAAACGCCCTATCTAGGACAGTAAGACAAAAACCAAAAACTCAAAGTTACCCACATGGAAAAAGTACAATTTTCTTATTCTGTAGGTGACAAGGTTTTGTATGCACAAACCAAAAAGATTTCATGAGAAAACTACTTCTTCAAAAAACAACTTTAGGAAACTTGCAGCATAAAGAATCAGCACGCAAAAATCAGTTGCACTTTTATACACAATGAACAATGTCAACAGAAAATTAGAGAAGAGTCCTATAGAACACTTAGGAAAAAATTAGCCAAGGAGTTGAAAGACTTGTACACTGAAAACTACTAAACGTTCTAAAAGAAGTTCATGGAGATACAAATAAATAGAAACACACCCTGTACTCATGGATTGGAATATTCCAATTTTAATATTTTTTAATTAATTAATTAATTTATTTATTTATTTATGGCTGCATTGGGTCTTTGTTGCTGTGCGTGGGCTTTCTCTAGTTGTGGCGAGCGGGGGCTACTCTTTGTTGCAGTGCATGGGCTTCTCATTGCGGTGGCTTCTCTCCTTGTGGAGCACAGGCTCTAGGCATGCGGGCTTCAGTAGTTGCAGCACGTGGGCTCTAGAACGCAGGCTCAGTAGTTGTGGCACACGGGCTCTAGAGCGCAGGCTCAGTAGTTGTGGCGTACAGACTTAGTTGCTCCGCAGCATGTGGGATCTTCCCAGACCAGGGCTCGAACCTGTGTCCCCTGCATTGGGAGGCAGATTCTTAACCACTGCGCCACCAGGGAAGTCCAATTTTAATATTCTTAAAATGACCAAATTACCCAAAGTGTCCTACAGATTCAATGGAATCCCTATGAAAATTTCAAGGACAATTTTTGTAGGAATAGGAAAAATTACGCTATAATTAACAGGGAGCGGACCTCAATGAAGAGTAGCCCCCATTCACTGCAACTAGAGAAAGCCCGTGCGCAGCAGCGAAGACCCAACGCAGCCATAAATAAATAAATAAATAAAATTTATTAAAAAATTTAAAAATTATAGAATTAACAGAATCTCAAGGGACCCCCAAATATCCAAAATACTCTTGAAAAAGAAGATAGAGTCAGTCATTTTTATTTTCATTTTTTTTGCAGTTACAACAAATGAGTTCTTGAAATTAAACATCCAGTTTTACAAACATAGTCTGATACAAATCAGAAAATGACACTTGGTTAGAAAGATACCTGGTGCTCGGGCATCACCAGAAAAAAAGCAAGAAGTCAGATATCTCAAAAGCCAGACCATTTCCCACTTCTGAACTTGTCCTCTATTTTTGTTAAAAAAAAAAAAGAAAGAAAAGATAAAAAAAGAAATAAAGGTCAGAGACCTTCCTGGCAGTCCAGTGGTTAAGACTCCATGCTTCCACCACAGGGGGCACAGGTTTGATCTCTGGTCAAGGAACTAAGATTCCGCATGCTGTGCAGCACAGCATCCACCCCCACCCCCACCCCCCCGTAAAAAAAGAAATAAAGGGCATATATATTTATGAGTAGGAAGAGGAAACCATTTGCTACAAAAAGTTTTCCTGACAATCTCTGTCTACGTAACAGACCGCTAACCGTGAACATTTAGCACACGAGCACTGAAAAGACACAGAGCCTGTGACGTGAATCCAGCACCACACAGGAGCCCAAAGTTCCATTCACTACGCAGATGTCACCTGGCACCTCACCTCCCTGGGGGCCCTGCCACACTCTAGGACTTAATGAGAAAACCTAACACACCTGGGGGAAAATGGGAATCTAAAAGGGACAATGGTTTTCCAAAATCCTTTGGGGATTCCTAGAAGATGAGCCAGGGTGGGGTGTCTATCTTGATTTCAACGGCATCTCTCCGGCATCCGCAAAGCCCCTTCCTGCGCCACAGTACCTACAAGCACGCCCTTGGAGTGGCAAGGTCATCAGCGCGGCGACGTCGTCCAGATGACCCCACGCTGTCCTGCAGTCTTCTTCCCATCAAGGTTCAGTTTTTCTCTCTGATTTTCCATCTAGCAAATCTCCAAACCCCAGGACCTCCTGGTGGTCCAGTGGTTAAGAGTCAGTGCTTCCACTGCAGGGGATGAAGGTTCGTTGCCTAGTCAGGGAACAAAGATCCCGCATGCCACGTTGCATGGCCAAAAAGAAAAGAAAACAAAACAAACAAATCTCCAAATTCCAGTTTTTCCAGGGGTTTTTGTAACATCAGTTGCCTCTCCATCCTACATTCTAAATACATTGTTTTGATTCATTTCTGCAAAGTATTGTCAAAACTATTGCCCTGGAGACACTTCATGAAATTCTCTTTAAAGCTTTTACATTCACCGAAGTGATCCAGCAGGCAGCCACCCTTGACCGGGGCGGGGCCAGGGCTGGAAGCACTTGCACCTGAAGATCATGGCCATCGACCAAGCCCATCAGTTTTAGATTTCAAAACATATTACAAAGTAATCAAGATGATGTGGTACTGGCATAAACGCAGATACATAAGCCAACGGAACAGATTAGAAAACTCAAACAATCCCTGGAATATATGGAAAAATGTATAGAAAAGGGTGCCAACACTAAACAAATGGGAAAGGACAGTCTCAATAACAAATGGTGCTGAGAAACTAGATATCTACAAGAAAAAAATAAAGCTGGTCCTTAACCTGCATCAAAGGTAAATACTATGTGTCAAAAGATACAATCCACAGAGTAAAAAGACAACCTCTCAGGAATGGAGGTGATGAAAGTGATATAAAGAATTTCCAACGGTCAGAGGTTTAGGTTGACTTCATGGTTCAAATTCCAGGCTGGAATAAAACATCCTCTATCACTGATGTCTAGTTCTGAACTTTCCATTCCATTCCCAGTCATTAAGATTCAGTCAGTGACTTGCCCACTTAGCTTCAATTGCCTTTGAATAAGTCAGAACAAATTACCCTTAGTTGGCCTGACTTCCAGATCTTACCAGGTGTTGTGCACATTAATGCCCGACTTTCACGTGCACCATCTAGATCCTGGTTTACAGAGAGCAGACAGTGCATCCAGATGGGGCCCCTAAGCAGCTGCTGCTGGCCAATGGCATTGACACCCCGACTAAATCCATGGGGGTGAAGCCCCGCCCAGGGCTCCACCCAGTGGAGCCTCTTCACAAGTTCCAGGTCACTGGGTCACGGGGAGACGGGATCTAAGTGGAGATGACAGGCCCTGAGGGAAGGACCTGGGGGACGGTGCGTGTACAGGTGTCAGGCAGGATACTTCAGAACCAGACAAGTTTATGGAGTCCAAAGAAGGGCATTCGAGGAAGGACAGACAGAAAAACCAACCGAGAATATGACATTACCTGAGTAAGAGCCATTGCAGACTCCAGTTCTTTCCTCTTTCACCTCTTAAGCGCTTCTTCCTTAGACAAAATGAATGTTTAGAGGTCTATCCTGAAAGTGGAAAAGATGCTGTTTAATGCTCAGAATCAACACACCCCCTTCCTGAGTCACCACCACACACACAGGGAAGCCCTCAGCATGGGGAACAGACGGTCCTCTGCTGCCCACTGTCCCAGGAGGGGCTCAGGACAGTAACTCCCACACAGAGACCAACAGGTGAGTTTCCCACCCTTTCTTCAGACCTCGCTCCCCTCCAGGTGAGGCCCTCACGTACCCAGCAGCAGCGGGCACCTCAGCTGGACCCGACGATCCCCTGCAGGTCACAGACCAGCCCTGATCCATCCCCACGCAGAGCAGAGACCTCACCCTCAGCCCAGATCTCAGCCCTCAGGAATGGGGGGACTCAAGAGTCACGATGCTCAATGATGGATCCAGATTGGAATCGCCTGGGGCACTTTAAATATGACTGAGGGCTTCCCTGGTGGCGCAGTGGTTGAGAGTCCGCCTGCCGATGCAGGGGACACGGGTTCGAACCCTGGTCTGGGAAGATCCCACATGCAGCGGAGCAACTGGGCCCGTTTGCCACGGCTGCTGAGCCTGCGCATCTGGAGCCTGTGCTCCTCAACAGGAGAGGCCGCGATAGTGAGAGGCCCGCGCCCCGCGATGACGAGTGGCCCCCTCTTGCCACAACTAGAGAAAGCCCTCGCACAGAAACGAAGACCCAACACAGCAAAAACGAATAAATAAACTAATAAACTACCCCCAACATCTTCTAAAAAATATATATATATGATTGAGGTTGGGGCCTACACTGACTACATGAAGGGGAATCCCTGGTCAGAGGGTACAAAACATGTCTATGCAAAATGCCTCATCCATCTAATGTGAAGACTGGGTTGAGCACCATGGAAGGACGAATGAATAGTGAAAACGTGGTGTATATATATAGAATGGAACATTACTCAGCCAGAAAATAAATCTTACCATTTGCAACCACATGGATGGATGAAGAAGGTACTATGCTAAGAGAAAAAAACTCAAAGACAAATACCACATGGTTTCACTTATATATGGAATCTAAAAAATTAAAAAACAAAAAACGCAAAATACAGTGAAAGGAGACTCATAGAACTAACATGTGATTCCCAGAAGGGGGTAGGGGGTGGTGAGAGAATTGAAAAAGATCAATGTTCATGACTTTTCTCTAAGAATGAACGTACACAATGGGAGTTTTTGATAGATACACTAGAAATTTCACCTATTAACTCTCCCAACACATTTTTGTTAGTTTGTACTTAGGCTTTCTCCATTGGAAAAGGATGGATCCCCACTCAAAGTTTAGATTCGATGGCAGGACTGATGACTCCACACATTAAAGTGTTAGGAGTGAATTCCCTGATGGTCCAGTGGTTAGGACTCCGAGCTCAGCTTCAACTGCAGGGAGCCTGGGTTTGATCCCTTGTTGGGGAACTAAGATCCTGAAGGCCACATGGCGCGGCAACAAAATAAATAAATAACGTGTTAGGAAAATGTTTGTTACATAATGAGGCCTTCTGGGGAGAGCAGGGTAGACTTCCCAAGTTTTTAAAAATGGCTAGAGAGGGCAGAGAACGCTGATGGGCTTGTGTTACTCTGGATACAGGACCGGGCTGAGGTGATGGTACCTGCTCGTTGCGTGAACCTACAACTACTGCCAAGGGAAGGCACACTCAGCTTTATCATCAGCCTGCCCTGCTCACGTGAGCACAAGAGGAACAGTTTGTAGTGAGACTTAAAGGTGTCTATAGTCAGACCTCAAATATGGAATCAGACTCTTTCACACAAAACTGAATGTTTATTCAAGAGTAAACTCCTGATGTCTTGCTTAGGAAAGACCACAATTTTCCACCTGCTAATAATATACATACTACATTCCTCTTCCTGATTCACAGAGATCTCATTGCACGTTTGTTGGAATCCTAACCACCAGGCCAACAGGGAACTCCCCCATATCCATTCATCTGTTGATGGACATTTAGGTTGCATCCGTATCTTGGCTACTGTAAACTGTGATACTATGAACGTTCAGGTGCCTGTATCTTTTCAAATTAGAGTTTTCTTTTTTCCTAGTAATGTACCCAGGAGTGGAGTGGCTGAGTCATATGGTAGTTCGACTTTCAGGTTTTGAGGAATCTCATCTTGTCAATCATATATATTTTTCAAAGATACTGTTTTGTCCAATTTATATATTTAATTTGTATTTCTCCCTTTATGTCAGTGAAATGCTTGGAGATTGCATAAATCAAGGGGTTGTTTTCAAATTTGCGTCACATGAAAATGTACACAAGAGGAATGACACATGCAATTACACATATACATATTCCTTTTCACATTCTTTTCCATTATGGATTATTACAGGATATTGAATATAGTTTTCTGTGCTATATAGGAGGACCTTGTTGTTTATCCATTTTATATATTACTTTGCATCTGCTAATCCCAAACTCCTAATCCAACCCTCCGCTACCTGCCCCCCTCCACCTGGGCAAACCACAAGTCTGTTCTCTATACCTGTGACTCTGTTTTTTAGGTATGTTCATTTCTGTCGTATTTTAGATTCCGCACATCATCAATGCTATACAAGATGTCTTCATGAAAAAAATCTTTTCAAATCTCTTGGGTATATTTTCAAAAGTAGAATTGCTGGGTGTGATATCCTGATGTTTAAGAAATAATGACTTCCTCATTCAAATGACAAACACACAACTTCCATGAACAAACAACTGGGCAAAATTGGTCTTAAGACTTGGCCTTGATGCAAGAGGGCTGAGAAATTAGGGGAACACATGGCTGTGTGTAAAAAGGTATTAAAAGAGTGCAGAAAGTCATTATACTGAAACGATCTCTATTATACATAAAAAACAAAGTGTAAAATCTTATATATAGCATCTACTGATATTTTGTTGTAAAAAAAAATACACCTGAAAATTACATGAAAGTTACCTTACTGAATAAATACACTTCAGAATGAAGATTGTAATGGGTATACTTGCAGTGTATATATTTGTAACATATATATTTCATGTGATTTTATGAATTAAAACAGGAGACCTATGATACATTTAGAATAAAACAATAGCAAAATGTAATGGCAGCAGTTAAACGGCGAATCACATACACACACATACTATTTTGATTAAATTTCCTCTCAACATAACTGTTCTCTCAATTTCAAAGAATAAAACTAATTTCCTTTCAACATAGATGTACACGACTGCTATCACCATCCAATGGAGAAAGTGACCAACTTTTCCTGTGCATTATATCTACCTGATAATCAGTCCCTAGTAACCTGTCACTCTCCTGCCATGAAAAGCCCAGTCCCTTAATGTCCTGCCTGCTTTACTCATGGTCAATTGGTAGAGGATTCTGTCCTATAACCCACACTGGCCTATCCACAGAAGGGCTCCCTGAACGTAATAAGCACGATGAGTCATGTCATAATTTTACATTATTCCCTGCCCCTCCCTGCCACTAATTCACACACTACTGAATTTGATCATTCAGGGTCTTCGTTTTTCCAGGGAACATGGATGTGAAGGAACCATGCCTAACGAAGTTGGCCCCTTTATGTTACTGCTTCCTTCCCAGAAACAATCATCGAAGGCCTGTAATGAAGGCATAAGATCAACAGACTTTAACCTTCAGATTGAAAGACATAAATAGTAATTAAGCCTTTTCAAGAAAACTCAAATAATTATTCGTACACTGAAGATAATGGGCCATTTCCACATATCTCCTTCCTCTTCTCATACACAAGTTTTAACATGCTGTGATTTGTAATTATTCTGAAGTACGTCATAACTCAGGTTAATCTCAGACAAATAAAGGATTATTTAGTCCTAGTATGCATTCTCTGAGGTGTGGTCTATTGAAGAATTGCTCAAAATATTCACCAAATTCATTATATTTGTGAGGATTCTCACAAATATAAGTTCTTTGGTGACCCCTGAGGATGGACTGTTTCTTAAAAGGGGTTTCATGTTTAGTATACCTGTATACTTTGACCTGTAAGAATTCTCTTATTATACCAAACATGTGGATGTCTGATGAAACACTTTACAATATTCATTACACTTGAATGCTTCTTCTCCAACGTTAACGCTACGTTCCAGTTTTTTTTGTTTTAATAAATTTATTTATTTATTTTTGGCTGCATTGGGTTTTCGTTGCTGTGCGTGGGCTCTCTAGTTGCAGCGAGCAGGGGCTACTCTTTGTTGCGGTGCGCGGGCTTCTCATTGCGGTGGCTTCCCTTGTTGTGGAGCACGTGGCTCTAGGCGCGCAGGCTTCAGTAGTTGTGGCACGTGGGCTCTAGAGCACAGGTTCAGTAGTTGTGGCGCACGGGCTTAGTTGCTCCACAGCATGTGGGATCTCCCCGGACCAGGGCTCGAACCTGTATCTCCTGCATTGGCAGGCAGATTCTTAACCACTGCGCCCCCAGGGAAGACCTGTTCCACAGTTTTGATCTTCAGGTTCAAGCATTAGCAAACATATTGCTCTGTGTGGATTCTCACGAAGATGTACATTCTGAAGTCTACTGCACGTTGAGTCTTGGATAAGATGCTTATGTGGATACGTGGTTTCAAACATCTTGGGTGCCTTTCTAAAAGTGGCATCTCTGGGTCTGATATTGTGATTTATAAGAAATATGGGGCTTCCGTGATGGTGCAGTGGTTAAGAATCCACCTGCCAATGCAGGGGACACGGGTTCGAGCCCTGGTCCAGGAAGATCCCACATGCCATGGAGCAACTAAGCCCGTGCACCACAACTACTGAGCCTGCGCTCTAGAGCCCGTGAACCACAACTATTGAGTCTGCGAGACACAACTACTGGGCCAGCATGCCACAACTGCTGAAGCCTGCGCACCCAGAGCCCGTGCTCTGCAACGAGAAGCCACAAGAAGCCGCGCACCGCAACAGAGAGTAGCCCCCAGTCACCGAAACTAGAGATAGCCCACACGCAGCAACAAATACCCAACTCAGCCAAAAAATAATAATATTTCTGAACTACAAGCCTTTGGTATATCTCTCACTTTCAGGTAGGATGACATGAATTGAAAACATCTCAAAATGGATTCTTCTGGGGTAATTCCCTGTTGCTCCAGTGGTTAAGACTTGGCGCTTTCACTGCCATGGGCCCAGGGTTCGATCCCTGGTCTGGGAACTAAAATCCCGCAAGCCACGCAGCATGGCCAGAAAAAATAAAGGATTCTTTTATTTCTTATCATGATACCAGAATCAGAATTATATTAAAACTGAAGGATTATTTCACTGTGTTTAGAATCAGAGCAGCAAGGAAATATATCTGTGAGTTAGAAAACACTAAGGGCCTAATAATTTTTGCCCAACACTTGGAACACTGGGCAGACCGGCCAGGTGTTACGCGGAATATTACACTATCAGGAAAATGAACAAAGTCCATAGATACAATCTGGCCCTAACACCTTTTCCCTTTACTTATCTCTGTTCTTGAGATAGAAATATGAAATTTGAAAATTCACATTTCATATTAAAATCATGGTGGATATTGAACACAAATTAATATATTGGGAAAAGATGTCTCAAATTAATATTTCTATGAAAAGGAGACAAAATCTAAAATTGCAAAGGATTTTACGTCATAATGATTATTCTCCTTAGTCAGCCAGCAGCCAGGTTGCTAGAAAAACACTGAAGACTAAGTGGTCATGGAGGAAGAAGGGAGAGGACCCATCACATCCAACACAGCACCTTCTGGACTTCCTGTTAGGTGAGAATGATAAACCTATTTCTTTCAGTTACTGTTTTCCAGGCAATCTATCACAAATAGAAACTGTCCGACCTGAGAAATAGGATTGTTATTTAGTGATGGGGACAGAATGGAGCATTTGAGAAAGAATCTTGAATTTAAAATGTTGTGGCTTAAGAAAACTTCATGAAGACATCCCTTCACTCATGAGCTAGAACTGTTTAGCATGTGTTGCGGAAAACTCATGTGTGAACAAATTATGGTGTGAGAATTTATGACAAATATTCAGAACATTAGGCTGTAAAGTACAGGACAATTAAATTTCAGTCCACAAATATGATCACATGTTTATTTGACCATCTGACCTACTGATCTATGATCCTATCTATCACACTAACCGTCTTCGCACTCATAAAGTACATTCACTCATTCTGTCAATGGGGAATGAGTCCAATCACTGAATATGTAGGAAGAAATACAATAACCTGCCTTCAGGAGCTTATACTGTATAAGGGAATGTCAGCAATTATTAAATAAGATATGACTGTGTTAGGTACGATGAAGAGGTATATATATTAATACAATGATAGACTGAGATGGTGGCCTAATTTAAACGATGTGTTCAGGAAATGCTCAAATGAAAAGAAGATGACTAAACAAAAGCATTGATTAATTAAGAGTGTGTCATGCAAACCCACATGAAGACCATGAGGATGAGGATGAAAGTGATATTTGGAATTCAGGAAAGGAAAGAAAACGAATTGTGACCTGAAGCACCCAAAAGAGCCCAGTGCTCTGGGTCCATTTACAACTCTGGACAGAAAAAGAAGAGAATAAATCTGTTTACTTAAGGCACTCTGTGGTAATTTCGTACAGCATAAATAGGAAATTTAATTACATGGTGTATGTAGAAAAACAAAAGAACCTACAAACATTTCTGGAAAAAGAATAATTTACAAGGTATCAGGACACAAGTAGAACATGCAAAAATCGATCACAATTCTATATACTAGAAACTTACAAATGAAACTGAAATTTAAAATGTAATATCATATTGGTGAAAGCTCAAGAAAGTAAAAGAAAAATGTGTAAACTAAGAAAATAAGGGGTCAAGGAAAAGGAAGAGTCTCTGCTACACTGCAGTGATGTTCATTAGCAACTTGTAGTTGTTTGAGGGAATTGGCAACTGGAAACAAAGTTTTGCAGAAACATTCTCACCACACAAAGTGTGCACTATTCTTGCACTTCCGCTGAAGTTATGTTGCAGTTCTAGAAAATGGTTACGTCCGAATCACAAACACATCACAGAGACTGGCTGTCACCTTCTCCCCCAAACACTGTTACAAAATGCTAAGCAGGTAGTCCTGGCACCAGGAAGCAATCAGAGGAGTGTTTTGCTGTTTGAGACTAAGAGGCAGAGTCTATGAGAAGTGTGGAAAGTGCTCCCACCTCAAACAGGGATTTCTCTGGGACAGACAATAGTACAGTGGCAAAGATGCAAACGTAGGAGGAATAATTTCATAACAATCCAGCACAAATTATCTGATGCCTGGTGAGCTGTTAGCCCCAAGGAAAGGTTTTCCCATTCATAACATCTGTGAGGTAATCTCCAGAACGAATTACTTGGTGAATAAATTCCTTTTCTAAAGACCTGGCCACAATAATTACATTTATCTGGTTTCTTTCCAGAATAAGTATTCTAATAAAGCCGAAAACGTGGACACCTACTAAATGCCTTGACACTTCACTACACTCTTAAACTCTCTCAAGATCATGGACTACCTGATGTTCAGTTAGGCTTAAAAGCACACTGAAGAATTTGCCACACTCATTACATTGGCAAGGTATCGCTCCAGTATGAATTCTTGGGCAGGTTATAAGGTATGAATTTTGACTAAACACATGTAGACAGTCATTATACTTGCAAGGTTTCTTTCCATTATAGATTACCTGGCGGTAAGAGAGGCTGCACACACAAAAACTTTACAACACTCATGATACTTGTACAGTTTCTCCCCACTGTGATTTTGCCAAAGAATTGTAAGGTGTGAATTTTCACATTTTAATTTTTTTTTCAAGTTTGAATTTTGAAGACCTTTCCACATACATTTATATGGTTTTTCTTAAGTATGGATTTTCTGATGTGTAGCAAAGGTTGAGACCTGAGTAAAGGCTTTTCCACACTCAATACATTTGCAAGGTTTCTATCCATTATGTAGTCTGTGATGAATTCGAAGACGTTGTTTGTAACGAAAGACTTTGCCACACTCATTACATTTGTAAGGTTTCTCCCCAGTATGAATTCTCTGATGACACACAAGGTTTGAATTTTTACTAAACACTTTGCCACACTCACTACATTTGTAAGGTTTCTCTCCAGTATGAATTCTCTGATGAACTGCAAGGTTTCCTTTTCGATTAAAGAGCTTGCCACACTGATTACATCTGTAAGGTTTCTCACCATTATGAATTCCCTGATGACGTGCAAGGTTTGAATTTTGACTAAAGACTCTGCCACACTCATTACATTTGTAAGGTTTTTCTCCAGTGTGAACTTGCTGATGCCTCGTAAGGGTTGGCTTCTCACGAAAGAACTTCCCACACTCATTACATCTGTAAGGTTTCACTGCAGTGTGAATTTGTTGATGCCTTGTAAAGGTTCTCTTATCCCGAAAAAACTTGCCACACTCATTACATTTGTGAGGTTTCTCTCCAGTATGAGTTACCAGATGACTTGTAAGGTGTGTTTTTTGACTAAAGACACTGCCACATTCACCACATTTGTAAGGTTTCTCTCCAGTATGAATTCTCTGATGAACTGCAAGGACTGCATTCTGATTAAAGACTTTGCCACATACATCACATTTATATTGTTTAGCTTCTCTGTGGATTATCATATGTCTCCTGAGGCCTGAGGCAGAATAAATGGTCTTCCCACACACATGACATTTATAAGGCATCTCTCCAGTATGAATTCTCTGATGACTTGTAAGATGTGAATTTTGACTAAACCTCTTGCCACACTCCTTACATTTATAAGGTTTCTCTCCAGTATGAACCCTCTTATGACTTACAAGGTGTGAATTTCGACTAAAGACCTTGTCACACACATCACATTTACGCAATTTCTCTCCTGTGTGGATTCTCTGATATCTACTGAGGTTTGAGCCTTTAGGAGAGGTTTTGCCATACTTATTACATTTGTAAGCACTTGCCCTGTGTGCTTTCTGGTCTTCTGTCAGTATTGAAAGATGCATAAAATCACTCCCATGTATATTAGAAATTGTCGATTGGCCAGTAGGAGAAATTTCTTGAGATGGTGAAAATGAGGTACTATTGTTGATGCTCTTAACAGCTTGATGAAATTCATAGATTTTCTGTTTACTTTTAAACATACGCAGTTCATCCGAAAAGCTTAATGCCAGCCTATTTGAAATCGGCTTCTTTCCTGAATCCCTTCTACCATGTCGAACTCTTCTATAAGTGACATCTTCATTAGGGGATGTAGGAATATATTTGTAATTTCTTTCATCATCTCTCCACTGACAACCAAGGTCATGCATATTCTCCTGTATTTCCTGTAGGTAAAAATGCTTGATTTCACAGCTTCCATGGCTTCCCAACATCACTGTTGGGAATATTTCTCCTATGTCAGTGTTTGATTTTAGTTGTAATTTCTTGATCACGTGTATATGAGAGAGATCTACAAGATAAAAAGGACCATAGGTATACTATTCATTACACTGCATGAACAAATGTTTCATGGTGAATATATGATATTACACCAAAAGTAATACTTTTACCAAACACAGTTATGAAACTTCTCAACCATGATGTTAAAGATTTTTAGGAACACTAAAGAATAGGATTCTTTACTAAAGAAACAGTGATTACACGTAATTCAACTTAAGTTTAGGGCAGCCTACCTGCAAACACACTGTGACAAAATATTCAGTTGGAACAACTTGTATTAGCTCTCAAAAAAAAGTTTTTCCACCATAACCACAAAGCATATACAAATTAAGACTCAACATACAAGTACCAGTAGTTTTGAAAGGAAAACTCAAAGGAGATGCAACAAGAAGTGAGCTGTGTAACTAATACTGTTATTCAGCAATCCCTCCTTCAAATGGTTTCTGAGTCATCACGGTTGCACATATTAATTTAAGTCGTATCCTGAGAAAGCTGTTCAGTGGATGAAAGGGGATCATTTTTACAGTGTGAGTAATGAGAAAGGTGGAGTGATGGCTGAAGAAATGCTGTGGAAACTGGGGAGATCAGGAGAACAACTTAAATATGGGAGCAAATGACAGTGCTTCTGTCAGCATCAAGGGACCATGTAAAGACCAGGACTGATAAGGGCCTCAGTGAAGCACAGGGAATGATAAACATGGGGTATCACTCCTTGTGACTGCATATATGTGTGAATAAAACTGTACGAGACAACTAAAAATAAGGAGGTTAAAAGAAAAGAAAAATTGGCTTAGCAAGTAACACAATACTGTTCAATTTTTAACTGTGGAAGTTATCCTATGGGTATGCGGCCAAAATGAAAGAGATTTAAAAAGAGAGCGAATAGAATATTTTAGATATAAAGCAGTTGTACATCTATTACATTATTTGCTATGTAGGATATCAAATTCAATATTCCCTGAGTCCCATTTCCATGCATATTTTCACAAAGAACAGATATAATATTCCATGAGATGTGCAAGACTGTTCTTAGCTGAAACCTGAAGGAAAAACTAGAATAAGGCCATCAAAAGGAAATGGGGGACTTCTCAGCTAGGGCACTGGTTAAGAATCCGCCTGCCAATGCAGAGGACATGGGTTCAATCCCTGGTCTGGGAAGATGCCACACGCCGCGGAGAAACTAAGCCCATGCACCACAACTATTGAGCCCGTGCTCTAGAGCCTGTGAGCCACAACTACTGAGCCCACGTGCCACAACTACTGAAGCCCACTCACCTAGAGCCTGTGCTCCACAACAAGAGAAGCCACCACGATGAGAAGCCCGCACACCACAACAAAGAGTAGCCCCTGTTCACTACAACTAGAGAAAGCCCACGCGCAACAACGAAGACTCAACAGAGTCATAAATCAATTGATTAATTACTTAATTTTAAAAAAGTAAACTAAAACTAACACCACACTGAAAGGATTATATAAAATAACATAAGGTGATATATTCTTGAAATGTAACATGGTTCAAGATATGTAAACTTTTGGTGTAAAACAGTACATTAACAGAATGAAACAAAAAATAAAATGACCATCTCAACTGATGCAGTAAAAACCATATAACACAAGTCTACGGGCTTTCATGATAAAAACACTCAATAAACAAGGAATTTAAAAAGCTACCACAGCACAGTGAAGGACATATATTAACTGCCGACAGCTAACATCAGGCTCACTGGTCAAACACTGAAAGCATTCTTTCTAAATCAGAAACTGGAAGAGGATACCTGCTCTATTTCTAAAAGCTTATTCCTGGAAATCCTAGCAGGAACAAATAGGCATAAAAAGACACAGAAGTATTAAAATAGAAAAACGAAACAAAGTCATGTGTTTAAAAGCAACATGATGTAATATGTAGAAAACCATGAAGATCCTGCTAAAAATCTGCTAGAAATAATGAATGAACTCAGAAAAATTACAAGATATTAAATGAACACACAAAAATCAATTGTGTTTCTATATATTAACAATGAAAAATCAAGAAAGAAATTGAGAAAACGATTCAATTTACAATAACATCAGAAAATAAAACAAGGGGACTTCCCTGGTGGCGCAGTGGTTAAGACTCCACGCTCCCAATGCAGGTGGCCCAGGTTCGATTCCTCGTCAGGGAACTAGATCCCACATGCATGCCGCAACTAAGGAGCCTGCCTGCCACAACTAAGGAGCCGGCGACCAGCAACTAAGACCTGGTGCAACCAAATAAAAAAAAATTATTTAAATAAGTAAATAAATAAAATAAAACTAAACACTTAGGCATAACCTTACAAAAGGACAGAAAGATGTGTACACCGTAAACTAAAAACATGACTAAAAATATTAGAAAAGACACAAATTGATGCAAGGATATCCTAAATTCATGTATTTGAAGTCAATATTGTCAAGATGTCAATATTACCCACAGTGATCAACAGATTCAACCCACTCCCTAGTAAAATCCCAATAGCATTTCTTGAAGAAATAGATAAATACACCCTACAGATTCATTTGGAATCTCAAAAGATGCTGAACAGCAAAATAAGCTTGAAAAGAACACAGTCATAGGTCTCACATGTCTTTACTTCAAAACTTACTCCAAACCTACACTAATCACAACACTGTGGTACAGAGATAAAGACAGAGAGACTGGTGGAATAGTACAGAGACGTCAAAAAAAATCTCTTGTACATGGTTAAATGATGTTGTACAAGGTGGTCAAGACAACTCAACGGGGGAAGGGCAGTCTATTAAAAAAAAGATGTGGAGAAAACCAGTTATCCAAATACAGAACAGTTAAGTTGGACCATTAACTTATATGATATACAAAACTAATGAAAGACCTAAACCAAAGACCAAAATGTATAAAACTGCTAGAAGTAAACATACAGGAAAAGCTTTCTGACATTGCATTCACCAATGATTTATCAGACATAACACAAAAATCACAGGTGACAAAGTAAAAGCAGCAATTTGAACCACCTCAAAGTTATAAACTACTGTGCATTAGAGCACACTCAGTAGAGTCAAAAGTAATCTACTGTATGGGAGAAAATATTTACAAATGATCTACGCCGTAGCAGAATATCAAGACTATATAAAGAATTCTATAAAGAACTAATCACCAATTCTACCATAAGGGGGCTGGCTCTTCCCCAATCAACCAACCACACATGGAAAATAGGAAACAAAACCACTAAGAGCAACATCAAATACACAGACCTGATGATTAAAGAAATAAAATCAAGACCATTTATTATGCATAGAAAAGTACCAAATGAAAGTAGCAGTGCCGTAAACAAAACAAATGATGGTTCATCATTGAAGGTATCACTCCACTTCATAAGCTGTCTCAATTTTTTTTTTTTTGACCACGGCGTGGCTTGTGGGATCTTAGTTCCCTGACCAGGGATTGAACCCGCGCCTTCGGCAGTGAAAGTCCTAACCACTGGACCACCAGGGAATTCCCAAGCTCTCTCATTAAGACGCTGCAAAATTAAGGGTGGATGTAGAACGAACAGTGGGCACACAGGTGACAAAAAATATGGCATCAACAACAGTTTAGTCAATAGCCTAACTTGAGGATGTGAACTTGGACAATGTTATCTCTAGGAGAAATTCCTATACCATTTCTTGAGGATCAAAGGGGATGATCAGTAGTATATGTAAACAACATTGTCACAGTGCTATTGAGACATGCTTTGATAACATTCCTCAAAACCAGAAAAAGAACTGGAAAGACTTATCAATCAGGGTCTTTATTTTGCATCCTAGAACATGCTCACCCCGCTACTAACTACTTTACAGTGGTGATTTTCTACGTAGCAGGAAATATTGCAACAATGAGGGAAAGTATTTGCCATCAAGAATTTAATGCTGGGACTTCCCTGGTGGCACAGTGGTTAAGAATCCGCCTGCCAGTGCAGGGTACACAGGTTCGAGCCCTGGTCCGGGAAGATCCCACATGCTGCAGAGCAACGAAGCCCGTGTGCCACAACTACTGAGGCTGCGCTCTAGAGCCTGTGAGCCACAGCTGCTGAAGCCTGCACACCTAGAGCCCGTGCTCCACAAGAGAAGCCACCGCAATGAGAAGCCCGTGCACTGCAACAAAGAGTAGCCCCCGCTCGCCGCAACTAGAGAAAGCCCGCGCACAGCAACGAAGACCCAACGCAGCCAAAAATAAACAAATAAAATAAATAAATTTAGTTTTAAAAAAGAATTTAATGTTACACAGTAAACCCATTCCACAGTGTCCAGCAGAAGTTGTCCATTAACTGCAGGTACATTATCACAGCAAAGAAATGGGATAAAATTTCAGACCCTGGGAGTATGTATTTCAAAATAAGTTTCACAGGCAAAATCATGCAAATGTGGGAGAATATGAAATCAGAAAGAATATATATTTCCCTACAAGGTAGAGGAAAAAACACGAGATATGGGGTTCAGATATTATGAGTCCTTGACATGGAATCATGAGCTTGACCCACAGATTCCAAGCTAGTCAGAAAGATTCATATGTTCTCCCCAGGAGGGACTAGGGATTAAAAAGAGGATCTCTCTGTCCACCGTCTTTACAGTTTTCCTAAGTAACAGTTACAGAAGACCTAATGCACCTCTCTATTACACACATCCGTGATATGTGTGGCCAAGTCAGAAGAGAAGAAATGGCTGAGGGATCTAAACAAGCAGACAGGGCTTGAGACAGCTCCATGCAGGTTCTGAGGTGCCAGAGCTGAGAACTGAGCATTGAAGGGAATCAAGTCCAAAAGGAGAGCTGAGGGAGCAATAGACCCTTCTTTAAAACAACCCTCTTTGTGACTCTCAAAATCAAAGAATAACAAGTCCACAGAAGCCAAATGGCCAAGTGATGTAGACCACGATAAAGACTTTGCCTTTGTTGCTGATGGAGCTCCTGCACCACTGGAGGATGACATGATACATTTTACATGTTGAGAGACAGTGATAACTCAGGGAGAAGAAAAATTTCCTCTCAGACTTGACAACAAATAAACTCCTGTTTTCCCAAAGTACTCTCCATCTGGGTAGACTTTCCCAAACACTACTAATGCTGTGGCTTCCTCTCTGCCCTTCTGAGATCTGATCTGTGCTCAAATTTCGACTCATTCCCACCCATTTGGTTTTTTGCTATTTTCATGTCACTCTTCACAGTCCAGAGTGCTTCCTCTTGCTCAAATATGCAAATAACACTCACATCAAAAATAGAAATTCCTGCCTATTGAAAGAAATGTCAACTGCTGTGGCTTTTCCAGAATTCCAGCTCTCTGTTCACATGAGAGTGAGGACATTACAGATGGGTCTGGAAAAATGTTTCACAAATTCAGCCACTGCCTGCCTCCTTCTCAATGCAGAGGGAACAATGTAACATACAGATATCCAGCTCTCTACCAAGAAGTACTGAATCAAAAGCACAGGGGTAGAGCACAGGGAATGAAATATTTTAAAAGTTTCCGGTTGGGCATTAGACGTACTCAAGCACTGGAAAAACTCCTGGCATATCATGAAGTGGCCAGATCATCTGAAGAAAGGGCATGTTTAAACTCCTGATGCTAGGATTTCCCTGGGACTTCCCTGGTGGCGCAGTGGTTAAAAATCCGCTTGTCAATGCAGGGGACACGGGTTCGAGCCCTGGTCTTGGAAGATCCCACATGCCGCGGAGCAACTAAGCCCATGCGCCCCAACTACTGAGCCTGCGCTCTAGAGCCCGTGTGCCACAACTACTGAAGCCCACGCACCTAGAGCCCAAGCTCTGCAACAAGAGAAGCCACCACAACAAGAAGCCCGCGCACCACAACGAAGAGAAGCCCCTGCTCACTGCAACTAGAGAAAGCCCGCGGGCAGCAACCAAGACCCAACGAAACCATAAATAAATAAATAAATAAATAAAATTGAAAAAATAAAATTAAAAAAACAACCCCAAAACTCCTGATGCTACATCACAAAACTTTTCTTGCCCGGTCAACATGACTTTGAGTTCAGTTAAGGAAGGCAGGCGACCCCCAAAGGCAAACAATGGTAAATGCAAAACTACCTTCCCAACTTTTGGAGTAAAGTTATCCTCACCTACAGAGATCAGGTTCCTGTAGGTCTCCACCATCACGTCCCTGTACAAGGCCCTCTGAGCAGGATCCAGGCATTCCCACTCTTCTGGAGAGAATTCGATGACCACATCCTTGAAGGTCAACCGTGCCTTAAATAAAAAAAAACATTTCGCCAAGGGGCCATGAGCAGAGTTCTTATTTGCATATAAAATGAGTAGAGGTGAAAAGATCAATTAGGTTGAAGTATGTATTCTTTTTTTTAAAACATCTTTATTGGAGTATAATTGCTTTACAATGGTGTGTTAGTTTCTGCTTTATAACAAAGTGAACCAGCTATACATACACATATATCCCCATATCTCTTCCCTCTTGCATCTCCCACCCTCCCTATCCCACCCCTCTAGGTGGTCACAAAGCACCAAGCTGATCTCCCTGTGCTATGCAAAAGTATGTATTCTGAAAGTCATTTAAAGGTATTTGGAGCTACTCGTGTGTCTAATTTTAATTTCTTATGCTTTGTCATAGAGAGTACGATATCCTTCAAATAGATACAGATTTATCATTTTTGTAGGAAATACATGAAATAGATACAAATAAAAATTCAATGCCGGGTTGTCTATATGGAAGTGTTAGATATTATGTTCTACACACTGAGGGATAACTAAACCTGGAGGAGCTTGAGTGGTGTCTTCAGAGACGACAGAGTCCACAGTGGGTTTAAGGAAAGCTCAAAACCTATCATGATGATAACAGCAGCAAAGACGAACACTGTTTGAACACTTGCTACGTGGTATGCATTACTCTAAATGTTTTACTTGTATTAACTTGTTATCAACAACACAGCTCATTAAAGACCTGTTCTGATACTGCAGAGGAGAAAACTGTGTCAGACACTGAGAAACTCGACTCAGGTCAAGAATCTAAGGAATCACACAGCAAGCAGCCAAACTCCGAAGGCTGGACTTTGGAAATGAAGTTTAAAATCAAAGAGTTAAGTAACACATACAGCATTAAAAGTGCATTGCCAGAATCTCAGGGCTTTCCCAACACCCCTCAAATGCCACCCCACCCTCCTCTGCCCTTGGGATCCTTTAGAAGGAAAAGGAAAAAGAGGAGATGGAAGGAGAGCCCGTTTTCCTGGAGGGAGCCTTGCCCTAAGCCTCCTCATCTGACTGTAGCTTACCACAGGTCACTGCCCTTCCACGGAAGGGATGAGCACCCAGGGTGTGTGAACGGGATGGAAAATGCCAGTCTGTCTGGCAAAGGGAGGGAGAAACGGGCGGGCAGACAGGAGCTGCCTAAGAAACACGCAGTGGCTCACGTGGGACCACAGCGTCCCCTGGTGGAGCTGCTGGTGGCCAACGGTCTGGAGAGGCCTATGTCGGACCAAAGGGGCTTGGGGGCCCCGTCAGTGAGGCAGGGGCATGCTGGGAAAGGCAGTGCCAGCCCCACCAGGCTGTGTGAGGGGCAGTGAGGATGACTCCACACCAAGCACCAGGGCCCACTGCTGCCCAGCGCTCACATCAGCATGAATCTGTCTGTGGGAAGAGCTCATGGTGGTGTGTTCAAGATTCTGGGCTAGGCTGCCTGGGTTCGAGTCTCAGCCACACCACATCCCAGCTGTGTGGCCCTGGGCAAGTCTCTTAACCTCTCTCTGAACCTCAAGCTCCTCCACTGTAAAATGAGGGTAATAACTAGGATCCACTTCGTGCATGGGAATTAAACACATTAATATTCTTAAAGCCCTCAGAACAATGCTGTGTTCATACTAAGTGCTACGGAGAGGAGAAGGAGGAAGTTAAATAAACAAAATGCTCTTGGAAGCTTAAAAAAAAAAAGTACATTGCCAGACAGTTCCCTGAGAAAACGTGAATGAAGTTCAAGGTGAACAATATGAAACGGCCTAAAAGGCCATTACACATGTGTGCACGCACATATGCACACAAAATATTAGTAATTGTATTACTATTTAAACCATTAACATAATAGTATAGAAAATATTCAAGGCCATGGAATATATTAAAAATACAATTTCTACTGCAAACAGGTAAAATAGTTTCAGAATCATGATGACTTTTATCTAAAGCATGGAATTGTACATCCATGAATGTATGCACACACATGTCAACACTATATCAAGTGAAATGAAAGGAGTATTATCTGGACTAATTTTCAGACAATTTTTTCATCATCATTTTTATTCATGTGCATTTCAGGATCTTCCAGACAATGAAAATGTTATCGATCGTACTCAACTGCATTTGTCCACATAATTCCATAATGGGCTACTAAAAAATAACAGTAGAGACATGAAAAAATAGAAGAATACTTTAATTCCAACCTCAATATAATAACTATATTAAAAACTATGATTTTGTCCATTTAGCCTTAGATAGGTATTAACAAAGGCAAAAGAGTTTCTTTTTTTTCCACTAATAACTTTGACTCAAAATTGGAAAAGTTATTACTATTATACATTTGCACAGATTAATAATAAAATTATCATGATAGTAAAATTTAAAACTTATTGGACAACTAAAAATGACAGGGCTTCCCTGGTGGCGCAGTGGTTGAGAGTCCGTCTGCTGATGCAGGGGACACGGGTTCATGTCCCGGTCTGAGAAGATCCCACATACCGCGGAGCGGCTGGGCCTGTGAGCCATTGCCACTGAGCCTGAGTGTCCGGAGCCTGTGCTCCGCAACGGGAGAGGCCACAACAGTGAGAGGCCCGCATACCGCAAAAAAAAAAAAAAAAGGAAAAAAAAATTGTTATTAAGCAAGAATATTCCACCAAACATCATGATCAGAAGGAAACACTTGATTAATTCCTGCTGAAGTTACAGTGGAGTGAAGCGGGCTGGCCAGGGCTCCTGCCTTTCACCACTGTACAGTGTGCCTGAGCAGGGACCACTAGCAGAAGTAACAGGAGGAAAACAGAGAGCAAGAGACACACAGAGAGTGTGTCAGAGCTGCAACTGTGAACATTCACAAATCTAAGGACATGGAAAGGCGAAAAGTGAAAGGATGGAAAAAGATATTCAATCCTAAAGGGAGCAGGGGTGACTGCACAATATCAGACAAAATAAACTAAGGAAAAAACTAACACAAGAGACAAAATACATTATGAAATGAGAAAAGGGTAAATCTACCAAGAAGCTATAACGATTACAAGTATGTATACACCTAACATCAGAGCTCCCCCCAAAATGAAGAAGCTCTTAACAGAAATAAAATTGGAAATAGATAACAGCACAATATTAGTATCAGATTTCAATACCTGAGTTTTACCAATGCATGGAAACCAAAAGATCAATGAGGAAACAGCACTTGAACAACACTGTAGAACAACTGTACCTAACAAACATGTTCAGAACACTCCACCCAACAGCAGCAAACACATCCTTCTCAAGCACATGTGAAACGTTCTCCATGACAGACCACATGCTAGACAATAAAACAAATCTTAACAAATTTATGAAGATTCAGATCATAAAAAGTATCTTCTTTAACCACAGTGAAATGATACCAGAAATAAAGATCAGAATGAAAACAGGAAAGTGCTCCAAAAGTGGAAATTAAACAGCTCATTCTTAAAGAAGCAATGGGTCAAAGAAGAAATGACAAGGAAATTTTTTAAATATCTGAATGAAAATAAAAACAACATGCCAAAATCTATAACAGGTAGTCAAAGATGTATTAAACGGGAAGTCCACACTGCTAAATCAAACAACAACAAAGGAGAAAGATGCATACTCTGCACTACTGTTCAAGAAACTACTGAACACGTTAGCTAGAGTTATTGAAAAACGAAAAAAAATTCAAAGTTATCCAAACTGAAAAAGAAGTAAAATTATCTTTTTTTTGTAAGGACAAGGTTTTCTATATCGAAAGCAAAAAGATTCCAAGAGAAAACTACCTCAAAAAACAACTTTAAAAAAGTTGCAGCATAAAAAGTCAGCACATGAAAATCAGCTGCATATACAATGAACAATGTCAACAGAAAATCAGAGAACAATCCTATAGAATCCTTAGGAAAAGATCAGCCAACTAGGTGCAAGACTTGTACACTGAAAGTACTAAACGTTCTAAAAAAAAGTGCATAGAGATACATGGAAACACCCTGTACTCATGGATTGGGAACTTCATATATATATATATATTTTTTGTGGTACGCGGGCCTCCCACCGCTGCGGCCTCTCCCGCCACGGAGCACAGGCTCCAGACGCGCAGGCCCAGCGGCCATGGCCCACGGGCCCAGCCGCTCCGCAGCACGCGGGACCCTCCTGGACCGGGGCACGAACCCGCGCCCCCTGCACCAGCAGGCGGACCCTCAATCACTGCGCCACCAGGGAAGCCCTGGGAACTTCATATTTTTAAAATGACCAAATTAGGGAATTCCCTGGCAGTCCAGTGGTTAGGACTCCGAGCTTCCACTGCAGGGGTCACAGGTTCAATCACTGGTTGGGGAACTAAGATCCTGCAAGCCCTGTGAAGCAGCCAAAAAAAAAAAAAAAGAAAAAGAAAAAAAAAGAACAAAATGACCAAATTACCCAAAGTGTTCTACAGATTCAACGGAATTCCTATATAAAATTTCAAAGGCAATTTTTACAGTAATAGAAAAAAATCATGCTAAAATTCATAGGGAATGTCAAGAGGCAGCGAACAGCCAAAATACTCTTGAAAAAGAAGAGGAAGGCAGTCATTTTTAGATTTTAAAACCTATTACAAAGTAATCAACATGATGTGGTACTGGCATAAACACAGATACATAAACCAATGGAACAGATTAGAAAACTCTAATAATCCTTGGAATATATGTAAAATGCATAGACAAGGGTGCCAAGACTACACAAAAGGTAGGATAGTCTCAAGAAATGGTGCTGAGAAAATACATACCTACTAGCAAAAGAATGAAGCTGGAACCTTACCTACATTAAAGGTAAAAACTTCTGTCTCAAAGGATACAATCCACAGGTAAAGTCAGCCTCTGAGGAATGGAGGTGATGAAGGTGATTTAAAGAATGTCCCACTGTCAGAGATTTAGGTTGATTTCATGGTTTAAATTCAAGGATGGAAGAAAACACCCTCTGTCACTGATGTAAGATTCTGAACTTTCCATTCCATTCCCATTCATTAAGTCAGTGACTTGCTCCTTCAGCTTCAACTGAGTCTCTGAGTAAGTCAGAACAAATTTCCCCTTAACATGTCTTCGCTAGAATCCACCTTGGCTGAGAGACTCGTGCACACACAGGAGAGGACCCTGGGATAAACCAAATACAGACTCGGAGCCAGGCAGAGCAAGATGACTGTCCAGAGGAAACCCAGAAGAAATGCCCTATATAAGTGATTCAAACTACCACAAAGGTATGACTCTTTCTCTGAGCCTGCCCGTGTGTGTCTATTCAGACGTACTCTTTTGCCTCCTAATAAACACTTTACTTGCTTCACTACTTTCCGTCTGTCGCAATTCGTTTCTATGAACGAATTCGGGCCAGGGGCCTTGTCAATGGCCACTGGCCCTCGTGGTCTAGGGGCTAGGATTCAGCACTCTCACTGCCACGACCTGACTTCAACCTCCACCTGGGAGCTGAGATTCTGCTTCAAGCCTCTGTAGGCCGAGGCCACCAGAGATCAGCTTTTCAACATATCCCTATCTAAATGATGTCTATTGTCTCTTTCAGGCAATTAGATAAGTGAAGTCAGGTAACTCTGCTGCCAATATAATGTCCTAAAACACAAATCTGATCAGACCACTGGTTTTTTTTTTTTTGGAACAACAGGGTTTATTTCGTGCTCCGGTTAAATTTTGGCTGCAATATTCACATTTTCTTCATTCTGGAACCCAAAAGGGTAGAGCAGTCCTTATCTAGGACACTCTACTCATATCACAGAAGGATCCATGGTAGAACCACACGATGGTTCCTAAAGCTTCGGCTTAGAAAGGACGTGGGTCACTTTGGTCACATTTTATTGGCTTAAGCAAGTCCTCTGACCGTGCCTGATGCCCATAGAGAATTAGAAGTATAATTCTCCCATAGGATGGGGAGACAAATAATTGAGACCCAGGACATAGTGTGCTAATGCTATGTTTGAGATTTTTGCATTTATGTTTAGGGGTGAGATCGGCCAGCCCATAATCCTCCTTCCTCAAAGTGTCCTTGTTGTGCTCGCTTCTGCAGCACATATACTAAAACTGGAAAGTGTCCTTGTGATCAGACCACTCTTGACTTTGATCCCTTTATTGGCTTTTCATTGTTTGGTTAAATAAACTTCTTAGCCATGAAAAAAAAATTCCCCCTTATCGTTCTGCTTTCCAGATTTTACCAGGTATTGTGCATATTAATACCTGACTTGCATGTGCAGCTTCTCTATCCTGGTTGACAGAAAGCAGACAGTGCATCCAGATGGGGCCTCTCAACAATCCCTGCTGCCCAGGAGCACTGACACCCCATCTCCAATCCATGGGTGTGAAATCTGAGTGGAGACGACAGGGACTGAGGGAAGGACCCAGGTGACTGTGATGTACAACTGTCAGGCAGGATACTTCAGAGTCAGGGAAGATTAATGAGTCCAAAGAAGGGCATTTCACAAGGACAGACTGTGAATCAATTGAAAATACGATTTTACCTGAGAAAGAGTCATTCCTGACTCCTCTGCTTTCCCCTTCCTCCTCTTCCTCTTAGCAGAACACAGGAAAAGGAGAAAACAAAATATTAGACTAACTGGTAAAACTAGGATTTGACTGTTAATATAAAAGATCATTGACAACTTTACCAAGTGTCCACCAAAAGTCTAAAATTATTTGTTACGTACCAAAGAGCTTCCAGTACAAAAGATAAAGAGGAGAAAGCAGGCAGGCCTCCAAGAAATCTGAAACACATTTTAAAAAGAAACAATTTGTGAGTATTTTCATCTAATAATTGTGGTGTCAAAGTTTTAAAAATCTGACAATATATCATGTTTAGAAAAGAATGACTTGACATGATTATAGAAGACCACCAAAGCTTGTTACAGAAATTAATGATTATTTATAGGGAAGTAGAAACTGAATGAAAATTTATTCCACGCTACAAAAAGAATTATATGTAAAGAGATGAAAAAGAAAAGAAAACCCATCACAAAAAATAAACACTTTTAATATTCCTTTTAAAAGGTACCATGGAGATTCCCTGGTGGCACAGTGGTTGAGGGTCCGCCTGCCGATGCACGGGACGCGGGTTCATGCCCTGGCCTGGGAAGATCCCGCGCGGTGAGAGGCCCGCGTACCACACACACAAAAAAAAGGTACCATGTAGGGGCTTCCCCGGTGGCGCAGTGCTTAAGAATCCGCCTGCCAATGCAGGGGACACAGGTTCAAGCCCTGGTCCAGGAAGATGTCACATGCTGTGGAGCAACTAAGCTCGTGTGCCACAACTACTGAGCCTGTGCTCTAGAACCCGCGAGCCACAACTACTGAAGCCCACACGCCTAGAGCCTGTGCTCCACAACAAGAGAAGCCACCACAATGAGAAGCCCGCGCACCGCAACGAAGAGTAGCCCCCGCTCCCTGCAACTAGAGAAAGCCTGCGCACAACAACGAAGACCCAACACGGCCAAAAATAAATTAGATACAACATTAAAGAAATAAAAAATGTTTTAAAAATATACAAAAAATAAAAGGTAGCATGTAGTGACAGATTCAATCATTTCTTGCCCCACGTGTCCTCTCCCTACTCCTCTGCCCCATGTCAGGAAAAGAGAAGTGGGTAACTCACAACTTAGTGAAGCAAATCACTGCCCCCTGGCTAAACAGGGTTTGCAAATGGAAGTTATCTTCTGATACAAATAATTACAAAATGCACATGACAGGAGTTCTGCAATTCTCATCCTCATCTGTATAATTAAAGAAAAATTAATTACATTGTAAAATAACAAATCATGTATCACGACTTAATCATCCATATCCAAACAACTCACCATCCATCTGCAGCCAGCTCCCACCACCTACCTGCACTACAGTGTGTTTCCATTTCATGAGGTTTATGTCTTCCTATTTTTTTATTTGTCTCTGTCTCTCTTCTTGTTCCCCTCTGCTCTGCTGCTGTTCCTGCCCTCCTATTTCCTCCCTCACACCTGTCCTGCCCAACTCTGCAACCTGTTCCCCCTCCTGATGCTTTTTCTCCCCAACCCTTCTGATTACCCTAAATCTCTATGTATTTCTGCCTCTTTCTTCCCCCACCTGCTCCCTCTCTGCCCTTCGGGTGACACCCCTTCTGTCCCTGTTACACGCCCTTCCTCCTCCCTATCTGGCATCTCAGATGGCTGCGCTTCCTTCCTGCCCTCTCTCTCTCTCTTCCTCTTCTCTTCTAGTCACACTTTGTCCTCTTTCTCTCCCAGCACCACGTTGCTCTGTAGCCCAAGTTTCCAACTCTTTCATCCTCTCGCCCACTCTGTGTGAAGTGCCTCTCCTTTGTTACCCCCGTCCCGCCGCTGACCCAGGGCCCTGTGTTGCTCTCCCATCCCTGGAGATCCGACTTTTTAAAAATTTACTTCTTTATTTTATTCACCTATTTCAGTGCTTTATCGCTTTCATTTCCCTGTCTTTTTACAAGTCCTCAGCCACCCCCTGTATTCCCATCGATTCTCCCTCATTCTTTTCTCGTTCTCAGTTTTTTATTCCTGTCCGTCTCTGTCTCTGCTTCTCCTGATCGCCCACGTATTTACAGAGATGGTGACTGAATAAGATGCCCGCGTATCAAAAGAGGAAATTTTCCAGCGAGATGGACTTGGGACGGAAGAACACTGGGTGTCACACGCCTGTCCCAGGTCACTCCCCGCCCCCCACGCCGGGGGAGAGGAAGGGCTGACTACGAAGGGGAAGCCGGGAGAGCAAAAGGACCGGCCTGAGGAGACGCGAGGACAGAGGGGCGGGGAAGAAGGCGGTTCCGGAGAGGGGCCGGTTCTGAAGAATCCCAGGACCGGGGAGAGGACGCGGCCTGTCCAGGAGCGGGGCGGCGGGCGCTGCCCTCCAGGGGCCGAGAGGGCGAGGCTGCGGGGCGCGAATCCACCTCGCGGAAGGGGGCGTTACATGGGTGTGTGTGGGGGGAGCTACTAAAGCGTTTTAAGCAGGAAAATGTAGTGAAAGGCGGTGTGTACGTGGACCGAAGGCAGAAAAGCCAAGGGCAGGGACCAGCCGCGTAGCGAATTCAAACCCAAATGAAAGATACCCGACCCGTAACGGCGACGTCTGGATTTACAGGGGTAGGAGGGCCGGGCGCTGGGATTTTAGGTCCACAGTCACTCGCAACACCCTGAGGTTTGAGTAAAGGGAGCCGGGCAGCACAAATTTACACTTCAAAGGAGACACTTACCCCCGACAGCTCGACCTTCACTCCGAGCTCCCCACTTCCGGTTCCGTAAGAAACTGAGCGGAGTTAGAGGCAGGGCTTCCGGGGGCGGGGCCTGAGCGGAGCGCTAGCGGCGAGGGGCGGGGCGAGGAGGGAGCCAGTTTTGTGAACGGAGTACGGGGTGTCGGGGAAGAGTTGGTGCTTCTCCGTAACTTGGGAGTAAAAGCTTACAGTTCTGTGGGCTACTTAGGTGGGAAGCTAATGTTTCCTCCTAACAAGCTGAAACGGTTTCAATAAAAACCTTTTTTTGCCAGCAGGTTGCTCGCATGTCGTGGTCGTGAGGCTCAAGCAATTCAGTGGTTGGAAACGTGGGTCTCCAATGGGTTGCTGCGGGGCAGTGGTTGGATCCCGGAAAATTTCCTGCAGTTAGAACTAATTTAAGCAGTTTAAGGAAACAAGAGCTAGACTGGCCTCTGTATTACACACTAGAATGAGATATGAAAAAACACTCCCAGTGTAGAATGGGCCATTTCACAGTGACACCTTACAGAATAGATTTTCCTTTCTATTCTTCATTCAGCCAGGACTACAAACTCAACACTCTCTTGGTTCCAGACATCTGAGGATGGAGGACTAAGGCATATGATAATTTCTGTCACTAATCATTGCTTTTAAAAATGCAATACAGGACTTCCCTGGTGGCGCAGTGGTTGGGAGTCCGCCTGCCGATGCAGGGTACACGGGTTCGTGCCCCGGTCCGGAAAGATCCCACATGCCGCGGAGCGGCTGGGCCCGTGAGCCATGGCCGCTCAGCCTGCGCGTCTGGAGCCTGTGCTCCGCAAAGGGAGAGGCCACAACAGTGAGAGGCCCGCGTACCGCGAAAAAACAAACAAACAAACAAACAAAAAATGCAGTACATTTTTTTAAATTGTTATAAATTGCCTTGTTCTTTTTGCTAAAGTGTTTTGCCTTTATTTAAAATCACATTCCGCTCCCCCCTCCCCCAGTTTTGATACGTATTTGACTTACATCACTGTGTGAGTTTAAGTTGTACAGCATGATGTTCTGGCTTACATAGATTGAAATAATTACCGAAATAAGTTTAGTAAGCATCTATTATCTCATTCTCAGGATAAAGAACAAACTCCATTCACATACTCTGTCCCTAACATCTTTTCCCTTTACTTTTCTCTGTTCTTTAGGTGGAAATATGAAATTCAAAAATTCACATTTCTTATTAAAACTATGATGGCCACTTAAAAAGTAGGTAATATTTAGAAAAACATGTGAGACTAACGTTTCGCTGAAAACGAGACAAAATCTGAAAATGAAAAGGGTTTTGTTCTCAATCGTCACCCTTCTTGGTCATCCAGCAGCCATGTTGCTACAAGCAAAGTAAAGACTAAGTGCTCATGGAGATAGAAGGGGCAAAGGACCCATCACATCACAAACTTCGCCCCCTGGACTTCCTCTTATGTGAGAATGATAAACCTCCAACTTCTTTCAGTCACCATTCTCCAGGTGTTCCTGATAAACAGGATTATTATTTTCTGACGGGTACAGAATGAAGCCTTTCAGAAAGAATCTTGAATTCAAAATTTTGTGGCTTAGGACTTCTCTGGTGTCGCAGTGGTTAAGAATCCGCCTGCCAATGCAGGGAACATGGGTTCGAGTCCAGGAAGATCCCACATGCGGCAGAGCAACTAAGCTCGTGCACCACAACTACTGAGCCTGGGCTCTAGAGCCTGCGAGCCACAACTACTAAGCCCCTGTGCCGCAACTACTGAGCCCGCGCGCCTAGAGCCCGTGCTCTGCAACAAGAGAAGCCACCGCAATGAGGAGCCCATGTACCACAACGAAGAGCAGCCCACGCTCACCGCAACTAGAGAAAGCCCGTGCACAGCAACGAAGATCCAACGCAGCCAAAAATTTTAAATAAATAAATTAAAAAAAAACATTTTGTGGCTTAAAAAGACTTTATGAAAACATCACTTAAGTGATGAGTTAACAGCTGTTGAGCACATGTTGCCTAGAATTCACACCGCGTTAACAAAATATAGCATGAGAATTTATGTCAAATGTTCAGAATGTTAGGTTGTAATGTCACAGGAGTAAGGAATCCAGTGCCACAAATACTTCCATGACCATTAAAACTACTGGTCAATGAGCCTGTGCATTCCAGCACCCTTGTTTACACTGGCAACATGGATTCACTCATCGTGTCAGCCGTGAATGATTCCCTCACTGATGATCCAGCAGATAAAATCAATACCCTGCTTTCAGATAGCTTCTGTTCTATAAGGGACGGTCAAAAATAATTAAATACATTAAATAATTCAATAATACATGAAATTTAATGGAATGATGTGTGTATAAAGTCAAAGGAGTCTACAGAAACTGAGAGAAAAACTGCAATTTGCAAGATGTCATGATATAAGAATGCCCAAAAATCTACTATAATTGTATATACTAGCAATTTACAAATGGAAACTGAAATTAAAAATATAATATCATGTTTGAATGTTCAAAAAAGAAAAAGAATAAAAATGAGTAAATCTAACAAAACACTGACTTGCATGAAACAGTAATGAAAGAAGTCAATGATGAACTTTTACTGACATTTACTTATGACATTCCATATTGAATATGACATATCATATTAATTGATTGGAAAACAACATCTAAATATTGTTAAATTACCCCAAATTGTCATACAGGTATAATGCATTTCCAATCTAGATTTTTATAGAACAACCAATATTATTCTAAAATTAATATAGAAAGGCAAAAGAACGAGAAGAGCTACAGCATCACAAAAATACTGAAGTGGCTGGAATCATTCCACATGATCTCAAGATTTCTAATATAGTAACAGTAATCAAGATTGTGTGGGATTTGTTGAGGGACAGACACACAGACCAAAGGAACAGAATGAGGAAAACAGAACCCCACACAGCTACAAGTAACCTTTAACAACATGGGTGTGAGCTGTGCGGATTTATTTTTTTACACAGATGCCACAACAAATTTAATAATAATGAAAACATTTGAAACTTTCGGAGAATCGCCAAAATGTGACACAAAGTGGCTGTCGGAAAAATGGCCCAAAGACTTTCTCCATGCAAAGTTGCCAGAAAACTGTAATTTGTAAAAAAAAAATGCAGTATCTTGAAGCACAATAAAGCAAATTGCAATGAAAGAGGTATAACTGGATTGACATAATAGGAAGTTACCATAACCACAATTATATATGACGATAGTCGATTTAAAAATGGCAAGTTATACTCGTAAAATTGACGACAGATATTGTGTGGTTGAAGGATTTAAATAACTTGGCTTATTAGAGTAGCAAAATGGTTAAGATACCTCTCTTTGAAGCCAGTCAACATGGATTCAATTCCTGATTTACCCACTTGCTGGGATGGGACTAAATAAGTCTTTAAACCTGTCATTGTGCCAAGCTGCTTCATTCATGAAATAATAAACAGTACTTTTCTTCAGAGATGAAAATCCAATATCTTATTATGCATAAAGCAATAATAACAGTGACTCTCACTAATCAAAATCAAGAACTTATCAAAGAAAAATATATCATTTGGGGATGGGAAGAAACTCTAAGTGGAGGATATCAGGTGTCAGTTGTCATGCTAAACAGAACAAATCTTTTCTCTGTAAGATTCTCTGGCAATGAATGTGAATACATCACTGGGAAAGGACAGAATGACTTCCAGGAATTTGGCAATGGGGATTATCTCCTTGTCACAGACCATACTTGGATTCTTTCGGTCTTTCTTTCTTATGTATCATGATATTTTCATTCTCTTCACTGCATGCTTCTTTACCTCCACACACTTGCTTTTCAAGCACCTAACCATAGCCAACTCCCAGAAAAAAAGATTTCATGGAACCGTTTTGCCATTTCAGTTCTTTCATTGAACTAAAGCCCCGAAATAACTCTTCCATCATGTTTACAGTACACCTACTTTGTGTCATTGCTTATATGCATTATCACATCACAAAAGTCCCAAAACAACCCACTGATTTATACACCCCTTGTTGCAAAACAAGGGAAATATGCAAGGGAGGAAATAATAATGCAAAAACAAAAAGTGTATAAAAAACATTTTACTATACTAGAAAATTAATCATGGAACATACTGCTTAATACTGTAATTTGAAATACAAATTTTAATAGTCTTTGGATAATTGATTCTCTAGTAAGTTGTTTAGTTATATCATCAACTAAGCATTTCTAGACATTTTTAGTAAACTAGTATAAAGATATCTTAGACAACTTATCTAAATAAAACCTTTACAGCATTTCCAAAAACCAAATTGATTTTTTTTTTTTTTTTGGTGCTGCTGCTTAGCTTGTTGGATCTCAGTTCCCTGACCAGGGATTGAACCTGGGCCACAGTAGTAAAAGCCCCAAATCCTAACCCCTAGATCACCAGGAAACTCCCTACATTCTTTTTTATATTCTTCTCCATTACAGTTTAACCCAGAACATTGAACATAGTTCCCTGTGATCTACAGTAGGACCTTGTTGTCCATCCATTCTATATATAATAGTTTGCATCTACTAGCCCCAAACTCCCGGTCCATCCCTCCCCTACCTCTCCTCCCCCTTGGCAACCACAAGTCTATTCTCTATGCCTGTAAGTCTGTTTCTGCTTCATAGATAGGTTTGTTTCGGTCGCATTTTATTATTTTTTATATTTTTTGCTCCACTGCTTGGCTTGCGGGATCTTGGTTCCTGGACCAGGGATCAAACCTGGGCCGCCGCAGTGAAAGCGCCAAGTCCAAACCAATGGACTGAGGAGGAATTCCGTGTGTCATATTTCAGATTCCATAGATAAGTGATATCATATGGTATCTATCTTTCTCTTCCTGACTTTCTTCACTCAGTGTGATAATGTCTAGCTCCACCCATGTTCCCCAAAATGGCATTATTTCATTCTTTTATGGCTGAGTAACACTCCATTGTATACGTGTACCACATATATCCATTCACCTGTCCACATCCATTTTTTAGCAGCCGGCCAAAAAATAAAATAAAATAATCCAACTTGAACAATGGAATGTACATGTGGTGCAGGAAAAGAAATGAAATAAATTAGTAGCATAAAGAAAAGTGTGGTCTTTCCTAACCAAGAAAACAGGATTTTCAAGAGTAAACATCCAGTGTTTTATTATTTATTTATTTTTACATCTTTATTGGAGTATAATTGCTTTACAATGTTGTGTTAGTTTCTGCTTTATAACAAAGTGAATCAGTTATACATATACATATGTTCCCATATCTCTTCCCTCTTGCGTCTCCCTCCCTCCCACCCTCCCTATCCCACCCCTCCAGTGTTTTATTAAAGAGTCTCACATCATTTTTTGATGTTTGCCTACTTACAACTATATATTAAGATTCACCATAACTTCTCCTTATTTGGCCTATGTGGTGAAGAAGATCAAGTCTGAGGGCTTCCTTCTTTGATACCAACTGGAAGTTCAAAACATAACTGGTTAGCCTTCCGTAAGCCCGATCCAGTAATCACCTTAATACATCAAGTCATTAATCATTCCCTGTTATGTCAAACCATTTTTTGAACACCCTGGTATTCTTCCCTGTCCCCTAGAAAGCGGAATTACATAACAAACATTCTCATAACACTTCAACATTAATAACAATCTAAATGACCAAACTAGCCTTTGCGTGGAGTTCCACCCTATCCCAGTGAATAGCCACAAGTGCAAACTAGCAACAACAAAAAACTCTTTTGGTGGTGATATATGAAATTTCTAGTTTATCTATCAAGCAAAAATCTTCCCATTGTATATTGTTTAGTGTTAATACTCAGGAACGTTGTTATTTTCAAATTATTCTACTGAGCGGTTCAAGGACAAAAGTGAAACTGGATGATTTTAAATTTTTCTAATATTTTTTATGTGCTTCTATGTTCCTATTTTTCCTTCATGTAAATCAAGGTGCACGATGTTAGATTTACTGGGCACAAAAAAGATCATGAAGAAATACATTCATACACCGCATATTCATGAATAGGGATGAGGTTGCACACACATTCACAAGGTGGACTCACTTGCCCCCAAGACAGAAAACCAAGAAGTAATTGCAGTTTCACCCCTCGCAGGAATGTCACCTTAAACCAATCACTCTGGAGTTTCCTGAACACTAGTGAGGTAATCTGCAGGATAAGACTAAGACTTTGGTGCTACTTTGCCCCAGAAAAGGTAACCTTGCCTGAAAGAACCTTTTCTTTTACTAATAACATTCTTATCCCACCAAGTTACTGCCCATAAAAGCCTTCCAATTTGTACAGCACCGCTTAGGACCTCTTTAATTTCTAGGTGGGATACTGCCCAATTCATGAATCATTCAATACAACCAATCAGATCTTTAAATTTACCCTGTTCAATTTTTGCATGTCAATAAAATTCAGAGTCTGAAATAAACTGCTATGCTACTTGCATTATAGCCATCTGAATATTCTGGAATACAGTGGAGGGAATAATCAAGTACAAATTATGAGTATATAATCCCCAAATTATATGTTGTTTGATTCCATATTCGAAAGAAATTGCTATAGATTCTTTCCACCCTGACAGCCTAATGGTGCATTCTTAGCGTTTATTGTAAAGCACCAAGACAGGATAAAACTGTGTTGGTAAAAGAAACAGGATTCAACCAGGGTGATGAGGAGAGTGATTAAATTTTACTACATCTGTCTGGTTTCTCTCCAGGATAAATATTCTGATATCTAGCGACAAGTAAGTAATAATTTGAAACATTGCCATATTTATTGCATTTTATTTACTTTACTTTTTTTTTTTTTGCTGCATTGGGTCTTCATTGCTGTGCGCGGGCTTTCTCTAGCTGCTCTAGATGCAGCGAGCGGGGGCTATATTTCACTGTGGTGTGCGGGCTTCTCATTGTGGTGACTTCTCTTGTTGCAGAGCACGGGGCTCTAGGCACACGAGCTTCAGTAGTTGTGGTTCACAGGCTCAGTAGTTGTCGCTCGCGGGCTCTAGAGCACAGGCTCAGTAGTTGTGGCGCACTGGCTTAGTTGCTCCGTGGCATGTGTAATCTTCCCGGACCAGGGCTCAAACCTGTGTCCCCCTGCATTGGCAGGTGTATTCTTTTTTTTTTTTTTTTCCCAGAAGAATTTTTTTTTTTTTTGCGGTACGCGGGCCTCTTACTGTTGTGGCCTCTCCCGTTGCGGAGCACAGGCTCCGGAAGCGCAGGCTCAGCGGCCATGGCTCACGGGCCCAGCTGCTCTGCGGCATGTGGGATCTTCCCAGACCGGGGCACGAACCCATGTCCCCTGCCTCAGCAGGCGGACTCTCAAGGCAGGTGTATTCTTAACCACTGCCCTATCAGGGAAGTCCCTATTGCATTTTAAAGTATGAAGTATTTGATGAACCCTCAGTTTAAGGCACAAGCAAAAAGCTTTGCCATATTCAGTACATCTGTAATGTCCTGTCGCGTATAGATTATCTGATAATTGATGGAATGTGAGCCCCGAGTAAAGGTTTTTCCCATTCATTGCATTTGTGAGGTAATAATCTCCAGAATGAATTATTTGGTGAATGAATTTGTTGCCTAAAGTTCTGGTCAAAGTACATACATTTACCTGATATTTCTCCAGTATGACTTTTCCAATGAAGCTAAGATGTGTACACTTGCTAAAACCCTGGCTTAAAGTCCCTCCACCAATATGGATTACCTGATACTAAGTTAGACTTCAAAGTACAATAAATGATTTGCCATACTCATTATATTTGTAAGGTTTCTCTCCAGTATGAATTTGTTGGTGCACCTTAAGGTACAAATTTTGACTAAAAACTATGAGGCATTTATGGCATTTCTACGATTACTGTCCACTACGGCTTATCTGATGGTAAGCGAGGTTTTGCCACAGTCATGAACGTGCATGTTTCCTCCCACTATGAATCTCCCATGAATTTAAACTGTCAGTTTTGAATGAGGACCTTCCCATATATATCACATTAATATGGTTTCCCCTCTGTATTTATTATCTGATGTGTAGTGAAGGTTCAGATGTGAGTAAGGTCTTTTCAACACTCATTATTTTTGAAAGGTTTCCCTCCATTATGAATTCTCTGATGCTTTGCAAGGGTGCCTTTTTGACGAAAGACCTTGCTGCACTCATTACAGTTGTAAGGTTTCTCTCCAGTATGAATTCTCTTATGAACTGCAAGGTTTGACTTCCGACTAAAGATCTTGCCACACTCATTACATTTGTGAAGTTTCTCTCCAGAATGAATTCTCTGATGAACTGCAAGGTCTGAATTTCTGCTAAAGGCCTTGCAACATATATGACATTTATGTAACTTCTCTGCTGTATGGATTATCTGATGACGCCTGAGTTTTGAGCCCTGACTAAACGTTTTCCCACACTCATTGCATTTGTAAGGTTTCTCTCCAGTATGAATTCTCTGATGAGTTGCAAGGATTTGTTTTTGATTAAAGACCTTGCCACACTCGCTACATTTGTAAGGTTTCTCTCCAGTGTGAATTCTCTCATGAACTACAAGGTTTGATTTCGACTAAACACCTTTACACATTCATTACATTTGTAAGGTTTCTCTCCAGTATGAATTCTCTGATGAACTATAAGGTTTGAATTTAGACTAAAGACTTTTTCACACATATCACATTTATGTAATTTCTCTCTGGTATGGATGATCTGATGTCTACTGAGGTGTGATCCCTGAAAAAAGGTTTTGCCACACAGATTACATTTGTAAGGTCTTTCCCTGGGTGCTTTCTGGTATTTTGTCAGTAATGATGGATGCATAAAATCACTCTCATGTATATTAGAAATGTTGGTTTGGACACCAGAAGAAATTCCTTGAAGTGGTGAACATAAGGCATTACTGCTAATAGTCTTGTCAGCTTGATTAAACTCATTAATTTTCTCTTCACTTTTAAAAATATGCAGGTCATCCAGAAAGCTTAAGGCAAGGCTGTTTTCAATAAGCTCAACTCCTGCAGTACTTCTACCATGTCCATCTCTCTTACCAGTGAGATTTTGGTTATGGGTTATAGTCATGCCTTTGTAATTTCTTACCTCAGCTCTCCGCTGAGACTCAAGGTCATAAATATTTTCCTGGACAACCTTGAGGTAAAAATGTTTGATTTCATTCCTTTCATGTCTTCGCAGCATTATGGTTTGGAATACTTCTTCTCTATCGGTGTTTGCTTTTAGATGTAATTTCTTTATCACATGTATACGAGAAATATCTACATATGTATCCAACACATTGTAATTCATAAATAAATATTTCAAGTTACATACATGATACTACTCTAAAAATAGTACTTATTTCAAAGAGAGTTAAGAAACTACCTACAATGATCTTAAAACTGTAGTAAAGCAAAAAAAACAGGATTCTTGGGGCTTCCCTGGTGGCTCAGTGGTAAGAATCCGCTTGCCAATGCAGGGGACACGGGTTCGAGCCCTGGTCCAGGAAGATCCCACATGCCACGGAGCAACTAAGCCCGTGTGCCACAACTACTGAGCCCGCACCCTAGAGCCTGAGAGCCACAACTACTGAGCCCATGTGCTGCAACTAGTGAGCCCGCATGCCTACAGCCCATGCTCCGCAACAAGAGAAGCCACCACAATGAGGAGCCTGCACACCACAATGAAGAGTGGCCCCCGCTCACTGCAACTAGAGAAAGCCCATGCACAGCAACGAAGACCCAACGCAGCCAAAAATAAAAATAAATAAATTTTTTTTAAAAAGAATAGGATTCTTTACTAAAGAAAAAGTGATCAGAGGTAATTCTAATTATTTTAGCGCACCCTATTTTCAAACAACCTATGACAAAAACTCTCACATTAAACAAACTGGTATTAGCTATCAAATAAAGTGTATTTTTCCACCATGACCCCAAAGCACATGACAGTTTTGAATTGGAAAACTAATCTAGCACAAAGAAAGTGAAGAATTTGACAAAACAATTTAATCAACTAAATATTTTTCTAAATACCTCTTATAAAACTATGTACCTATGAAGAAGCATAAAACATTCTAAAAGTACAGAACAGTGGAAAACATAGGCAGAACACTTTAACATTAACCGGAGCAGTATCTTTTTGGATCCACCTACTAGAGTAATGGAAAGTAAAACAAAAATAAAGAAATTGGATCTAATTAAACTCAAAAGCCTCTGCACAGAAATGGAAGCCATAAACAAAATGAAAAGACAACCCACAGAATGGGAGAAAATATTTGCAAATGATGCAACTGAAAAAGGGTTAATCTCCTAAATAAACAAACAGCTCATACAACTTAATATCAAAACAACAAGGACTTCCCTGGTGGTGAGTGGCTAGGAATCCACCTGCCAACGCAGGGGACACAGGTTCAAGCCCTGGTCCGGGAAGATCCCACATGCCGAGGAGCAACTAAGCCTGTGCACAACTACTGAGCCTGCACTCTAGAGCCCGCGAGCCACAACTACTGAGCCCACGTGCCACAACTACTGAAGCCCATGTGCCTAGGGCCCAGGCTCCGCAATGAGAGAAGCCACTGCAGTGAAAATCCCGTGCACCACAACAAAGAGTAGCCCCCGCTCTCCGCAACTAGAGAAAGCCCATGGGCAGCAACAAAGACCCAATGCAGCCAAAATAAATAAATAAAATAAATTTATTTTTTAAAAAAACCCACCCAAAAACACTAATTGAAAAAGATACATACACTGCAGTGTTAATAGCAGCACTATTTACAATAGGCAAGACATGGAAGCAACCTAACTGTCCATCAACAGGTGAATGTATAAAGAAGATGTCATATATATATGCCATGGAATATTACTAAGCCATAAAAAAGAATGAAATAATGCTGTTTGAAGCAACATGGATGGACCTAGAGATTATCATACTAAGTGAAGTAAGCCAGACAGAGAAAGCGAAATATCATGTGATATGGCTTATATGTGGAATCTTTAAAAAAAAGGGTACAAATGAACTTATTTACAAAATAAAAAGAGACTCACAGACATAGAAAACAAACTTATGATTACCAAAGGGGAAGATATGTATTTCTTTTTTTAAATGAATTTATTTATTTATTTTTGTGCCACCAGGGAAGTCCAGGACTATGTATTTCAAAAGCAAGTTTCAGGGCTTCCCTGGTGGCACAGTGGTTGGGAGTCCGCCTGCCGATGCAGGGGACGCAGGTTCGTGCCCCGGTCCGGGAGGATCCTGCATGCCGTGGGGCAGCTGGGCCCGTGGGCCATGGCCACTGGGCCTGCGCGTCCGGAGCCTGTGCTCCGCGACGGGAGAGGCCACAGCAGTGGGAGGCCTGCGTATCACCAAAAAAAAATAAAAATAAAAATATAAAAATATTTTTAAAAAGCAAGTTTCAAAGGCAAAATCATGCAAACTTAGGAGAATACAAAATCAGGAAGGTAGACTAGGTAGAGCAGTACACGAGTGAAAAAAATACAAGATATGTTTGTCAGATATTATAGGACCTTCAGATGGAACCATGCACTCTACCCACAGATGCCAAACAAAAAGCCTGAAAGATGTACACATTCCCCCCATGAGGGACTGGGGATTAAGAAGAGGATCTCGGGACTTCCCTGGTGGCACAGTGGTTAAAACTCTGCGTTCCCAATGCAAGGAACAAGAGCCCACATGCACGCCACAACTAAAAATTCGCATGCCACAACTAAGGAACCCTCCTGCTGCAACTAAGACCTGGCACAACCAAATTAATATAAAAAATAAAAACAAAATAAAAAAAATTAAAAGAGGATCTCTCTGTACACTGTCCTTACAGTTTTCCTAAGTAACAATAACAGAAGATCCAACCAACAGGGCTAGGACACACATCCCTGAACTGTGTGGCAAGAGGAGAACAAAAGAAGTAGACAGGACTTGAGACAGCTCCATGCAGGTTGTGAGGTGCCAGATGGAATCAAAGAGCAGCCAGTGTTTTCCCATCTTCTGTCTGGGTCTTCTAAAAACATCCAATGGGGATGGAACCAAGAAAGGTTCAGGGATTAGTCTGGAGGCATCAGCTCTTATCCATGTGGACTGAGAACTAAGCATCCAGTGGAATCATGCCCTGAAGGAGAGATGAGGGGGTAGGAGACCCCTTTAAAAAAATCCCACCTCATGCTACTCAAGGTCAAGCAACAACTAGTTCACAGGTACAAGATGGCAGAGTGTGGTAGATCACGATAAAGACTTTGCCTTTGTCTCTGGTAGAGCTGCAGTACCACTGGAGGGTAAAAGAACACATTTTACATGCTGAAGGACAACGTGGTAAGTTGGGGAGAAGAAAAATTTCCTCTGAGGGTTCACAATAATAAATTATCTTCTGTATTCCCACAGAACTCTCCGATGAGGGGAGAGTTAACCAAACACTATTAATAACGAGGTTTCCTCTCGGCCTTTCTGAGATCTGACCTATGTTCACACTTTGATACATGCTCAAAGGCATTCACATCACTCTCAACAGCCCAGCACTCTTTCTCTTGCTACAAAGTGAGTAAAATATTCAGCTGAGAAACAGAAATCCCTCCACACAAGAAGAAAGAAAGGTGATTTCCTGTGACTTTTCCAGAACTCTAATTCTTTGTTCAACTGAAGATTACAAATGAATCTAGAAAAATATTTCAAAAATTCACCCACTTTTCCCCTCCTTCTGAATGCACACGGAACAGTATAAAATGCAGAAATGTAGCTCACTTCCTAGAACTCCTAACTCAAAAGCACAGGAGTAGAAAAATAGGAACGTGGGTATATTAAAAGTTTACCATTCAGCTTTATGAATACATAAGCTCTGAAACAACCCCTGATAAATCATGAAGTGGGGAGATCATCTAAGGAAAGGTAGGATTAAACTCCTGATGCCACATCATGAAGCTTTTCAATGTCTGAGATAATAGGGATTTTGGATCAGTCAAGCAAACAGGGCCTCCCAAGAGAAAATGGAAGGATACCCAAGGGCAGAGCCCAACTTCTAGAGGGAAGTTATCCTCACCTAGGGAGACCAGGTTCCTGTAGGTCTCCAGCATCACGTCCCTGTACAAGACCCTCTGAGAAGGGTCCAGGCATTCCCATTCCTCCTGAGAGAATTCTATGGCCACATCCTTGAAGGTCAACTGTGTCTGAAATGAAAACACATTTAACCAAAGCGCCCTGAGGAGATTCTTATTTTCGCACAAAATGAGAAGAGGACAGAGGAGTAAGGATCAATTCAGTTGAAGTAAATATTCTGACAGATCCATGTAAAGCTATGTGAAGGAAATTGTCATTCTCTAATTTAATTTCTTAGGCTTTTTCTTAACATTATGATATCCCCCATCAATCAATGGATTTTTTCCTTTTGTAGTCAATACATAAAATACATACAAATAAAATTCAACAATGGATTGTCTATGCAGAAGTGTTATATATTATATTTTACACACTGAGTGATATTTAATATCTAGGTAAGCTACGCTATGAGTGGTATCTTCAAGGATGACAGAGTCAACAGTGGCTTTTTTTTTTTGGCTGCATTGGGTCTTCGTTGCATCACTCGGGATCTTCATTGCAGCATGCGGGAGCTTTCGTTGCAGTGTGCAGGATCTTTTGTTGCAGCATGCAGGCAATCTGCTGTGGTGCGCAGGCTCCAGAGCACTTGGATTTCAGTAGTTGTGACTCACGGGCTCAGTAGTTGCGGCGCATGGCCTTAGTTGCCCTGCGGCATGTGGGATCTCAGTTCCCCAACCAGGGATTGAACCCGCGTGCCCTGCATTGAAAGGCACATTCTTTTTCATAAATTTATTTACGTACTTATGCATTTATTTATTTATTTATTTTTTGGCTGCATTGGGTCTTCACTGCTGCGCCTGGGCTTTCTCTAGTTGTGGCAAGCAGGGGCTACTCTTCGTTGCGGTGCACAGGCTTCTCATTGCGGTGGCTTCTCTTATTGTGGAGCACAGGCTCTAGGAGCACGGGCTTCAGTAGTTGTGGCATGCAGGCTCAGTAGTTGTGGCTTGTGGGCTCTAGAGTGCAGGCTCAGTAGTTGTGGCACACGGGCCTAGTTGCTCCGCAGCATGTGGGACCCTCCTGGACCAGGGCTCAAACCCATGTCTCTTTCATTGGCAGGCAGATTCTCCATCACTGCGCCACCAGGGAAGCCCAGAAGGCCCATTAACCACTGGACCGCCAGGGAAGTCCCCAACAGTGGCTTTAAAGAAAAGTCAAAATCTTAAATTATGATAAGGATAGCAACAGCAATGACTAAAGGTGTCTGCATATTTAACATATACTAAGCATTACTGCAAATGTTCTCCCTCATTCTTTTCTGCTTCTCAGTTTTTCTATCCCTCTCTCGATCGCTCTGTCTCTGCTTCTCCTGATCCCCCTTCGCCCCCATATTTAGAAAGATGGCGAGTGAATAAGATGCCCGCCTACCGCAAGAGACCATTTTCCACCGAGTTGAACTTGGCACGGAAGAACCATGGGTGTCCACAAGGCTGGCGCAGGTCACGTCCCCCTATGCGGGGTGAGGGGAAGGGCTGACCAAGAAAGAAGCCTGTGGAGCAGAAGGACCGGCCTGAGGAGACGCGAGGACAGAGGCGCTGGGAGGGAGGGAGGGGGTCTCAGGAGAGGGACGGGCTCTGAAGAACCCCAGGACCGGGGTGAGAACGCGGCCTGTCCGGGAGCGGGACGACCGGCGCTGCCCTCCAGGGGCCGAGAGGGCGAGGCTGGGGGTGGGGTGAAGGGCGAATCCACCTCGCGGTCAAGGACTTTACAAGGGGAGGCCGAGACAGTTAACAGGTTTTAAGCAGCGAAGTGTTGCGAAAGGTGGTGTCTACCTGGACGGAAGGTGTTAAAAACCAAGGGCAAGGGCCATCCTCAGAGAAATCTCTAACCCGAAGAGAAAAGATCCCCGAAAAGATTCAGACCGGCTAGATCTGAATTTACCTGGGATAAATTCAGGGGCGGGTGTGGGGATTTTAGGTCCGTAGTCATTCACAAGACCCTGAGGAGGTAGTAAGAGAGGCCCGCTGCGAAACTTTTCAACAAAAAGGAGAAGCTCACTCTCTGTCGAACATCTTCACGCCCCACTCTCTACTTCCAGGTCCTATGGAAACTACTAGCGCCCGATTAGAAGCAGGGCTTCCGGGGGGCGGGGCCTGGGCAGAGCGCTTCCGGCGAGGGGCGGGGCGAGGAGAGTGCCCAGGTCGGCCGCAGGGAGAGGGAGAAGGAGGGGCAGGGGGCGGGCACTGTAAGGTGCTTCCCAGTCAGCTCGTGCGCTTCCCAGTCAGCTCATGTGCTTCCTTTAAGTTACTGTCGGTAACAGTGTTTTTTGTTTTATTTTGCTTTGATAGGTAAGAAGTGGATTTATTTAGAGAGAAACATACTCCACAGACAGAAGGTGGGCCATCTCAAAATGGGAGAGGACTTGCAGTGGTTGAGAGTCCGCCTGCCGATGCAGGGAACGCGGGTTCGTGCCCCGGTCCGGGAAGATCCCACATGCCGCGGAGCGGCTGGGCCTGTGAGCCATGGCCGCTGAGCCTGTGCGTCCGGAGCTTATGCTCCGTGACGGGAGAGGCCACAACAGTGAGAGGCCCGCGTACCGCAAAAAAAAAAAAAATTGGATTCGTGACTTAGCCTTATAATCAGATCCTCCTCTATTGTTCTGTGTTTAATGAAATGTTCCACCACTGACTCATTTCCCTGATTGGAATCGTGGAAGTCCACACTGAAACGTCTTTTTTGCCAACATGGCTAGTTTGAAATTTTCCATAATACAGACTAATCTTTCTAATAAACATCCCAAAATTTATTCCGGTCACTGAAACTTTTAAAAAATGTTATGTTTTCATATGTATGCTACACCAGGACATTCTGCTCATTTTGACTGAAAATATTTTAAATGCTAATATCCCTATGTAAACATCATGTTTCAATTGATTGCCATTTCCCTATGGATGAAATCTTCCACCTGTAGGGATGTAGGAAAACATACTTTGTAGTAAATGTTTAATGACAGATATTGCCATAAAAATATTGAGGTAGAAATGAAGTTATTGCATAGTTGATAATCTCGTTTAACTTTCTTTAGGGTTCATATTAAAGAGAATATACCTCCCCACTAAATGTCCTTAGAAACATGGCAAAGTTAATTATTCCTTAGATGAGAATAAATCCCAATGTCTTCTGAATACTATATATTTTACAGGCTCGTAAGAGAACTTTCAGCAATAGAACACAAACAGCTAAAATACATTACAGTTTAAAAATCAAAGGTAAATTTCTAATTACTCTCATAATGAACATACAGTGAATTTGAAATTGCATTATATTTAGTTATTATTGACTTAAGTATATTATGATGTAAACAAGTTTTTCTCAAAGCTATTTGAAGGTAATTCAGCACAAGTGTGGAATAGGATAAGAGTTTTGCAAAATAAGGCAGCTCTCATCAAAAGAAAAAAAATTTTTCTTATTGCCCTTCCTCCTTTTATTTTATCTATATGAAATGATGGATGCTAATTAAACATATTGTGGTAATCATTTCACAATACAAGGAAGTCAGACTATTTTGCTTTACACCTTAAACATATAGTGATGTATGTAATTGTATAAAGAGTTGTTTATACAACTCACTTTGTAAAGACTTGGTTTTAAAACGGCAAATAGTTAAAACACGTTAGCAAAAAGAAAGAACAATACAATTTTTAAAATAATTTTATTTATTTATTTGTTATTTGTCTGTGTTGTTGTGCGTGGGCTTTCTCTAGTTGCGGCGAGTGGGGGCTACTCTTTGTTGCGGTGCGCAGGCTTCTCATTGCGGTGGCTTCTCTTATTGTGGAGCACGGGCTCTAGGCGTGTGGGCTTCAGTAGTTGTAGCACGTGGGCTCAGTAGTTGTGGCTCGCAGGCTCTAGAGCGCAGGCTCAGTAGCTGTGGCGCACAGGCTCAGTTGCTCCGCGGCATGTGGGATCTTCCCGGATCAGAGCTTGAACCTGTGTCCCCTGCATTAGCAAGCAGATTCCCAACCACTAGAGCCACCAGGGAAGTCCAATTTATAGCAATTTTGGAAACGTTTTGCTCTTTTTGAAGCAACGGTTACTGACCTAAATTATCACTTGCCTTTAGTCCTCCAGTCTCAGACCCTACGTCTGGTCCCTGAGTCTCTGGAACTGAGCAGGTTGTTGAATTTGGCCTGTGGAGTGAAAGGGGAATAGAAACAGAGAAGCTATTCTGCAGGGTGTCAGTATGAAATAGCCCATTCGACCCAAGGAGAGTTTTGTATTTCTCATTCTAGTGTGTAATACAGGGACAAGTTCAGTTATTTCCTACTGCTAAAATTAATTCGAATTGCACAAAATGTTCCTGGAGCCAACCACTGCCCCATGCCCACCAGTCTAGGAGACCCACATTTCCAGAAACCTGAATAACTTTGGCCTTACTAGCAGGACATGAGAGCAACCTACTGTTAGAAACAGATTTTATTTAAACTGCGTTCAACTTCTTTATAGGAAATATCTTAGTTTCCGACATAACTGGCCCCCACAATCGTAAGCTTTAACTTAAAATTTTTACAGGCTGCAATTTGAAACAAGCCCGTCAAGTACAGGGAAGCACCTTCCGGGCCCTCCCCCTTCCCAGCCCTCCCGCGTTCCCTTCCCGGACAGGGTTCCCCTCACCGACCCCCAAACACGGCCGTAGCTGTCCGTCCAGGCCCCGCCCCGGCCGGTCGGCCTCTTCACGAGGCGCATGCGCAGTTCTCTACGGCCCCGGAAATGGAATTTTTGGAACGAAGTAGCAATGCAGAGCGTTTCTCTTTGCTAGTTGAAATCTGTGCTTCTCGGTCCCTTTACTCCATCCTCAGGGTTTTGGAGTCATTGCGGTCTTTTAATTCCCACTTCCGCCCCTCCTCCCCATGTAAATCACTGTTACAGATCGCGGACCGTTTCCCTTTGGGTTTCAAATTTCTCTGAGGCCAGTACCGAAGCCCTTGCCTTTTCTGCTTTCGGTCCACGTAGAAACCGCCTTTCGGAACATTTTCCTGCTTGAAACCCTTTAGTACCTCCGCATTTGGCAAAACTGGTTCTATGACCTTGCCTTTATGTGAGGGGAGTGAGAAATTAGGGGAATACATGGCTATGCGTGAGAAGCTAGTAGAGTGAGTAAAGTCAGTAGACTGGAATGGTCTCCATCATACATAACGAGCAAAATATAAATATGATATATATATAGCACTTTTTGTTGTAAAAATACACCTAAAATAATATGAAAGGTATCTTATTTATTTTTGGCTGCATTGGGTCTTTGTTGCTGCTCGTGGGCTTTCTCTAGTTGCGGTGCGCGGGCTTCTCATTGCAGTGGCTTCTCTTGTTGTGGAGCACGGGCTCTAGGCACGCGGGCCCAGTAGTTGTGGCTCGCGGGCTCTAGAGCGCAGGCTCATCAGTTGTGGTGCATGGGCTTAGTTGCTCCGCAGCATGTGGGATCTTCCCAGACCAGGGCTCGAACCCATGTCCCCTGCATTGGCAGGCAGATTCTTAACCACTGCACCACCTGGGAAGGCCAAGGTATCTTTTAAAAAATATATTTGGCTGCGTTGGTTCTAGATCTTTAGTTGTGGCATGCACATGGGATCTAGTTCCCTGACCAAGGATGCAACCCGGACCCACTGCATTGGGAGTGTGGAGTCTTAGCCACTGGACCGTTAGGGAAGTCCCAGGAATTTTTCTTTTTTTTTTTTTAATAAATTTATTTTTGGCTGCATTGGGTCTTTGCTGCTGCGCCCAGGCTTTCTCTGGTTGCTGCAAGCAGGGGCTACTCTTAGTTGCGGTGTGCGGGCTTCTCATCGCGGTGGCTTCTCTTGTTGCGGAGCATGGGCTGTAGGTGTGCGGGCTTCAGTTGTGGCACATGGGCTCAGTAGTTGTGGCTCGCGGCTCTAGAGCACAGGCCAGGCTCAGTAGTTGTGGCTTGCGGGCTCTAGAGTGCAGGTTCAGTAGCTGTGGCACACGGGCTTAGTTGCTCTGCGGCATGTGGGATCTTCCCAGGCCAGGGCTCCAACCTGTGTCCCCTGCATTGGCAGGCAGATTCTTAACCACTGAGCCACCAGGGAAGAGGGAAGGCCCAGGTATCTTATTAAAAAAAGGAAATATGGGACTTCCCTGGCAGTCCAGTGGTTAAGACTCTGCGCTTCCACTGCAAGGCAGCGGGTTGGATCCCTGGTCGGCGAACTAAGATCCTAAATGCAGTGTGGCTCGGTCAACAACAACAAAATATATATATGCTTGGGAATTCCCTGGCGGGCCCTGAGGTTTCACTGCGGAGGGCCAGCGTTCAATCCCTGGTTGGGGAAATATGATTCTGCAAGCCGCACGGTGTGGTCAAAAAATATATATGTATATGCTTGAGAACGGATTGTAATGTGGATACTTGTAGTACATATACTTAATATAATTTTGATGTTTGGGACTCAATATTTTGTATGTGGAAAATGAAAAAATAGAATTAAAAATGATAATATAAGAATCATTTCATGTCCAGAAACATATAGCTTTCTGGAATTCCTTGGCAGTCCAATGGTTAGGATTCCAAGCCTTCACTGCCGAGGGCCCGGGTTCAACCCCTGGTCGGGGAACTAAGATCCTGCAAGCCCTGCTACCGGGCCAAAGAAAGAAACATAACTTTAAAATAACATTTTAAGGGGGAGTTCCCTGGTGGTTCAGTGGCTGGGACTCCGCGCTTCCACTGCAGGAGGCACGGGTTTGATCCCTGGTCGGGGAACTGGGATCCCACAAGCTGTGCAGTGGGGCCAAGAGAATTGTTTGTAAATGAATGATTAAACAAATAAATAATAAAATAAAAATTAAAGTAGCATTTTAAGTGCCTACCCTCAATTGAATATATTCTGTAGTTTCAAGGAAATCTTATTTAATTCTCTATTCCTCTACAGGAAATACTTAAGGTAGCTTCTCCAATTCTGATCATCCCTCAGTTATAACAGGTATGTTAATATCACATAGTAGTTTAATAGTAAATTAAATGTGGAGTTAATAAGAGCACTCATCGGAAAGGAACAGCAATTTACCAATACACTAAAAGTCTAAGGGCTCACTTGATTTCTTTGCTTGGCTTTTTAGCCCTCAGTGTGCACTTCCTGTTTGTGCTGGGACTGAAGTATTAACTGAGCTCATGTAGTTCTGAGGCTTCCTTCCTCAGGTGAAGGCAGCACCATGAAACTGGGCAATTTTAGTAAGGTTATTTTACAAATATTCAATGATAAACCAGTTGGAAGTGTTAAAAATGAAAACCTGTAGTCAACCCAGTGTAGTTAGACAAAGAGGGTAATATATCTGTAGTTGAATCAAAATTAAATGGACATTCTAATGGAAAGAGGCAATATATGAGAGAAGGAATGAGAGACAATGAGTTCTCGCCTATAACCTTGACTTTGGTAGGTTAAGGTGGGCATGAAAAAAGAAAAGGTCATTGAAAATGTACCAGTCACCTTTTTACACGTTTTGTTATGTAACAAGTATTCCTGAATTTTCAATGTCTTACAACAACAAACATTTATTTCTTCCTCATATGTATCATTATTCACCCCTTGCTTGTTTGTATAATTTGATTCTGTCATTCAGCATAAAATTTCAGTCTATCCAAGACCCTTCTTGCAGTAGAGAGAAGACAGGGTTATACGAAACAAACAGAAGATTTGAAAGCTTCCATTTAAACTTGAAACATGCCTTTCTACTCACACCAAATTGGCCCAGGAACTCAAAAAGCCAAGCTTGCCTAAAATGGGCAAGGAAGTGCAATCTTCTCAAGTGAAAGGAAGGGTTGCCTAAGTCAAATGGCCAAGACTGATACCAAAGGGCAGACATGTATGATCTCACAGAAAGGTGATAAATGATTGTAAATAATATTAGTATATATGATAACTGCAGCTTTTCTCAGAAACGATTTTTCCCTCCTTTGTTCACACTAAACAAAACTACTGATTATTAGGTAAAATAGGAAATAACACTATAGAACATGCAGACAAGGGTAGAAATGAACTATTACAAAAACTCTACAAAATAATACTTAAAAACTAAGATGAAATGGACTGATTCCATGAAACGAGTAACCTAAATCACCAATGTGAAACAGATTACTTGAATAACTACCTTGAATTACAAAGAAAATTTTAAATTTCAAAATCCCCACTACCCAAGAAAGAAATCTGCAAGCTGAGATGGTGACTGTGAGATCCTAGATAAACTACTCCATAATATGGCTGTTTCAGCATCTATCTGGTATAGTCTAGTGGCCTGCTGGGGCCGTGAACTGACATTAGTCTTTCCTTTGACAGCACATCCTAGGTTAACAGCCCAGGGTCACAGGGATATGACTCCCTGGACTGCCCTCGTGACAACCACGCTTCCCCATCACCCCCGGCCTTCCCCTGGTTCTTCTTTAAATCTGGCTCCCCTTCCCCCACTGAAGCTTAGTAATTCCTTTTCTTTCTGGTTTGAATTCACCAATTCCATTTAAACAGCCTATCCATGGACCCTAAAGAAGGTTTACGCCCCAGGTCCGGCCCCATGCTCTCTGCCTAGACCCTACCTGCACTTCTTACATGTTCCCTCCAGCTATACCTTCCTTGTAGCTCCTCCAGAATCTGTTAGTAATAAACGTCTCCATTTCACTTTCTCTTGCAGTCTTGCGGAGTTGTTGCCTAACTTGCAACACTCAGGGGCTCAACTTTACAAAAGGTAATTTAACAAAGTCACACCGATGTTATCCAACAATTCTATCAAGTTTATAAAGAAGAATTACCAGTAATTCCATACGATTTCTTTTTCAATTTTTAAACTTTTATTGGAGTATAGTTGATTTACAATGTTGTTTCAGGTGTACAGCAAAGTGAATCAGTTATACATATATCCACTTTTTTTGTCTTGTTTTTTCAGATTCTTTTCCCATATAGGCCATCAGAGTATGGAGTAGAGTTCCCTGTGCTATACAGCAGGCTATAAAATTTCTTTTTAAGACAAGAAAAGGAGGGAGTACTTGTCAACTCAATTTATAAGGCCAGTATTACTAGGATAAAAAACTAGACAAAGTTAATAGAAAAAAAAGAGAAAGTAAACAAAATGACCAATTAAAGCCCACATGAAGTTTCAAAAATTCATCATAGGGCTTCCCTGGTGGCGCAGTGGTGGCGCAGTCCGCCTGCCGATGCAGGGGACACGGGTTCGTGCCCGGGTCCAGGAAGATCCCACATGCCGCGGAGCGGCTAGGCCCGTGAGACATGGCCGCTGAGCCTGCACATCTGGAGCCTGTGCTCCGCAACAGGAGAGGCCACAACAGTGAGAGGCCCGCGTACCGCAAAAAAAAAAAATAATAAAAAATTCATCATAAAATATTACTAACAGAAATGAATCACAGACAGAAAGAATTCATATTAAAGATAATATAAATCAGGGAATTCCTTGGCAGTCCAGTGGTTAGGACTCGTCACTTTTGCTGCCGGGGCCCGGGTTCAATCCCTGGTTGGGGAACTAAGATCCCGCAAGCCACATGGTACAGCCTAAATAAATAAATAAATAAATAATAATAATCAAGATCACTTATCAAAGAAAAATACATTATTCTTGGTTGGGAACAAATTCTATGTGGAGGATACTGGGTGTCAGTTGACATACTAAAAGTAGCACAAATGTTATTTTCTCTGCGAGATCTTCTGGTTCTGAATGTGAACATACCAATAGGAAAGGGCAGCACAGCTTCCAGACACTTGGGAATGGAGATTCTCTCCCTGTCGCACACTATAATTGGAATTCTGCAGTCTATCTCATTCATCCTTATAATTTCTTTCACTTCACTGCATGTTTGTTCAATTCCACACACACTTGATTTTCAAGCACCTGACCATAGCCAAGTCCCACAAGAGAGATTTCATGTCACCATTTTGCCATTCCAGTTTTTTCACTGAACTAAAGCCCTGAAGTAAGTTTTTCTTCATATTTATAATGCACCTACTTTGTACCTGTCATTGCCTTATGGGCATTATCATGTCACAGAAGTCCCAAAACAACCCACTGATTTACATATCCCATGCTATAAAACAGGAGAAATATATGTGACAGAAAAAATTATCACTAAGGAAACAATTCAAAACATTTTTTATTACAGTAGAACACAACGTAACACATTGTGTACCAGCATAATTTGAAACTCAAATTTTAATAGCATTTAGAAAATTGCTCTTTGAGTAAACTGCTTAGTTATATTATCTAATAAACATTTCCAAACATTAATTTTATTAAACTAAGGTAAAAATATCTCTGACAAGTTATCCAAATAGGATTTTACAAGCATTTTCAAGAACCATATTGAACAATGGAATGTATGTGTGCTGCAGAGAAAGGAATGTAAGAAATTATTAGCATGAAGAAAAGTATGGTTTGCCAAGTCAAGAACTCAGGAATTTCAAGAGTAAGCATTCAGTGTTTGTTTTGTTTTCTTTTCTTTTGGGGTGAAGTAGAGAAGAACAGCTTTATTGCTCTGCCAGGCAAAGGGGCCACAGCAAGCTAATGCCCTCAAAACTGTGTTTCCCACCCTGGAGTGGGTAGTGAGTTTTATAGTAATGGTTCAGAGAGGGCGTGATCAGCTCGTGGGCATTCTTTTGATTGGCTGGTGGTGAGGTAAGTGGGAGTCAACATCCTCAACCTTCTCCTTCCCACCAGTCTGGGGTGTACATGCTTGTGGGTAGCACACGGTTAATTTCTCCCACCTGGTGGGGGTTTCAGTATCTGGTCTCTGGACTCACTGAGCCTCAGATTCTTTGTGTCTCAGCGCAGAAGGAATTCAGAGAGGGGTAAAGTGACAGGCAAGAAGTAGACTTATTAATATAGGACACCTGTGAGGGATACAAGTGGGTAGGCGAGGGGGCTCTGCCTCAGTGTTTTATCAGAGTCTGACTCCATTTTTTCTTTTCTTGTCTTTTTTTTTGGCTGTGCCATGCGGCTTGTGGGATATTAGTTCTCCAACCACGGACTGAACCCAGGCCCATGGCAGTGAGAGCTCGGAGTTCTAACCAGCGGACTGCCAGAGAATTCCCCTGACTCCATTTTTTTGATGTTTGACTGTTGACACCTCAGGAAAACCTCTTCTTATTCAGCCTATCTGGACAAACTGATAAAACAGCCTAAGGGCTCCTTCCTTTGAGAGAAACTGGACATTGAAACCGAAAGCTTATCCTCCAACAAGCCTCACCCAGTAATTAAATTTTCCTCTAATGTTAACTGCTCTCCCTTCAATTCCCAAGAATGAGTCTAATTTCTCATTAAACATAGATGCAAACATCACCAATTCACATGCAGTGGAGGAAGTGACCAACTTTTCCAACACATTGTTCCTACCACATAATCAGTCCCTAGCAACCTGTCACTCTCCTCTCTTGGCAAGTCCAGTCCCTTAATGTCCTTACTGCTCTGTTCATGGTCATCTGGTAGAGCATTCTGTCCTATAATGCACAGTGGCCTATCCATGGACCCTGAACATAACAAGCATGATGAGTCAAGGCAGTTTTATATTATTCTCTGCTCCTCCCTGTTGCTAATTCACAACTATTGAATTTGGTAATTCAGGGTCCTTGTTTTTCCAGGGAACACGGATGTGAATGAACCACACCTAATGAAGCTGGCCCCCTTATGTTACTGATTCCTTCCCAGAGACAATCATCAAAGGCCTGTAATGAAGGCATAAGATCAACAGACTTCAAACTTCAGGTTGAAAGGCATAAATAGTAATGTGGCTTTTTCAGTAAAATTCAATTAATAGAATATTTACAGTGAAGATAATTGGCCATTCGCATGTTATTCTTCCTGTCACATACATACCATTTCATAATTTTTAACATACTGTGACCTGTAATGATTCTAAGGTACATAACAATCTCACATTAATCCTGGAGAAACACTTATTCCTAGTATAGATTCTCTGATATGTAGGCTGATTTAAGAATGGCGCAAAAAATTTACCTAACTCATTACATTTGTAAGGATTTTCCCTCATATGAGATCTGTGGTGAAACCTCAGGACGCATCGTTTCATCAAATTCTTTCCATGTTCAGTAAATCTCTATAGTTTCCGACCTGTATGAATTTTATCATTACACTGAAGGTGTAGATACCTGATGAAAACTTTTACAACATTCATTACATTTGAAACGTTGCTCTCCAAACTAAATCCTCTGTTTCAGAAACTCCGTCTTTGGGTACAAGCCTTAGCACACATATTAGTTCGTGTGGTTCCTCTCAAAGACACATGCTGAGAAGTCTGGTGAATCGTGCAGCCAGGATAAAGCCTCTGCTCATACATTTTTAGTGTTTCTCTTCAGGGGGCTCTGCACTGTTGCCAAATGCTTGAACTCAAGGTAAAGGTTTTGCCACACTAGTTGCATTAGTAAGGGATAGTTCCAGTACCTTCCCATCTTGTGATTTTTGCGTAAAATCCTTACCACACACATAATTATCTGAGTGGTTTCTCTCCAGGATAAATATTCCAATATCTAGTGACAAGTGAGCACTAACTTTCAACTTTGCCACATTCGGTACATCTGTAATGTTCCGTCCAGTATGGATTATCTGATGATTGGCGGGATGTGAGCCCTGAGTAAAGGTTTTGCCCATTCATGGCATTTGTGAGGTAATCTCCAGAATGAATTCTTTGGTGAATGACTTGCTGTCTAAGGACTGGTCATACTAAACACACCTACCCGATGAAGGCTAAGATGTGAACAGTGAAGCCTAAGACGTGGACAGCTGCTAAAACCCCTGCTTAAAGTTCGTCATCAGTGTGGCTTACCTGACAGTAAGATAAGCTTCTAAGTACACTGACGGATTTTTCACACTCATCACATTTGTCAGGCAGCTTTCCAATATGAAACTTCGGTGCACCTTAAGGTATGAATTTTGACTGAAGACTTTGAGAAATTCAATACATTTCTAGAGTTTCTGTCCAGTATAGATTATGTGATGGTGAGGCTTTGCCACACTCATGACATGTGCATAGCTTCTCTCCACTATGAATCTCCCATGAATTTAAAGTGTCAATTTTGTTTTGTTTTGTTTTTTAAGGATTTTTAAAATATTTATTTATTTATGGCTGCATTGGGTCTTCACTGCCACACGCAGGCTTTTCTCTAGTTGCAGCGAGCGGGGGCTACTGTTCGTTGTGGTGAGCAGGCTTCTCACTGCGGTGGCTTCTCTTGTTGCGGAGCATGGGCTCTAGGTACACAGGCTTTAGTAGTTGTGGCATGTGGGCTCAGTAGTTGTGGCTCACGGGCTCTAGAGCACAGGCTCAGTAGTCGTGGCGCACGGGCTTAGTTGCTCTGCAGCACGTAGGATCTTCCCAGACCAGGGATCGAACCTGTGTCTCCTGCATTGGCAGGCGGATTCTTAACCACTGTGCCACCAGGGAAGCCCAAAGTGTCAATTTTGAGTGAAGACCTTCCCACATATATCACGTTAATATGATTCCCCCTTTGTATTTATTACCTGATATGTAGTGAGAGTTGAGATCTAAGTAAAGGTTTTTCAACAGTTTTTATCTTTGTAAGGTTTCGCTTTTGTATGAACACTCTGATGCTTTGCAAGGTATGCTTTTCGACTAAAGCAGCTGCCACACTCGTCACATTTGTAAGGCTTCTCTCCAGTATGAATTCTCTGATGAATTACGAGATTTGAATTCCGATTGAAGACCTTGCCACACTCACTACATTTGTAAGGTTTCTCTCCAGTATGAACTCTCCGGTGAATTGCAAGGTATGAATTATAACTAAAGACTCTGCCACATATATCACATTTACATAATTTCTGTCCTGTATGGATTATCTGATGTCTCCTGAGGTTTGAGCTGTGATTAAAGATTTTGCCACAGTCTTTACATTGGTAAGGTTTCTCCCCAGTATGAATTCTCCGATGAACTGAAAGGTATGAATTTTGACCGAAGACTTTGCCACATACATCACATTTATATGGCTTATCTCCTGAATGGATGATTTGATGTTGTATGAGGTGTGAGCCAAAATAAAAGGTTCTGCCACACTCATTACATTTGTAGTGTTTCTCTCCAGTATGAATTATCTGATGACTGACAAGGGTTGATCTAATACTAAATACCTTACCACACTCATTACATTTGTAAGGTTTCTCTCCAGTATGAATTCTCTGATGACTTGCAAGGTTTCCTTTTTGACTAAAAGCCTTGCCGCACTCATTACATTTGTAAGGTTTCTCTCCAGTATGAATTCTGCGATGTTTTGCAAGGTATGAATTCTGACTAAAGACCTTGCCACATTCATTACATTTGTATGGTTTCTCTCCAGTATGAATTCTCTGATGAACTGCAAGGTATGAACTTTGACTAAACACTTTTTCACATACATCACATTTATATAAGTTCTCTTTTGTATGGATTATCTGATGTCCAGTGAGCTGCAAGGCATGATTAAGGGTTTTGCCACACTCGTTATATTTGTAAGATTTCTCTTCAGTATGAATTGTTCGATGAATTGCAAGGTCTGAATTTCGACTAAAGACTTTGCAACATACATCACAATTAAGTATTTTCTCTTTTGTATGGATCAACTGATGCTGAGTGAGATTTAAGCCCTGATGAAAGGTTTTGCCACACTGATTACATCTGTAAGGGCTTTCCATGCATGCACTCTGGTCTTGTGTCAGTATTGAAGGATGTATAAAATCATTCTCATATGAATTAGAAATGGTGGTTTGGACAGTAGGAGAAGTTCCTTGAAGTGGTGAAAATGAGGCACTAATGCTGATACTCTTGTCAGCTTGATTAAATTCATCAATTTTCTCTTCACTTTTGAACATAAGCAGTTCATCCTGAAAGCTTAATGCCAGCCTGTTTTCAATAGGCTTGATTCCTGCAACACTTCTACCATGTCGATCTCTCTTATCAGCCAGCTTTTGATTATGGTTTACAGGCATTCCTTTATCATTTCTTTCCTCATCTCTTGGCTGAGACTCAAAGTCATGTACATTTTCCTGGATTTCCCTGAGGTAAAAAGGCTTGATTTTTTCATGTCTTCCCAATATCAGTGTTTGGAATACTTCTGCTCTATCAGTGTTTGCATTTAGTTGTAATTTCTTGATCACATGTAAGTGAGAGATATCTACAAGATATAAAGAACCATAAGTACCCTATTCATCCCAATTCATAAGTAAATAGTTCATGTTAAATACATGATATTACACCAAAATTAGTACTTACACAAAACAGAGTTATGAAAATTCCCAACCATGATATTAAAACCTTTACAAACACAAAAGGAATGATTCTTTACTAAAGATAAAGTGATCGAGGTAATTCCACTTAAATTTTGGGTACCCAATTTTCAAACAACCTATGATAAAAAACACTCACATTGAGAAAACTTCTGTTAGCTATCAAAGAAAGTGTATTTTTCAACCATGACACCAAAGCATATACCAATTAGCAGTAAACATACTGGTGCCTCGTAACTGAGGAGAAAAGAATATTATACTATACATATATTGTGCATACTTGTTAAATAGAAATGAATGCTAAAAAGACAGACAGTAAATAATTGTAACAGTAAATAATGCAAAACTAACTTATTCAATGTATAATCTCAAGGAGTGGCGGTTTCCAATTGGGAAACAAATATAGCATAGAGAAAATGGTGAATATGGTAAAACAGTATTTTAAAAAACAAAATGTTCTTCTAAAAACGTGCTGTAAATCTATGTACCCAGGAAGAAGCATAAAACATTCTGAAAGACCACCTTCTGTATATCACAATTAAATATCAATAAATGAAATATTCTCCAGTTATATTAACAGCCATTAAATAGAACAACTCCCTACCTGTTCAGTGCCCTAAAATATCCAGTTCATTGGCTCCAAAATATACGTAATGAAGAGAGAGCAATTTTTGAATTTATTTAACTAGGTTCATACAACAAATTGCAAAAGAAAGGCATACAATATATAAGGCAAAAAAAGGGACATCATAATAAACATGCCAGAATATTAATATATCTTTTTTATACAAAAGCCACTTTTGATTCATTAATATAAAAACAATGCACTATTTCTGGGAATTCCCTGGCAGTCCAGTGGTTAGAATTCAGCACTTTCACTGCCATGGGCCCGGTTCCATTCCTGGTTGAGAAAGTAAGGTCCCGCAAGCAGCGTGGTATGGCCAAAACCACAAACAAACAAACAAACAAAAAAACCCAAAAAATCCCCACTATTTCAAGCCGTCTAACATTACTAGTTTCTTTCGAAAGGCTTGAGGAAAGTTATCAGAAGTTTTTAAGTAAGGAAAGTGGAATCAGGTTTCTGTGCATGACCCCAACTGACGCAGAAAGCAGTGAGAACCATGATGTGGACCTTGACCAACAGACTGAGACAACATACTCTTAAGCATGACCACCCACCCAACAGCAGCAGAGGAGAGATTACAAAATACGACAACAAACATCAGGAGTTGAGAAAGAAAACTTCAAGGGAGATGCAAGAAGTGAGCTGGATAACTACAAAGGGTATTCAGCCACCTCTCCTGGAAATGGTTTCTGAGTCATCACAGCTACACAGAAAATGATTTAGGTTGTGTCATGAGACAGTTGTTCGATATATAAAGAGGCATTATTTTTACAGTGTGAGTGATGTGGAAGGTGGAGGGATGGGTGAAGGAGTGCTGCAGAAATTGGGAAGTTCAGGAGAATAACTTAACAATAACAATGGAAATAGGAAATAACAATCTTTCCATCCACATCAAGGTACCATGTAAGGAAAGGTCAGGACTGAGAAAGGGCCTGAGTGGAGCACAGAGTTTTTTAACTATGGGAGTTATACTATGAGTATGGGAAGAACTGAAAGAGATTTAAACACTGTAGAAATAAACTAACTTTAAATCTATTACACTATTTGCTATGCAAGGTATCAAATTCCAACAGCTGTATTTCCATGCACATATTCAATAAAAACATACACAATATTCAAGGAGATGGTGCAATAATGTTCTTAGCAGAAAGTGGAAGAAAAAACCAGGAGAAGACCAGCAGAAGGAGACGAACCAGTCTATTCTGTACACACACGTGCAGAACAAAGTAATCAGATCAACACTACTGTAAAGTAGGGAGATCCTGATTTCAGAATGAAGATCTCCTGGCTGGGTGAGCAGGGTTTGTATGGGGAAACAAAGATAGCAGAAAGCGTTTGAGAAAGCCTGAGCAATTTCAGGATAGGATCACAATAGTTAAGTAAGCAAAGAAAGCGAAAAGTATTACTAACTAAAATATAGATTACATAACATAATTTGGTATATAAAATGTTTATGTTAACACTCCTTGTTATTAAACATGACAGTGTTCTTTTAGCTGGCCTCTCTAAATACTGAAAATCAGATCATTAAATTTCTTAACACAAACTCTGCAAAGAAAAACAAAACCATGAGGAGTGATGTCAACAGAAGAGTAAACCAGAGGCACTCATTACAGCCATGAGGAAGCCAAGTTAAAAACAATAAACAAAAAAGAATTTGGGAAAACTCTACAAACCAGTAAAAAAACAGTGGGAGCACCCAGGCAATTGCCTATCCTGAAAACACTAAACCAAAAAATGTAGGAAAGTTCATGACAATTCCCTGGCCTGTGACTCCCCACCTCCTTCTTACATTGCATTGAGATTGAACTGGAAGAAGCCTCCCAATTACCAGAGGTGTCCTCATGGGGAAATGCTAAAAACATGATAAAAACACTCAGTAAACCAGAAATAGAAAAAAAATGACCTCAACATAGTAAAGGACATGTATTAAAAGTCCACAGGTAACATCATACTCAATGGGAATGACTTAAAGCTTTTCCTCTAAGATCAAGAAAAAGATAAGGACAGTTACACTCAGTATTTCTAAAAAAAAATCACTGGAATTCCTAGCAAGTACATGTAGGTAGCAGAAAAAGACATAAAAACAATTCCAATAGCAAAAAGAAGCAAAACTATCTCTTTTGACAAATGAAATGATCTAATAAGTACAAAACCCTGGGGAAATCCCTGGTGGTCCAGTGGTTAGGACTCCACGCTTCCTCTGCCGGGGGCCTGGGTTTGATCCCTGGTGTGGGAACTAATATCCCACAAGCCGTGCAGCACGGCAAAAAAATAAAAAATAAAAAATAAATAAAAACCCGTGAAGATTCTTAAACAAAAATTTGATAGAAATAATGAACTCAGAAAGATGACAATATATAAAATTGACAAACAAAAATCAATACTGTTTCTATACAGTGACAATAAACAATCAAGAAGGAAATTCAGAAAACAATTCCATTTACAATACCATCAGAAAAATAAAGTACTTGGCAAAACTTTACAGAAGGGAAGATATATGCACTATAAACTAAAAACACAGCTGAAAAATATTTGAAGAGACACAAATTAATGCAAAGATATCCCAAGTTCATGGATTAGAAATATTGTCAGTAGGTAAACACTACCCTAAGTGATCAACAGATTCAACACAATCCCTAATAAAATCCCAATAGTGTGTCTTGAAGAAACACATAAATCCATCCTAAGATTCAAATGCAATCTCAAAAGACACTCAATAGCAAAACCAAGGTTGAAAAGAATGAAGTTGGAGGTTTCACCACCATTTCAAAATTCTTAGAAACCTAAACTAACCAAAGCAGTACGGTCCTAGCATAAAGACAGAGAGAGACCAGTGGCATACAACAGAGACGTGAGAGATAAACTCTTGTGTATGTGGTCAAGTGATGTTCCGCAGGAGTATCAGAACCACTCAGTGGGGGAAGGGCAGTCTACTAAACAAAACGAATTATGGTTCAGATTGAAGGTATCACTGCACTTCATAAATTCCCTAATTTAGATGTTTCAAAATTAGCTGTTGATGTAGAAAGAATAGCACACAGGTGACCCCAAAATGGTGTCAACAACAGTTTACACAACAGCCTCACAAATATGAGGATGTGAACTTGGGCAATGTTATCCTGAGGAGAAATTCCTATTCACCGTTTACTGAGGGTGAAAGGGGATGGGCATAGTACATGTGAACACCACTATCACAGTGCCCTTGAGACAGGCTTTTGTGACACTGCTCAAAACCAGAAAAAAACCTGGAAAGATTTATCAGCCAGGCTCTGGTGATACTTTCTATCTCATATCATAGAATATGCAGACCACTTCACTATAGCTTTAAGTGGTGATTTTCTATATAGCAGGAAAATATTACAATATATGAGGGATAGTATTCTCATTCAAAATTATCTGTCACCCAGTAAACCCACCCTATAGAGAGTCCACCAGAAGTTGCTGATTAACGAAGGGTGGATTATCACACCAAAGGTTCTGGATAAAATTTCAGAGCCCAGTTCTCTGTATTTCATAAACAAGTTTCAGAGGCAAAATCACACAAACTTAGGAGAGTATGAAATCAGGAAGAGAATACATTCCCAGACTAGGTAGAGCAGTACAGGAGTGAAAAAAATAAGAGATATGTGTGTCAGATATCATAGAACCTTCAGATGGAACAATGTGCTCTAGCCACAGATGCCAAACTAGAGGCTGAAAGATACATATATGCTCCTCAGTAGGACTGGGGATCAAAGAGATGATCTCCCTGTCCACTGTCCTTAGTTTTCCTAAGTAATAATTACAGAAGATAGAACGCACCTCCCTGTTACACACAAGCCTGAAGAATGTGGCCAAAGCAGAACAGAAGAAATGCAGGAGGGATCTAAACAGGGAGACAGGGCTTGAGACAGCTCCATGCAGGTTCTGAGATGCCACATGGAATCAAAGAGCAGCCAGTGTCTCCCATCTTCTGATGAGGTCTCCTAAAAACATCAAATGGGGACGGAACCGGGAAAGGTTCAGGGATTGGAGTCTGCAGGCATCAGCTCTTATCTATGTGGACTGAGAACTGAGCATCCAATGGAATGAAGTCGAGAAGGAGAGATGAGGGGGCAAGAGGCCCCTTTGAAAAAGTCCACCTCATGCTCTGCTAATTCAAGCAACAAGAGCTCACAGAAACCAGATGGCAGAGTGTTGCAGATCATGATAAAGACCTTGCCTTTGTCTCTGGTGGAGCTGCAGCACCACTGGAGGGTGAAAGAATACATTTTACACGTGGAAGGACAAGAGGGATAAGTTACGGAGAAGAAAAATTTCCTCTGAGAGTTCAAATAATAAGTAAATTTTTGTATTCCCATAGAACTCTCTGATGAGGGGAAAGACTCCAAACACTATTAATAATGAGGCTTCCCCTCGGCGCTTCTGAGATCTGACCAGTGTTCACACTTTGATACATCCCCAAAGGTATTCAGATCAGTCTTCACAGCCCAGGGCTCTTTCTCTTGTTACAAAGTGGGTAAAATATTCAGATAAGAAACAGAAATTCCTCCACATAAGAGGAAGGAAACATGATTTGCTGTGGCTTTTCCAGAATCCTGGTCTCTTGCTCAACTGAGAACTGAGGTGACTACAGATGGAAACAGAAAAATATTTCAAAAAACTGACCTGCTCTTTACCTCCTGAATACACAGGGAACAGTATAATGTGCAGAAACGTAGCTCTTTTCCTAAAACTCCTAAATCAAAAGCGCAGGGGTAGGAAACAGGAAAATGGGTATATTAAAAGTTTCCCATTGAGCTTTATATACATGTAAGCTCTGGAACAACTCCTGATGTATCACGAACTGGGCAGGCCATCAGAGGAAAAGGTAGATTTAAACTCCTGAGGCTGCATCCTGAAGCTTTCCATGTCTGAATCAACAAGGATTTCAGATCAGTCAAGCAAAACAGGGGCTCCCAGGAGGCACACAATGGAAAATGCAAAGATACATAAGGGCAGATCCCAATTTCTGGAGGGAAGTTATCCTCACCCAGGGAGACCAGGTTCCTGTAGGTCTCCAACATCACGTCCCTGTACAAGGCCCTCTGAGCAGGGTCCAGGCATTCCCACTCCTCCTGAGAGAATTCTATGGCCACATCCTTGAAGGTCAACTGTGCCTGAAATGAAAACACATTTCACCAAGGGGCCATGAGGAGAATTCTTATTTTCACACAAAATGAGAAGAGGTGAAAAGATCAAGTTGAAGTATGTATTCTGACAGATCCATATAAAGGTATCTGGGGAAATTATGGGTCTCTAATTTTAATTTCTTATGCTTTTTCATAGAGATTATGATAACCTGTAATCAATGTGTATTTTTCATTTTTGTGGACAATGCATGAAATACATATAAATAAAATTCAACAATGAGTTCTCTATCCAGAAGTGTTAGATTATGCCTTACACACTGAGTGCTATTCAAAATCTAGATGAACTACACTATGAGTGGTGGCTTTAGAGATGACTAAGTCCACAGTGCTTTAAAAAAGAAAATCAAACTCTTAAATTACAATGACAATAATAACAGCAATGACTAAAGGTGTTTGAATACTTCACAGATGCTAAGCATTACTCTAAATGCTTTATAGATATGAACTTTTTTATCAACATTGTAGCTCAGTAGAGAAAGATCTGTTCCCATCCTGCAGAGGAGAAAACTGTCAGAGACATTTGGAGAAACTCAACTTAGTTCAAGCTAAGAAATGATACAGCAAGCACCTGAATTAAGGTGGATGCGCTCTTGAACTGAAGATAAAGAAGCAAAAACTGAAGTAACAGAAGAGCTTTCGAAGCACACGGCCAGAGGATTCTCCCAGAAAACTTGAAAGAAGTTGAACAACATGAAAGGCAGTAAAAGGTCATTATAGATGTAGGCACGTGTGCGCGACAGACACACATACACACACACACACACAACATGTTAGTAATCTTACTAGTATCTGAACCATTAACAGGATAGTGTAGGAAAAATTCAAGGCCATGTAATATATTTATGATATAATTTCAACTGCAATAAAATACAGTACATAGTTATAAAATTCTGATGTCTTTTATCAAAACCATGGACTTGCACATCCATGAACTCATGGACACACAGGTAAATGCACAAATAACTGAAACGAGAGAAGTTGTCTCTGGATATATTATTGCATGATTTTTTTATCATCATTTTTATTTATGTGAATTTCAGCATCTTTGGAACAATGAAAATATATCAACTGTATTAAATGGTACTAACATGAAAAAAATAGGATCCTTTAACTGCAATCTCTATTGAATACCCATATATAAATACAATTTAAACCACAATATTGACATAGTAGGTATTAACAAATGCAAAGCAGAGTTTATTTCTGTATTCCACACATAAAACACTGACTCAAAATCAGAAAAGTTATTACTATTATACATTAATTTAAGAGACTAAGAAAAAAATTATCACAATAGTGAAGTTAAAAACTACTCAGAGAGGGCTTCCCTGGTGGCGCAGTGGTTGGGAGTCGGCCTGCCGATGCGAGGGACACGGGTTCGTGCCCCGGCCCGGGAGGATCCCGCATGCTGCGGAGCAGCTGGGCTCGTGGGCTATGGCCGCTGGGCCTGCACGTCCGGAGCCTGTGCTCCGCGATGGGAGAGGCCACAACAGTGAGAGGCCCGCATACCGGGAAAAAAAAAAGCTACTCGGAGAATTAAATATCATGACTAAAAAGAATACGGAAAAAAGTATATTGTGGGCTTCCCTGGTGGCGCAGTGGTTGAGAATCCGCCTGCCAATGCAGAGGACACGGGTTCATGCCCCAGTCCGGGAAGATCCCACATGCCGCAGAGCGGCTGGGCCCGTGAGCCATGGCCGCTGAGCCTGTGCGTCCGGAGCCTGTGCTCCACAGTGGGAGAGGCCACACAGTGAGAGGCCCACATACCGCAAAAAAAAAAAAAAAAAAAGTATATTGTAATTAAGGAAGAATATTTCACCAAACAGCATGATTAGAAGGAAACTTGATGCATTCCCTCTGAAGTTACAGTGGAGTGAAGGGGGCTGGCCAGGGCACCTGCCTTTCACCAATGTACAGTGTGCCTGAGCAAGAGCCATTAGAGGCGGTAACAGGAGGAAAACAGAGGGCAACAGACACAAAGAGAGTGTGCCAGAGAGTTGGAACTGTGAACATTCACAAATCTAAGGACATAGAAATCTAAGAACAGAGAAAGGATGTGAAAAGATAGTCCATCCTAAAGAGAACAGGGGTGATTATATTACATCAGAAAAAATAAAGACAAAAACTGACACAAGAGACAAAGGATATTATATAATGATAAAACAGTCCATTCACCAGGAAGATATAACAATTATAAATATATATACATCTAACATTAGAGCTTGCCCAAATATGAAGGAAACAACAGAAAGAGACAACAGCAAAATGTCAGTATGAGACTTCAATACTCTAGTTTTATCTACACATGGAAACAACTTAAAAGGAAACAGAGAACTTGAACTACACTAAATAACAATTGTACCTAAAAGACATGTACAGAACACTCCACCCAACACCAAAAAACATCCTTCTCAAGCAAACATGAAACATTCTCCATAACAGACCACAAAACACAGCTTAGGCCACAAAACAAATCTTAACAAATTTAAGGAGACTGAGATCTAAAAAGTATCTTCTCTAACCACAATGAAATGAAACTTGAAATAACAGAGGGAAAACAGGAAAACCCCCCAAATGTACAAATTAAACAGCTGATTCTTAAAGAAGCAATGGGCCGGGCTTCCCTTGTGGCTCAGTGGTTAAGAATCCGCCTGCCAATACAGGGGACACAGGTTCGAGCCCTGGACCACGAAGATCCCACATGCTGCGGAGCAAATAAGCCTGTGCACCACAACTACAGAGCCCCAGCACCACAACTACTGAAGCCCGCATGCCTAGAGCCCATGCTCCACAACAAGAGAAATCACCACAATGAGAAGCCCGCGCACCGCAACAAAGAGTAGCCCCTGCTCACCACAACTAGAGAAAGCCCACACGCAGCAATGAAGACCCAACACAGCCAAAAGTAAAATAAATAAATTTTTTAAAAAAAGAAGCAATGGGTTAAAGAAGAAATCACAAGGAAATTGTAAAAATATCTGAATGAAAATAAAAACACAACATACCAAAATTTATAACAGGCAGTCAAAACCACAGTAAAAGGGAAGTCTACAATGCTAAATGCTTACAACAAAAAAGGGGAAAGATGCAAACCCTGTACTGCTGTTCAAGAATGTATGGAGAGCCATTAGACAAGAAAAAGAAATCAAAGTTATACAAATTGAAAAAGAAGTAAAATTACCTTTTTCTCTAGGTGACAAGGTTTTACATGTGCAAACCAAAAAGGCTCCATGAGAAAACTACCACTTCAAAACACAACTTCAAGGACTTCCTGGTTGGTCCAGTGGTAAAGAATCCACCTTCCAAGGCAAGGGACTTGGGTTCAATCCCTGGTCAGGGAACTAAGATCCCATATACCACAGAGCAACTAAGCCCACGCACCTCAACGAGAGAGCCTGCGTGCCGCAAACTACAGAGCCCACGCACTCTGGAACCCGTGTGCCACAACTAGAGAGAGAGAAAAAAAAACCCGCACGCCACAACTAGAGAGAGAAGCCCATGCACCTCAACGAAAGACACTGCACGCCACAACAAAAGATGCCGCACGCCTCAATGAAGATCCCGAGTGCCACAACACCTGATGCAGCCAAAAAAAAAAAAAAAAAGAAAAAACAACTTTGGAAAAATTGCAGCAGGGAATTCCCCAGCAGTCCAGTGGTTAAGACTCTGTGCTTTCACTGCCATGGACCTGGGTTCAAAACCTGGTGGGGGAACTAAGATCCCACAAACCGCAAGGCATGGCCAGAAAGGAAAAAAATATCAGCACACAAAAATCAGTTGCCTTGGTATACACAATATGCACAATGAACAAATTCAAAAGGAAGTTAGAAAACAATACTGTTTACTATAGCATCAAGAGACAGACTAGGAAAAAATTACCCAAGGAGGTGAAAGACTTGCACACTGAAAACTACTAAATGTTGCTAAAAGAAATCCAAGGATATACAAATAAGTAAAAAGACACCCTGTACTCATGAATTGGAAGAATTAATATTCTTAAAATGACTTTATTACTGAAAGTGTTCTACAGATTCAATGGAATCCCTGTCAAAATTTCGAAGGCAATTTTTGCAGTTAAAAAAAAAATCATACTAAAATTCATAGGGAATCTCAAAGGATGCCCAACAGCCAAAATACTCTTGAAAAAGAAGATGGACATCATTTTCAGATTTCAAAACATATTACAAAGTAATCAGGATGATGTGGTACTGGTATAAGCACAGATACAAAACCCAGTGGATACCAGAAATAATCCAGTGAATATATATAAAATGTACAGCCAAGGGTGCAAAGACTACACAAAGGGGAAAGGACAGTCTCAATAACAAATGATGCTGAGCAACTACATACATCCCAGCAAAAAAATGAAGATGGAACCTTACTTGCATCAAAGGTAAAAAACTTCTGTATCACAGGATACAATCCACAGAGTGAAAAGACAACCTCTGTGGAATGCAGGTGATGAAAGTGATTTAAAGAATTTCCCACTGTCAGAGATTTAGGTTGATTTCATAGTTCAAACTCAAGAATAGACTAAAACATTCCCTGGTGATCCAATGGTTAGCGCTTGGTGCATTCACTGCAGTGAGCCCGGGTTCAATCCCTGGTCGGGGAACTAAGTTCCCACAAGCCTTGGTGGGGCATGGCAAAAAAAAAAAAAAAAAAAAAAAAGTTAAAAGACAGAACAAATTACCTCTTACTGGTCTGTTTTCCAGATTTTACGAGATACTGTGCACATTAACGTCCAGCTTCTTTATCCTGCTTGACAGACAGCAGACAGTGCATCCTGATGGGGCCCTAAGCAATCCCTGCTGTCCAGTATCACTGACACCATGTCTCCAATCCATGGGTGTGAAGCCCTGCCCAGGACTACACCCAGCGGAGCCTCTTCAGAAGTTCCAGGTCACTAGGTCATGGGGAAATGGGATCTAAGTGGAGATGACAGGCCCTGAGGGAAGGACCCGAGTGAGTGTGAATGTACAGGTGTCAGGCAGGATAGTTCAGAGTCAGAGATTAGCGAGTCCAAAGAAGGGCATTTCAGGAAGGACAGACAGAAGAAACAACTGAGAATATGGCTTTACCTGAGAAAGAGCCATTCCAGACTCCTTTTCTTTCCTCTCCCTCCTCTTCTGGGCTTCTTCCTCAGACAAGAGTCTTTAGAGGTCGATCCTGAAAGTGGAAAACAAGCTGTTTAATGCTTAGAATCAACACACCCCCTTCCTGAGTCACCACCACACGCACAGGGAAGCCCTCAGCATGGGGAACAGACGGTCCTCTGCTGCCCACTGTCCCAGGAGGGACTCGGGACAATAACTCCCACACAGAGACCAACCAGTGAGTTTTCCCACCCTTTCCTTCAGATCAGGCTCCCCTCCTGGTGAGGCCCTCACGTACCCAGCAGCAGCGGGCACCTCAGCTGGACCCGACGATCCCCTGCAGGTCACAGACCAGCCCTGATCCATCCCCACGCAGAGCAGAGCCCTCACCCTCAGCCCAGATCTCAGCCCTCAGGAACGGGGGGACTCAGAGTCACGATGCTCAGTGAGGGATCCGGATTGGAACATCCTGGGGTACCTCAAATATTGTTGAGGTTGGACCCCCACACTGACAGTATGAAGAGGAATCCCTGGTCAGAGGGTACAAAACATGTCTGTACAAAATTCTTCATCGATCTAAGGAAATGCCTGGGTTGAGCAGCACTCACAGGAGGCAAGCCCAGCACAGCCCCCACCTGCTTTTCATTTTCCAGCTTTACTGAGGTCTAACAGATGTATAACAATGGTGTACATATGAGGCATCCAATGTGCTTATTAGACGGATGTATACACTGTGTAATATTCATAACAGAGTGCTTTACACGTCCATCAACTCACAACGACCATTTTATTTCTGTGTGCTAAGAACACTGAAGTGTTACTCTCTCAGCAAATACCAGATATATAGAAACACAGTATGATTAACGATAGCACGATGAACATCAGATGAACATGTTGCAAATATTTACCTAAATATAATGATTTCATTTCCTTTGGCTATCTAGACAGAGGAATCTCTAAATTGTTTTCCGTAATAGCCATATCATTTACATTCCCACCAATGAAGCACAAGCGTTCGTGTGTGTGTGTGTGTGTGTGTGTGTGTGTGTGTGTGTGTGTGTGTGTGTGTGTGTGTGTGTGTGTGTGTGTGTGTGTGTGTGTGTGTGTGTGTGTGTGTGTGTGTGTGTGTGTGTGTGTGTGTTGAGACAGGGAGAGGGCCGTAGAGGAACCAGCACTGGCCTAGCAGCAAGAAAGTAGCGGCTACACCTTCCCAAGAACGTGCCTCTGTATTACTGATCACTGTGGTGTTGCTGGCCCTCTGATTCTTGGAACAATCTCTCCCTACATTAAAGAACTTAATGGCCCCTCTCAGGTTCTGTCCACAGAAACATACCTAGCAAAATCTCCCTAATGAAAACCTTCTGCCGTTTGAAGCTTACTACTCATAACTTCCCTTCTGGACTCAAATGAACTTACAAACTTTCATGGGGTCCAACATAGTCTCGACAAAACCCATAATGATCAACTCATCATGCTAGAAAATACCAGAAAACATGCCAAACTCTAATAAATCATGCCAGAGGGAAAAATACATATAAGACACCCAAGGAACCAATAGATGCAAAATACCATATTTTCATTCACAGTAACCACAGCCCAAACACTGTCATCTTCAAAAACTACACATAAAAGAAAGATGTTTCCAACGATGCACATCCCCCAGTGAGACCCAAACATCCCCCAAGGCAACACTCCAATTCCCCTTTCGTTATGTTTCACAGTGCAACTGAAAATTTCTTTATCTGCGACACAAAATACTAAAAAGTACCAAAGGTAAACAACAAACTGACCTCCATATTAAGTCTAAAAACTGCACAATGATTCCTCTCTTTCTCTCTCCCTTTTTTTCTTCTGGAGCAGGAAGGATTTATTACTTGCAGCAAGTAAGGAGAACACCAGAGATCTTTCCCAAAGCAGTATCCCTGCACAATGATTCTTGACCTCCCAGAATACCCAAAACAAGTCACTTGCGGAGTGGATGCTGTAGGGCACCCTCTAGCTCCATTGCCTGCGGACAAGGCACCCATCCTCCTGCACCCAAAAATCCCTGTAAGCTCAGCTCAGGCCACACTTTTTTTAACCACAATGGAGGAAAATGTTTCTCTTTGCCTAAAACCACTGCCTTCATTCCTCCTCATGTATGGCCATGAAATACCAGATTAAACCAATGCATGGAAACCTCAGTGTCAGCAGCTATGTCCCAGGGAACCTGAGCTAAGACACTATGGCACCTCAAACCATGCAATGCACCCACAACTACCCATAAACCCAATTCCAGGTGCTCCAGCCAGAACTGACACATCCCTTGTCAGGAGTTCCACACACCCCTTGAGCCCAAAAGGGACAAATGCATACACCATTCATTGGGCTCATCTTGAAGCCCACACTTGCTGCCATATCCCTCCTGCAGGCTCTCCTCCAATTTTCCCATTGTTCTCCCTCTCCTCATGGGCAAACAGGGCTAAAGGACAAAAGTACATCTCAGGAAAGCCATCGCAACAGGAATACACACAAGCTGCCACTGAAAGGACACTGGGCATTCAATATGCAGGTCAACAAAGTTGGCCCTCCTGGAAAAACTTAGGAGAAAGTAAGAATGTTACGGAGTCCAGTTACAAAGGACATTTGAATGCAGTGTGGGAGACTCAAAGATAGGCGGTCCCCAGATTTCTTGTCCCCAAGACAGATGGTCCCCAAGTTTCTTCTCTCCTGTTCTCCAAGCTCACAGGCAATTAAAAGATACCCTAACTCTCTGAGGGAAGTCTCCTTCATTCCTCCTTAGGTTCTGGACTTTGGCCCACAGTTACCACAGTGAAATCACTACCCCTGACTCGGAGCAGATGAACTGCTGGAAGGCAAAGCTCCTGTCCAAGGAGGCAACTGGTCCCTGGATGTGCACAGCCTGGAACACCTGGGAGCTACAGTGGAGCAGTGACACAGCACACTAAACATGGGGACACCTCAACATACTACATGAGGACATCAGTTCTGTAGGGATTGTTAGCACTCCCTGCATCTTTTTGCTCTTATTTTGAGTAATTAAGCAGCCATATGGGGTAATAATCAATTAGAGTTGAAATGTCCAGAACAAATGTAGGAACCATCCTCATCACCTACCGTGTTCCCCTGGTCTCCCCTGAGGATTATTCAGCCCAACCCACAGCCCCAGCCACTAAACACATCCCCAGAGGGAGATGCCGCAGCTATCCAGGGAAGAAGAGGAACACTGTGCATCCTTCAATGAACGGAAAAGGAAGAAGACTCCAAATAATCAATGGAGAGGGGCATTTCTGTTGAAGGTGATTGATACAGAGGCAATAAAATGTGACACAGATAGTCAGGAGGAGATGGCGAGCCCTCTCTGAGCCTAGACCTGAAGGGAGACAAAGGGCCTGTGCTATGGTGACTTCAAGGCAAAAGGTAAGAACAGGAACTATGATGTCAGATAGAAATAGTTTTTGTTTGGAAACAGACAAAAGGTGAATGTGCCCAGGGTAGAGTGAACCATGAGAACAGGGTCAGCTCCCAGGACGAGGCTGGAGACACTGGCAGGGCCCTGATGACACAGGGCTGAGCAGCCACAGGGAGGAGCTGGGATTTGTCCTGAGGGCAAATAAGAGCCCGTGCAGGTCTGAGTGCCAGAACTGGCATAAACTCTCCTCAGATTTATACTTAATGCAGAGAAATATTTCTGACTACGGTCACTTCTACTCCGAGCCTGTGGGAAGACAGGAACCCATATACAATTCTAAACAAAACTAGACACTCTCTCCAAAAAGAAGACAAACACAGACACACACCCAATTTGGCCAACCACTTCAGGGTCAGTGTTACTCTGACTGACAGTTTCTGGTCTAGTCTCTCATCTCCATGTTACAAGTGGGCGCCCTGAGGCCCAGAAGGGAGACTTTTCTGAGAAAGTCCTGGTTGAGTGAACAGAATCAGGTGTAACTGAATTCTGAAATGAGATCCTGAGGGGTCGGTGGGCAGAGTCTGCCCTTATCGCCTGTCCCATTTAAAACACCATCTTTCAGGTGCCTGATCAAAGGAAACTTCTCTTTCAATGTCTGATCACACTGTCACCAAACAGGTAATTTTTCTTTCCAGAAAAATCACAGTAAAAGAATTTAAAAATAAACAATTGGAAAAGCATAGCTGCTGGTGCATAAAACATTGCAAGCGTTCAGCTTAGAAACAAGATCTGAGCAAACTTCTTCATCATGAATAGAGGAATAAAAGGGGAAAAGGAATATTAGACTAACTGGTTAAACTAGGTTTTGACTGTTAATATAAAAGATCAATGACATATCTACCAAGTACTCATCAAAAGAGTCTAAAATTATTTACTAGTTACCAAAGAACTTTACCAGTATACAAAGATAAAGCAGGGGAAGAACTCAGGTGTCAATTATATCTGAATAAATAAAATGAATTTGTGAATTTTTTTAATCTGAAGATCCTGCTGTCAATGTTTTAAAAAAAATTGAGGATTGGGGCTTCCCGGGTGGCGCAGTGGTTAAGAATCCGCCTGCCAATGCAGGGGACACGGGTTCGAGCCCTGGTCTGGGAGGATCCCACATGCCGCGGAGCAACTAAGCCCGTGCGCCACAACTACTGAGCCTGTGCTCTAGAGCCCGCGAGCCACAACTACTGAGCCCGCGTGCCACAACTAATGAAGCCCGCGTGCCTTGAGCCTGTGCTCCGCAACAAAGGAAGCCACCGCAATGAGAAGCCCGCGCACCACAACGAAGAGTAGCCCCTGCTCGCCGCAACTAGAGAGGGCCCACGCGCAGCAGCGAAGACCCAACGCAGCGAAAAACAAATAAATAAATAAATAACAAAAAAAAATCGAGGATTTATCATATTTAGAAAAGAATCACATGAGTAGAATACATAAGGCCACCAAACTTATTTCACAAGTTAGTAATTATTTGCAGGAAATTAGATATCTAATGCACTAGGATATATGCAAAGTTAAAGGCAAGACATAAATGTAAAGAAACCAGAGAGAAGAAAGTAAGTCCCTTACAGAAAAACAAAATTTTTAGTGTTTCTTTAAAGAAGCACCATGTAGTGAAAGTCAGTCATTTCCTGCCCCACTAGTCTCTCCCCTGTCCTCTACCACCAGGAAATGGAAGGGGGTGACCCACAACTGCCTGAGTCAACTCACCGCCCCTTGGCTGAACAGGGATTGCAAAGGGAAGTTTTCTTGTCATACAAACAATTACAAAATGCACAAATCTTACAGTTTTGCAATACAAATCCTCACCTGTATAATTTAAGCAAGCAACATTTCAATTTATTAGAGTCTAAAGCCAGAAGTCAGTATATCATAACTTAATCGTCCAAATCCAATCAACTCACCCCCAACCTGGACCCAGTCTGCCCTCTACCTGCACTACTATGTGTTTCCATCTTATTGTCTATTTCTTTCCCTGTTTCTGTCTCCTTCTTTTTGATCTTATCTACTCCCCTGGTGCTCCTGCTGGCCTATCCATACATTTCTGCCTCTTTCTTCCCCCAGCTCTACTCCCTCTCTGCCCGGCCCGTGACACCCCTTCTGTCCCTGTTACTCTCCCTTCCTCCCCACTCTCCGGCACCCCAGGTGGCTGTGCTTCCTTTCTGCTCTCTCTCTTCCTCTGCTCTGCTAGCCACAGAAGTCCTCTGCTTCTCTCCCAGGACCAGGATGCCCTGAAGGCCATGGTTCCACCGTTTATCCTCTCCCAGATTTTCTGTGCAGTGCCTCACCACTGCTGCCCTCCCTACTACCACTGATCCAGGGCCTCTCTCTATGTTGCTCTGCAATCCCTGGAGATCCGGCGTTTTCCTTTACTTCTCGATTTTATTCACCTGCTATTTTCAAGGCTTACTTAGTCTCTTTCATTTCACTGTCTCTTTATAAGCTCTTCAGCCATCCTCTACGTCTCCATCCGCTCTCCCTCATTCTTTCCACCCTGTCAGCTTTTCTATTTCTCTCTCAGTCGCTCTGTCTCTGCTCCTCCAGTTCCCCCATCGCCCACATATTTACAGAGACCGAGACGGAATAACATGCCGCCTACCGGAAGAGTCCATTCTCCAGCGGGGTGGAATTTCAGACGGAAGAACACTGGGTGTCACATGGCTGGCCCAGGTCACTCCCCGCCCCCCCACGCCGGGTGACGGGAAGGGCTGACTACGAAGGGGAGGCCGGGGGAGCAAGAGGACCGGCCTGAGGAGACGCGAAGACAGAGGCGCTGGGAGGGAGGGAGGGGGTCTCAGGAGAAGGGCGGGTTCTGAAGAATGCCAGGACCGGGGAGAGGATGTGGGCTGTCCGGGAGCGGGGCGGCCGGCGCTGCCCTCCAGGGGCCGAGAGGGCGAGGCTGGGGGGCGCGAATCCACCTCGCGGAAGGGGACGTTACAGGCGGCGGGAAGGGACGGAGGCAGTAATGGATTTTAAGCAGGAAAATGTCGCGAATGGAGGTGTCTACCTGGACCGAAAGCAGAAAAGCCAAGGGCACCGGGACCGGCCTCAGAGCGAATTCAAACCCAAAGGTAAACATGCCTGACCTGAAACGGCGACGTCCGGATTTACTGGGAGCGTAGGGGCGGGTGCTGAGATTTACGGTCCTTGGTGACCCCCCACACTCTGAAGATGGAGAAAGGGGGGCCGCGCGGCACAGAGTCACACCAGAAAAGAAAACTTACTCTCAGCTGGGTGACCTTCTCTCCGCGCTATCCGCTTCCGCTTCCGTTATTAACGGCGCGAGCGCGGAGTTAGAAGCAGGGCTTCTGGGGGCGGGGCTTGGGCGGAGCGCTAGCGGCGAGGGGCGGGGCGAGGAGGGAGCCCCTTTCAGTCCAGGGAGCGCAGTTAGGCGGGGCAGGAGGCGGCGAGGGGTAGGTTGGTCCCTGCAGCTTGAAACTGCTTGTTTTAATTTACTGTTTGTTACAGTTTTAAGGCAAAAGCTTACCGTTGCTTGGGCCAGTTATATCGGAAACTAAGATGTTTCCTCCTAACGAGTCGAGAATGGTGTCAATAAAAAGCTGTTTTTGCCAGCAGTTAGCTGGCGTGTCTAAGTGAATTGATAAATGTATATGAGATAAAAGGTTCCAGGTAGGGCTTCCCTGGTGGCTCGGTGGTGAATAATCCGCCTTACAATGCAGGGGACTTGGGTTCAAGCCCTGGTCTGGGTAGATCCCACAGGCCGCAGAGCAACTAAGTCTATGTCCCACAGCTGCTGAGCCTATGCTCTAGAGCCCGCGAGCCACCACTACTGAGCCCATGTGCCGCAACTACTGAAGCCCACGTGCCTAGAGCCTGTGCTCCGCAACAAGAGAAGCCACAGCAACGAGAAGCCACGCACCTCAATGAAGAGTAGCCGCCGCTCCCCGCAACTAGAGAAAGCCCTTGAGCAGTAACAAAGACCCAACGCAGGGCTTCCCTGGTGGCGCAGTGGTTGAGAGTCTGCCTGCCGATGCAGGGGACACGGGTTCATGACCCAGTCCGGGAAGATTCCACAAGCCGCGGAGTGGCTGGGCCCGTGAGCCATGACCGCTGAGCCTGCGCGTCCAGAGCCTGTGCTCCGCAATGGGAGAGGCTACAACAGTGAGAGGCCCGCATACCGAAAAAAAAAAAAAAAAAAAAAAGACCCAACGCAGCCATAAATTAATTAATTAATAAAAAACACACTTGCTACATTCCGCTTCCTGATGCACACAGAACTCATGGTGCAATATGAATGTTAGAAATACTTGTGAAATACTGTTCAGATGAATTGCCGAGGATATTTTCCACTTGTTTCATGAAAATTAATGTGTGCAGGTATTTATCAGATTATAAATATGAATCATAATTTTTCAAGAGGCTTTTTGAAAGGCGATTAAAAAAGTTAAGTTATAGTAATAAGCATTATATCTCAACTGTTGTAAAATTCCATTTTGTGAATCCTATATGATACATATGCATGATATATATTTATTTATTGAACTATGGTTGATTTACAATATGACATTCACTGCACGTGCACAGCATAGTGATTCAGAATTTTCATAGATTATAAAACTTATTACAAAATAATCGCTATGATTCCCTGTGCTGTGCAATATATTGTTTAAGATATTGCTTATCTATTTTATACAAAGTGTTGATAGCTTGGCTCTCTCAATCCCATACTCTTATCTTGCCCCTCCCCTCCTCCCTCGCTTCACAGGTAACCTAGTTTGTTTTCTCTGTGTGTCCTGTTTCACTATATACATTCATTTCTTTTCTAGATTCCACATTTAAGTGATATCAAGTAGTATTTGTCTTTCTCTGTCAGACATATTTCACTTAGTATAATATGCTCTAGGTCCACCTATGGTGCTGCAAATGGCAGAATTTCATTCTTCTTTGTGGCTGAGTAATATTTCATTGTAGATACGTATACCACTCTTCTTTAATCCATATTTTTCCTTTTTTTATGACTTAAAATTTTTTTAATTTATTTTGGGCTGCGTTCGGTCTTCATTGCTGCTCACGGGCTATCTCTAGTTGCCGCGACCGGGGGCTACTCTTCGTTGCGGTGCACGGTCTTCTCATTGCAGTGACTTCTCTTGCTGTGGAGCACACGCTCCAGGCGCACGGGCTTCAGTAATTGTGGCACGTGGGTTCAGTAGTTGTGGCTCGGGATCTCTAGAGCGCAGGCTCCGCAGTTGTGGCACACGGGCTTAGTTGCTCTGCGGCATGTGGGATCTTCCCGGACCAGGGATCGAACCCGTGTCCCCTGCATTGGCAGGCGGCTTCTTAACCACTGCACCACCAGGGAAGCCCTAATCCATCATTTTCTTGATGGACATTTGGGTTGCTCCCATATACTGGCTACTGTAAATAATGCTGCTATGAACATTGGGATGCACGTATCTTTTCAAATTAGTGCTTCCATCATTTTCAGATATATACCGAGGAGTGGAATTCCTGGATCAAATGGTAGTTCTATTTTTAGTTTCCTGAGGAAGCTCATTTTGTGAGTTATATATTTCATTACTATTTTTAAAAACACACTTTGCCCAATTTATCTATTTCATTTGCATTTCTTCCGTTTTACTTCACTGAAATGCCTGGAGGATGCATACATCAAGGGGTTGTTTTAAGATTTGTGTGGCATGTACACAGAGAAATGACAGATGCAATGTATGAATTCTATCACCATGAAGACAGAATCTCCTCACATTTCAAGTTTATTGAGAGAACTGGAATAGTACCAGATAATGAACTAGTCTCACAGTGCATAGCAAGCGACTTATTGCTAATGTGCAGGTGCATCACTGGTATTTTATTTTTATGATTATGATTATTATTTTTTTTTTAGCCAGGCTGTATGGTATGTAGGATCTTAGTTCCCAAGCCAGGAATTGAACCCACGTCCCTTGCATTGGAAGCATGGAGTCTTAACCACTGGACTGCCAGGGAAGTCCCTAACACTGGCATTTTGGAAACACGGTCTGTTAATTTTACCTTAAAAATGTCTCTCTCACAGAAACAGACTCATAGAGATAGAAAATAGACTTGTGGTTGCCAAGGGGGGGTCGAGAGGGAGAGGGATGGACTGGGAGTTTGGGGTTACCAGATGCAAACTATTATATGTAGAATGGATAAACAACAAGGTCCTACTGTATAGCCCAGGGAACTATATTCAATATCCTGTGAGAAACCATAATGGGAAAGAATACTTAAAAAAGGACGGTCTATATGTGTATAATTGAGTCACTCTGCTGTACAGCAGAGATTGACACAACTTTGTAAATCAACTATACTTCAATTAAAAAAATAAGGTATCTCGGGGTTTCCCTGGTGGCACAGTGGTTGAGAGTCCGCCTGCCGATGCAGGGGACACGGGTTCGTGCCCTGGTCCAGGAAGATCCCACATGCCGCGGAGCGGCTGGGCCCGTGAGCCATGGCCGCTGAGCCTGCGCGTCCAGAGCCTGTGCTCCGCAACGGTGGAGGCCACAACAGTGAGAGGCCCGCGTACCGCAAAAAAAAAAAAGTATCTCTCCAGTTCCTCCCCTTCTTGCCATTGTTCCTATAATCATGTCTTCCTTCCACTGGTACAATGGAAACTGGAACTCCTCTCTCCAACACCTTGTAGGCCATGGTTAGTAAATCAGAACAGTTTTCTGAATTCAACATGGAGATATTAGCTTGTTTCTTTTGTTGTATAATTTGCATACAATAAAATATACAGTTTTCACGTTCACCATACAGTGGGATTTAGTATGTTTGCAATGCTGTCCAACAACGTTTTCATCATTCGTCATCACCTCTTAAAAAAACCCTGTATGCGTTAATAGTTACTCAGCACTCTACCCTGAGCCACAAGCAAATATTTAGCTACTTTCCATCTCTACAGATATGACTATTCCGGGCATTCTATATAAATTAAGTCACACAATATATGGCCATCTCCCTTCTTGTACTTGGCATAATGCTTTCAAGGGTCATCCATGATTAACCTTTATCAGTGCTTCGTAACTTTTATTTCTGATGAGAAACATTCCAGTTTGTTTAAACATTCATCATTTAATGGAGTTTTGGGTTCTTTCCACATTTTGGCTATTATTTTAAAAATGCTTCAGGCTTCCCTGGTGGCAGAAACCACCTGCCAATGCACGGGACACGAGTTCGAGCCCTGGTCTGGGAAGAGCCCACATGCCCAGAGCAACTAAGCCCCTGTGTCACAACTACTGAGCCTGTGCTCTAGAGCCCATGAGCCACAACTACTGAAGCCCCCAGGCCTAGAGCCCATGCTCCGCAACAAGAAAAGCCACCACAATGAGAAGCCCGCGCACCACAACGAAGAGTAGCCCCCGCTCGCTGCAACTAGAGAAAGCCCACGCGCAGCAACGAAGACCCAACGCAGCCAAAAATAAATAAGTTAAATAATAAAAATAAAAAACGCTTCTATCAACAATCTTTTACAAGGTGTTAATGTGGAAAATGTTTACAAATCCCTTGGGGAGATATGTAAATGTGGATTGCTTGGTGGGTTATTGTGATTTTTAAGAAATGTGGATTTGGTCATTCGGACGAGTAGTGCATTATTTCTACTCTCATCTTATTTGGCAAAACTGGTTGATTTGAATTTTAAGGATCAATAATATTTTATTGCAAACTACAAATAAAAAGGAAAATAGTAATTTAAGAAAGAATTTATATTAGGACCTACAACTTTCCGAAAGTAACAATCTGTACAAAAGGTTGCTACAAAACTAATCACCAAATATGTTCCCAGTCCATCTGTGCTCATCTATAAATTACTTTAATTATTAAGATGAAATGTAGCACACATATGTATATCATATTTAGCTTCTAACTAGTAAAATCAGATCTACATTGGATAATGATATTTTAAAAGGAGAATGAATCACCCAGGAAATAATCATTTGCGGCTAAACTAACATTTTGAAGTCATTAAACTCCAATTTTTCAATAAACAGTATGGTAACAACAACAACAAAAAAGAATTATTTCCTGTCTTCCAGAACAGTGTAACTTTAAGGTAACATTTTCAGGGCTTACCCTCAATTGAATATATTCTGTATTTTCAAGGAAATACTTCTTTATTTACTTATTTAAAAACATTTATTTATGGGCTTCCCTGGTGGCGCAGTGGTTGAGAGTCCGCCTGCCGATGCAGGGGACACGGGTTCGTACCCCGGTCCGGGAGGATCCCACATGCCGCGGAGCGGCTGGGCCCATGGGCCATGGCCGCTGAGCCTGCGCGTCTGGAGCCTGTGCTCCACAACGGGAGAGGCCACAGCAGTGAGAGGGCCGCGTACCGCAAAAGACAAACAAATTTATTTATTTATTTTGGCTGTGCCAGATTCTAGTTGCAGCAAGCGGGATCTTTAGTTGCAGCACGGGGGCTTCTTAGTTGCGGCATGAGAACTCTTAGTTGAGGCATGCGTGTGGGATCTAGTTCCCTTACCAGGGACTGAACCCAGGCCCCTCCATTGGGAGCGCAGAGTCTTACCCACTGGACCACCAGGGAAGTTCCATTTCTTTTTTTGATCGAAGGATAGCTGATTTACAATATTGTATGAGTTTCAGGTGTTCCACAAAGTGCTTCAGTTATATAAATTTTTTTCAGATTAATCTCCATTGTAGGTTATTCCAAGTTAGTGAATGTAATTTTGTATGCCATACGGTAAATCCTTGTTGCTTATCTATTTTATGTATGGTAGCAAGTAAATCCTATTTGAGCCTCTAGTACTTCACGGAAAATATTTAATGTTCCTTCCCCAATATTTAACATCTCAGAGTTATGATATAGCAGTTATATTACTATATAGAGTCTAATATTAAAATATATTTGGAGGTGATATTAGAGTATTTCCCAACTACAAGCCTTTTGTATATTTCTCACATTCAGGTAGGATGGCATGGATAAAAAACATCTCAAAATGGATTCCTTTACTTCTTACCCTGATACTGGAATCAGAATAACTACATCACAATTGGAGAGGGAATTCTCTGGCAGTCCAGAGGTTAGGACTTGGCACTTTCACTGTGAGGGCACTGGTTCAATCCCTGGTCAGGGAACTAAGATCCCACAAGCTGCAGGGTACAGCTGAAAAAAAAAAAAAAAAAAACTGGAGAATGATTTAAGTGTGTTTAGAATCAGACACAGCAGAAAGGAAAGAAATCTGTGAGTTAGAAAACACAAGGGCTCTAAAAACCTTCCTTGACATTCTGAACATCAGAGTAGCCCAGTGTTACATGGAATATTACCCTATCACGATAAAGAAGAAAGTCTTTTGATATAATCTGTCCCTGACACCTTTTCCCTTTACTTTTTTTCTCTATTCAAGAGGGAAATGTGAAATTTGAAATTTCATATTATTAAAATTATGGTGGCCATTTAATGCAACTGGCTAATAATCTTCCATGAAAATGAGACAAAACCTAAAATTGAAGAGGGTTTTGCCTCTCAGCCTTCTTCGTCATCCCGCAGCCAGGTTGCTATGAAGACACTGAAGACTTTAAGTGCTCATGGCGGTAGAAGGGGCAGAGGACCTATCACACCGCCCACGGCACCCTCTGGACTTCCTGTTTGGTGAGAATGATAAACTTACTTCTTTCAGTTACTACCTGAGAAACAGAATTATTATTTTGTCACGGGTGTGGAATGGAGCACGAATGAAAGAATCCTAAACTTAAAATGTTGTGGATGAAAAATACTTCATGAAGACATCTCTTCACTGATGAGTTAGATCTTTCGAGCCCATGTGGGAGAAAATTTCACAACGTGTGAATAAATCATACTGTGAGAATTTATGACAAATGTTCAGAACATTCAGGTGTAATGTTAATGGAGTAAAGAATGTGAGGCCACAAATGCAATATAATTACATGTTTATCTGACCATCTGACTTACTGTCCTATGAGCCGATGCATTACACAAACTTTCTTTGCACTGATAAACGCATTCACTCACCTGTCAGTTGGGAATGCTTCCAGTCACTGGATATCTAGCAGGAAACAAAATCAATACACTGCCTTCAAGGAGCATATATTTTCTACAAGGGAAAGTCAGCAATAATTAAATCAGATATGATAGTGTTAAGTACGATGAAGGTGTACACGTACAATGAGAGAGTGACAGGGTGTCCTAATGTAAACAACGTGTTCAGGAAATGCCCACGTGATATAAGAAGATATCTGAATTAACATCATGAATTAATTGAAAGAGTGTCATGCGAATACACATGGGGACCATGAGACAAAGAAGGTAAGTGGCTTCTAGAAAGGCAAGAAAACAAATTCTGCCCTGGAATATCCAGAAGGAGCACAGTGCTTTGGGTCATTTTACACATCTCGCCTCCAGAACCATGGGAGAATAAATCTGTGGTCCTTCAAGGCCCTCAGTTTGTGGTAATCTGTTACAGTAGAAACAGAAAATTTAATAAATTAATGTATGTAGAGAATCAAAACAATCTATACAGATTTCTAGAAAAAGTACAATTTGCAAGGTGTCAGGGTACAATGTGCAAAAATCCACTGTAATTTTACACACATGCAATTTACAAATGGAAATTGAAATTAAATATATAATACGATGTTTGCTCAAAAAAGTAGAAGTAGAAGGAAAATGTGTAAATCTAACAAAGTAAGGACTTTTATGCTGAAACCTACAAACTTAATGAAACAAAATGACCTTCTATTTAGGTCATCTGAGCGAAACATACCATATTCATTGAATTGTTAACAAAATATACCAGATTGACTGGAAGACACACCATAGAAATTATATTAAAATGCCCCAAATTGACATACAGGTTTAGTGTGTTTTCAATCAAGATTTCTGTAGATTCAAACAAGATTTTTCTAAAAATAATAGGGAAAGGCAAAAGAACTAGAAGAGCTAAAATACCTGAAAAATACTGAAGTGGCTGGAATCACTCCACATGACCTCAAGATTTCTAATATAGTGACAGTTATCAAGACTGGGTGGGATTTGTGCAGTGACAGACAAAATATACTAATGGAACAGAATGTGGAAACCAGAAAGAGCCCTACTTCAGTGCCGTTAACCCTTCAACAGCACAGGTGTGAGCTGTGTGGATTCAATTATATGGGCATTTTTTCCAAAGTACTACAGGATCTGTGGCCGGTTGAATCTGAGGATGTGGAACCACGGATAGAGAGGGACAACATTAAGTTATACGTTAATTTACAACTGGTCATGAGTCTAAAACCCTAACTCCATGCCTTGTTCAAAGGTCAAGTGTACTTCCAACCACTTTCTGACAAAGGTACTCAGCCAATTCAATGAAGGAAGGACTTTCCAACACTGGTGCTAATCAATGAAATATTCAAAGAAGAAAAAAAAAAGAGATCTCCATTTAAACTTTACATCTGTACAAATATTAGCTCAAAGTTAAAGCTTTAAAATAAAGTTTAAAACTTTATTCTGTAAGAGATTTAGGAAAAACGGTATAGAATAAAATCTTCAGAATCCAGAACTTGATGCAGAGTTCTCAGACAGGTCACAAGAGCATGACCCAAAGAGAATATATCTGGGATGAATGTTTCCATGAAAACAAGACAGAATCTTAAAATGAAAAGGCTTTTTGCCCTCCACCTTCACCCTTCTCAGTCATACAGCAGTCATGTTACTATAGGAAGGTGAGGACCAAGTGCTCATGGTTGAAGAAGGAGCAGAGGACCCATCACACCCCACACTACACCCTCTGGACTTCTGTTAGGTGAAAAGGATGACGCTCCCACTTCTTTTTGGTCACTGTTCTCCAGGTGGTCTGTCACTTACAAATATAAACTGTCTTACCTGAGAAATAAGATTATTATTTCACATTCGTGGCATTTGTGAGGTAATCTCCAGAATGAGTTCTTTAATTAATAAATTTCTCCTCTTAAGGGCTGGCCACAATAAATGCATTTATCTGGTTGCTATTCAGAATGAATTTTCTAATGAAGCGTAAGATGTGGATGCCTGATAGAAGCCTTGTCATATCACTGTATTATTAAAGTCTCTCACCAGTATGGATTACCTGATGGTAAGTTAGGCTTGACAGAACACTGAAGGATTTGCCACACTCATTATATTTGAAAAGATTTTCTCCAGTATAAAGTATCTGGCAGATCTTAAGGTATGAATTTGGACTGAAGACGTTGAGATACTCATTACATTTGTAAGGTTTCTCTCCACTACGGATTATCTGATAGAAAGTGAGCCTTGCAGGCACAAAATCTTTGCCATATTCATGACGTTTGTTCAGCTTCTCCCCACTATGAATTCTCCAATGAATTGTAAGGTGTAAATTTTGAATGAAGACCTTCCCACATATGTCACATTTACATGGTTTCTCTCATGTATAAATTATCAGATATTTAGTGAGGGTTGAGATCAGAGTAAAGGCATTTCAACTCCATTAAAGTTGAAAGGTTTCTCTACATTATGTATTCTCTGATGAATTGCAAAAAGTGAATTTCGACTGAAGACCTTCCCACACTCATTACATCTGTAAGATTTCTCTCCAGTATGAACTCTCTGATGCTTTCCAAGGTTTGGCTTTTGAGAAAAGAACCTGCCACACTCATTACATTTGTAAGGTTTCTCTCCAGTATGAATTCTCTGATGACTTTCAAGATTTGAATTTCGATTGAAGACCTTGCCACACACATTACATTTGTAAGACTTCTCTTCATTATGAACTCTCTGATGCTTTGTAAGGTATGCCTTTTGATTAAAGAATTTGCCACACTCGTTACATTTATAGGGTTTCTCTCCCGTATGAATTCTCTGATGACTTACAAGATTTGAATTTTGACTGAAGACCTTGCCACACACGTTACAGTTGTAAGGTTTCTCTCCAGTATGAATTCTCTGATGACTTGCAAGGTTTGAATATTGATTAAAGACCTTGCCACACTCGTTACATTTGTAAGGTTTTTCCCCAGTATGAATTCTCTGATGTCTTCCAAGATGTGAATTTTGACGAAAGACCTTACCACACTCATTACATTTGTAAGGTTTCTCTCCGTTATGAATTCTCCGATGGATTCTAAGGCATGAATTTTGACTAAAGACTTTGCCACACACATCACATTTACATAATTTCACTCCTGTATGGATTACCTCGTGTGTGGAGAGGTGAGAGCCACGATTAAAGGTTTTGCCACACTCATTACATTGGTAAGGTCTCTCTCCGGTATGAATCCTCTGATGACGTTTAAGGGAGGAATTCTGACTACACACTTTGCTACATACATCACATTTATACAGTTTCTCTCCGGTATGGCTCATCTGATGTCTACGGAGGGATGAGCCATGATTAAAGCTTTTGCCACAGTCATTACATTTGTAAGTTTTCTCACGAGTATGAGTTGTCCAATGACTTACAAGGTGTGACTTTAGACGAAAAACATTGCCACATACCCCACATTTATATAACTTCTCTCCCGTGTGGATTATCTGGTGTCTGCGGAGGGATGAGCCATGATTAAAGGCTTTGCCACACTCATTACATTTGTAAATATCGTTCTTAAATACATGCAATTCATCCTGAAAGCTTAATGTAAGCCTATTTTCAATGGGCTTCTTTCCTGAATTCCACCTACTATGTTGATCTCTTCTGTGAGTTACATTTTCCTTACAGGCTACAGACATTCCTTTGTAATTTCTTTCATCATCCTTCCACTGACACCCAAAGTCATCTTCCTGGATTTCCGTGAAGTAAAAATGTTTCATTTCATGGCTTTTCTGTCTTTCCAACATCACTGTTTGGAATACTTCTCCTCTATCACTGTTTGCTCTTGGTTGTAATTTCTTGATCACATGTATATGAGAGATATCTACAAGATACAAAGAACCATAAAGTGTATTATTCATTACAATTCATGAGTAAACGTTTAATGTTGAATATATGATATTAAACCAAAAGTATGTAATTCCCCAGTGGTCCAGTGGTTAGGGCTCTGCACTCCCACTGCAGGGGGCACAGGTTTGATCCCTAGTCCAGGAACTAAGATGCCTCAAGCCACACAGCATGGCCAAAATAAAGTAAAATAAACACAAAGTAACACTTATGTCCAAAAAGGTTATGAAACTTCCCAATCGTGACCTTAAAAATTTTAGGAACACTAAAAGAATAGGACTCTTTTTTGGTTTTTTTTTTTTGGCTTACGGGCCCAGCCGCTCCCTGGCACGTGGGATCTTCCCGGACCGGGGCACGAACCCGTGTCCCCTGCATCGGCAGACGGACTCTCAACCACTGCGCCACCAGGGAAGCCCCAAGAATAGGACTCTTTACTAGAGAAAGAGTGATTACATGTCATTCAAATTAATATTAGAGTAGCCTAGTTCTAACACCCTATAACAGAAACATTCACACTAGACAAACTTATGTTAGCTCTTGAAGAAACAATATTTTTCCACCAAAGCATATACCAATTAACAATAAACATACTGTGGTCTCATAAATGAGGATGCAAAAAATATTATACTGTACATAGATTCTGCATACTATGGTACATAAATCAATGCTAAAGAACATACAATACTGTACATTACCATACTGTAATGGTACATAATCCAAAACAGACTTATCTAATGAATAATTTAAATAACTAGCAGTATAGAATTACAAAATACAGCATATAGAAAATGAAGAATTTGATAACACAATTTAAAAAAAATATTTTTCTAAATATCTGCTATAAAACTATGTACCCATAAAGAATACATATTTTACTACATTAACAAGTGGTACATGTCAGTTGTATTCTATAATAAATGCTGAAAAACCATCATATATAAATTACAATTAAAAATTAATAAATGGGGCTTCCCTGGTGGTGCAGTGGTTAAGAATCCACCTGTCAATGCAGGGGACACGGGTTCGAGCCCTGGTCCGGGAAGATCCCACATGCTGCGGAGCAACTAAGCCCGTGCACCACAACTACTGAGCCCGTGTGCCTAGAGCCCATGCTCTGCAACGAGAAGCCACCGCAATGAGAAGCCCGCACACTGCAACGAAGAGTAGCCCCCGCTCGCCGCAACTACAGAAAAGCCTGCTCACAGCGACAAAGACCCAGTGCAGCCAAAAATAAAATAAATAGATTTTTAAAAACACCAAAAAAATTAATAAATGTACTATTCTAGAGTTACCTAACCTAATAGCCAATAAACAGAGCAATTCCCTACCTTCACAGAGCACTTAAATTCTCCAGTTCATTGCCTCTAAAATATATGTAATAAAGAGTGAGCAATTTGTATATTTATTAACTAGGGTCAGACACAACGTTGTTCAGAACAAACTGGAGATGAAAAGCATACAAGATAGGATACAAAGTGATATGACAATAAACATGACAGAATATTAATATAACTATTTATAAAAAGTAACTTTTCAATCTTTACTATAAAACATACAAAATTCTAAGCCATCTAATGGCACTAATTTGTTTAAAAGGCTTGATGGAAATCAACACAATTTTTAAAATCAGGGAAGTAGACTCACCCGTTTATGTACATGACTGCAATTGATATAGAAAGTACTGAGAGAAACAGGATTTGAACCTGAACTTCCAAACTAAGACAACATATTCTCAAGCATGACTGCCCACCCAGGCAGTACAGATTACAAAATATTAAAACAAATACCAGGAGTTGAAAAAGAAAACTCCAAGAGAGACGCAAAAGAAGGGAGCCATGTAACTGATAATGTTATTCAGCCACCACTCCTGAAAATGGTTTCTGAATCATCACAGCTGCACATAGTGATTTCGGTCATGTCATGAGAAAGTTATTCGACAGAAAAAGAGGGATCATTTTTACAGTCTGAGTAATGTGGAAGGTGGAGGGATGGGTGAAGGAGTGCTGCGGAAATTGAGACAATCAGGGGAACAACATAAATACGTGAGCAAGTAACAGTGGTTCCATCTACGTCAAAGTACCACGTCAGGAAGGGTCAGGTCTGAGAAAGGGCATGAGTGGAGCACAGGGTATATGCATATTGGGAGCACAGCTTGTGATGGTCCATCTGTGTGAATATAACTGTACAAGAGGAGAGCAGCCAAGATAGCGGAGTGGAAGGACCCTAAGCTCACCTCGTCTCAGGAGCACACCCAAATGACAACAACCATGGCTGAAAAAGACTGAAACCTACTAGAAACCTACCAGAACATAAAGAAACCTACCAGACATAAAGAAAAAACCACAACGAGATACGTAGGAGGGGGCGGACCCATGATACCACCAAATCCCATACTTTGTGTGGGTGACAGACAAACTGGAGAATAATTGTATTACCGAGGTCTTCCCACAGGAGTGCAAGTTCTGAGCCCCACGTCAGACCCTCCAGCCCTGGGGTCTGGCATCAGGAAGAGGAGAACTTGGACAAAGTTTTCCTGGGATAAATTCCTACATCATTTCCTGAGGCTCATAGGGGATGGTCATTAGTACATGGAAACAAGATTGTCACAGTGCCCCTAAGAGAGGCTTTTGTGACAGTCCTCAAAGCCAGAAAAAAAACGGGAAAGGCTTCTCAGTCAGGCTCTCGTGATACTTTCTATCTCGTGTCCTACAACACGCAGACCACTCTACTGAGTAGCTTCAAGTGGCGACTTACTGTGGAGCAGGAAAATATTACAGCATATGAGGGAAAGCATTCTCCAACGAAAATTTCCTGTCACCCAGTAAACCCACTCCACAGAGAGTCCATCCGTAGCTGTCTGCTACAGGTGGATTATCACAGCAAAGAAACTGGATAAAATTTCAGACTCTAGGAATATGTATTTCAAAAGCAAGCTTCAAAAGGCAAAATCATGCAAACTTAGAAGAATACGAAATCAGGAGAGTCTGCATTATGGACTTGGTAGAGCAGTACAAGAGCGAAAACAATACAAGATATGGGGGTCAGATATTACAGCCCTCGAGAAGAAACCATGCATTCTATCCAAGATGCCAAACTGAGAGCCTGAAGGATTCACATATTCCCCCCGTGAGGGACTGGAAAATAAAAAGAGGATGTCTCTGTCCGCTGTCTTTATAGTTTTGCTCTGTAAAAATTACACAAGATCCAATCTACCTCCCTGTTTCACACACCCCTGAAGTGTGCGGCAAAATCAGAACAGGAGAAATGGCCGTGAAATCTAAACAAGCAGACGGGGCTTGAGACAGCTCCATGCCGGTTCTGAGGCGCCAGATGGAATGAAAGAGCAGCCAGTGTTTTCCCATCTTCTGAATAGGTCATATAAGAACACAAATGGGGACAAAACTGAGAAAGGCCCAGAGACTGGAGTCTGGAGGCATCAACTCTTATGATATGGACTGAGAACTGAGCACCCAATGAAGTCAAGTACAGAAAGAGAAATGAAGGGGGCAAAAGATGCCTTTAAAACAACCCTCTTCAAGCTCCTCAAAGTCAAGTAAAATCTAGTTCACAGGGGCCAGATGGCAGAGCATATATCATGATAAAGACTTTACCCTTTGGGCTTCCCTGGTGGCGCAGTGGCTAAGAATCTGCCTGCCAATGCAGGGGACATGGGTTCGAGCCCTGGTCCGGGAAGATCCCACCTGCCGCGGAGCGACTAAGCCTGTGCACCACAACTACTGAGCCTGTGCTCTAGAGCCTGTGAGCCACAACTACTGAGCCCACGTGCCACAACTACTGAAGCCTGCGAGCCTAGAGCCCGTGCTCCGCAACAAGAGAGGCCACCGCCATGAGAAGCCTGCGCACCACAACGAAGAGCAGCCCCCGCTCGCCGCAACTAGAGAAAGCTCACGCGAAGCAATGAAGACCCAACGCAGCCAAAAATAAATCAATAAAAATAAATAAATTAAAAAAAAAAAAAAAGACTTTGCCTTTGTCTCTGATGGGCTGCAGCCCCACCAGAGGGTGAAAGAATACATTTTACACGTTGAATGACAGAATGATAACCCAGGAATAAGAAAAATGTCCTCTCAGAGTTCACAATAAATAAACTTCTATTTTCGGAAAGAACTCTCCCACTTGGGTAGAGTTACCCAAAGACTACTAATGCTGCCGCTTCTTCTCTGCCCTTCTGAGACCTAACCTGTGTTTACACTTTTGATAAATTCCCACCCCCTTGGTTTTTTACTATTTTCACATCACTCTTCAGAGGCTAGGGCTCTTCCTCTTGTTCCAAAATGCAAATAATATTCAGATCATAAATAGAAATTTCTGCTTCTCAAAAGAAATAAATAAGATCTGTGACTCTTCCAGAATCCCAGCTCTTTGTTCAGCTGAGGAGTGAGGACATGACGGGTGGGTCTGGAAAAATATTTCACCGATTGCTCCACCACTTGCCTCCTTCTGAATGCAGAGGGAACAGTGTAATATGCAGATAATTAGCTCTCTTCCAAGAAGTAGTGAATCGAAAGCACGGGGGTAGAAAAAAGAGAATTCGTTATTTGAAAAGTTTGCCCTGAGCTTTATAAATACTTAAGCTCTGGAACAATGCCTGACGTATCATGAAATGGATAGATCATTTGCAGAAAAGTGAAGCTTAAACTCATGATATCACATCATGAAGCTTTTCATATCTGAGTCAACAGGGATTTCAGATCAGTCAAGCAAAACAAGGGCTCCCAAGGGGCACAGAGGGAAAATGCAAAGATACCCAAAAGGCATATCCCAACTTCTGAAGGGAAGTTATCCTCACCCAGGGAGATCAGGTTGCTGTAGGTCTCCAACATCACATCCACATAAAAGGCCTTCTGATCAGGGTCCAGGCATTCCCACTCCTCCCGAGAGAATTCTATGGCCACATCCTTGAATGTCAACGGTGCCTGAAATGAAAACATATCTCATCAAGGGGCCATGAAGAGAGTTCTTATTATCACACAAAATGAGAAGAGGAGAGAGTGGTAAGGATCAATTCAGTGGAAGTATGTAGTCTGACAGATCCATGTAAAGGTATTTAGGGAAATTATGGGTCTCTAATTTTAATTTCTTATGCCTTTTCATAGCAATTACGATATCCTCCAATCAATGTAGATTTTTCATTTTTCCAGACAACACACGAAAAAGTTAGAAATAAAACTCAATAACAGGTTGTCTATGCAGAAGTGTTACATATTATGTTTTACACACCGCATGATATTCAAAATCTAAATGAGCTACAGTATCAGTGGTGCCTTCAGAGATGACAAAGTCCACAGTGGCTTTACAGAAAGGTCAAAATCTGCAATTATGATAATGATAACAAGAGCAATGACTAGAAGTGTTGGAACAATTCCTATATGCTAATATCATTCTAAATAAATTCTTTACATGTATGAAATTGTTATAAACATAAAAGCTCATTAGAGATGACCTGTTCCAATCTTACAAAGGATAGTACTGTGGCAGCTCACACACAGATGCATATAAAATGTTAGTAATCGTATTGTTATTTAAACCATTAACACAATACTGTAGAAAAAATTCGAGGCCAAGGAATACATTTAAGATATAATTTCAAATGCAAAAAGATAGGTTTGAAATAATGATGTCTTTATCAAAACCATGGACTTGCACTTCCATGCACTCGTGCACACACATGTAAACACACAATTAATTGAAAAGGCAGGAGTTCCCTGGTGGTCCAGTGGTTAGGTCTCGGCAATTTCACTGCTGTGGCCCTGGGTTCAATCCCTAGTTGGGGAACTAAGATCCCTCAAGCTGCTTGGCTTGGACAAAAAAAAAAAAAGAAAAGAAAAGATAGGAGTTGTCTACTGACATATTTTTGGATAACATTTTCTGTTATCATTTTCATCCACATTTATTTCAGCATTTTCGAAGAACAAGAAAGTATTACCTGCACTTAATTTACTTCATCAACATTATTCTATAGTAGTCTAGTAAAAGAAAAATGGTACAAACATAAAGAGAAAAATACAAAACTTTTAACCCCTATCTCTATACAACACCTAAATTGAAGAATATAAGTACAATTTTATCCACTAAAATTAAAATAGGTAGGTATTAACAAATGCAGAACAGAGTTTGTGTATTCCACTTATAAAACACTAACTCAAAATTAGAAGTTATTACATTAATTTAACATATTAAGAAAAAGACTTATCACAATAATAAAGTTAAAAACTTCCTGGAGAATTAAAAATCATGACAAAAAGGAATATAGAAAAAAATATATTGTTATGAAGCAAGAACATTTCACCAAACATTAAAATCAGAAGGAAACCCTCAATGCTCTCCCTCTGAAGTGGAGTGAAGGGGGCTGGCCAGGGCTCCTGCCTTTCACCACTGTACAGTGTGCCTGAGCAGCGACCACCAGAGGAAGTAACAGGAGGAAAACAGGGAACAAGAGCGAGAGACACACAGAGAGTGCGTCAGAGCTGCAACTGTGAACATTCACAAATCTAAGGACATGGGAAGGTAAAAAGTGAAAGGATGGAAAAAAATATTCCATCCTAATGAGAGCAGGGGCGACTACATAATGTCAGACAAAATAAACTAAAGACAAAATCTGATACAAGAGACGAAGGACAATATATACTACTAAAAGAATCAATTCCCTAAGAAGATATAATTTTAAGTACTTATATATCTAACATTAGAGCTCCCTCCAAAAATGAAGGAAACACTAACAGAAACAAAGAGAGAAATAGCAGCACAATAATCCTATGAGACTTTAACATCCCAGTTTTTTCGATGGGTGGAACCAAAGAAAACATCAATAAGGGAACAGAGGACTTGAACAACACTATAGACCGACTGGACCTAAAAGACATGTACATATCACTCTACCCAACAACAGCAGAAAACACACGCTTCTCAAGAACAAATAAAACATTTTCCATGAGAGACCACATGTTAGGACATAAAAGAAATCTTAACAATTTTAAGAAGACTGAGAGCATAATGAATTTTCTCAAACCACAAAGCAATAAAATTAGAAATAAACAGCAGAATGAAAACAGAAAAATCCCCAAAATGTGGAAATAAAACAACGTACTCATAAATAACCAATGGGTCAAAGAAGAAATCACAAAGGAATTTTTAATATATCTCGATGAAAATGAAAACATACAAAAATTTATAAAATGTAGTGAAAGCCGTACTAACAGGGAAGTCAAATCAGAAATCTATTTTTACTACTCAAGGAAGTAGAGAAGAATAAAATCAAATTTAGCAAAATGAGGAGCTTCCCTGGTGGCGCAGTGGTTAAGAATCCACCTGACAATGCAGGGGACAAGGGTTCGAGCCCTGGTCCGGGAAGATCCCACATGCTGCAGAGCAACTAAGCCCGTGCACCACAACTACTGAACCTGTGCTCTACAGCCCGCGAGCCACAACTTCTGAGCCCATGTGCCACAACTACTGAAGCCCATGCGCCTAGAGCCCATGCTCCCTAACAAGAGAAGCTTCTCACCTCAGTGAGAAGCCCGTACACTGCAATGAAGAGTAGCCCCAGCTCACCGCAACTACAGAAAGCTCATACGCAGCAACAAAGACCCAACGCAGCCAAAAATAAATATATAAAATAAATTAAAAAAACAAACTATAAGGGGTTCTATGAACAATAATGCTTACAAATTGCATAATCTAGAAGATACAGGTAAATTCATTGAAACATACAACCTATTAAGTTCTAATCTTTAAGTAATAAAAAAGTTGAAAAGAATTATAACTAGAGAGGTTCAAGCAGCAATCTGAAATCTTGAACAAGGAAAAAGCCAAGACCATATCAGTTTGCTGCATAATTCTACCAAACATTTACAGAAGAATTACCTCTGATCCTGATAAAAAGCTTCCAAGCTTCCGAAGAGCTGTAGAGGGAACACTGACAAACTCATTCTGTGGAGCCTGCATGATTCTATACCAAGCCCAGAGAAAGACACACGAAACACAGAAAACTACAAACCAGTATCCTTCATGAATACTGAAAAATCCTCAACAAAATAGTACCAAACCAAATTCAACAACACATTAAAATGATTTTACATCATGACCAAGTGGATTTTATTACTATAAGCAAGGATGACTCAACATACAAAAATCAATTAATGTCATATACCACATTAACAGAATAAAGGAAAAAACATATGATCGTCTCAATTGATGCAGAAAAATGCATTTCACAAAATTCATCTATGTTTCAAGATATAAAAACTCTGGGAATTCCCTGGCGGTCCAGTGGGTAGGACTCGGCACTTTCACTGCCGTGGCCCAGGTTCAGTCGCTGGTCAGGAAACTAAGATCCCACCACAAGGCCAAAAAGAAAAAAAGAGAGATATAAACACTCAGCCAGAAAGCTTTCCTTCTCAGATCAGGAAGAAGGCAAGGATACACACTCTCTGCACTATTGTCCAGCAAAGTACAGAAAGCCCTCACCAGAGAAATTAGACAAGAAAAAGAAAGTTACCCGAATTGAAAAAAGTAAAATTATCTTTCTTCATAGATGATAACTTTTATATGTAAAAACAGTAAAGATTAAAAAAAAAACAGTAAAGATTCCACGAGGAAACTGCTACATCAAAAAACAACTCTAGAAAAGTTGCAGGATACCAAAAGTCAATGCCCAAAAACCATGTGCATTTCTATACACAGTGAACAGTGTCAATAGAAAATTAGAAAACAATCGTATTTCTAGAGCATCAAAGGGATAGAATACTTAGTAAGAAATTCACCAGGGAGGCAAAAGACTTGTACACTGAAAACTATTAAATGTTGCTAAAAGACACACAAGGAGATACAAATAAATAAACATCCTATACACATGGACTGAAAGACTAAATATTCTTAAAATGACCCTATTACCCAAAGTGTTGTATAGATTCAATGTAATCCCTATCAAAAGTCCCATGGCAATTTTTGCAGAAATAGAAGTAACTATGCTAAAATTCATAGGGAATCTCCCAAATCTCCAAAATACTCTTGACAAAGAAGAAAAATAGAGGGCACCCTTTATAGACTTCAAAACATATCACGAGGGCTTCCCAGGTGGCACAGTGGTTAAGAATCCGCCTGCCAATGCAGGGGACACCGGTTCAAGCCCTGGTCCGGGAAGATTCCCACATGCCGCGGAGCAACTAAGCCCGTGTGCCACAACTACTGAAGCACATGCACCTAGAGCCTGTGCTCTGCCACAGGAGAGGCCACCACAGTGAGAAGCCCGCGCACCGCAAAGAAGAGCGGCCCCCGCTCGCCGCAACTAGAGAAAGCCCGCGCTTAGCAACGAAGACCCAACGCAGCCAAAAATAAATAAATAAAATGAATAAATTTATGAAAAAAAAAAACATATCACGAAATAATCAAGATGGTGTGGTACTGGCATAAACACAGATACGTAAAGTAATGCAACAGAACAGAACACTCAAAATTAATTTTGCATATACATAGAACACATTTTCAAGGGTGCCAAGACCACACAACAGAAAAAGGACAGTCTCAGTAACAAACGGTGCTGGGAAACCCGGTATCTACCAGCAAAAGTATAAAGCTGGAAACTTACCTGCATCAGAATGAGAAACTTCTGTGTGTCAGAGGAGGCAACCAACAGCGAAAAGTAACCTCCAAGGACGATGAAAATGGGCTAAGACTCTCCATGTGTCAGAGATTTAGGTTGATTTCAAAGTTTAAAATCAATAGTAGAATGAAACACCCTCTACCACTGATGTATCTCTGAACTTTCCATTCCATTCCCCATCGTTACGATTTTTAAATCAGCGACACATCCATTTCGTTTCTAATGCAGCATGAAAAGTCACAACGTATTTGCTGTAGTCTGTTTGCTAAAATTTACCGGGCATAAGTGCATATTATTACCTGACTTGCATGTACAGCTTCTTTATCCTGGTTTACAGAGAACAGACAGTGCACTGAGATGGGGCCCCTCAAAAATCCCTGCTGCCCAGTAGCACTGACACCGCGACACTTCACATGGGTGTGAAGCCCTACCCAGGACTAGGCCCAGTGGAGCCTCTTCACAAGTCCCAGGTCACTGGGTCATGGGGAGATGGGATCTAAGTGGAGATGACAGGCCTTGAGGGAAGGCCCTGGATGACTGTGAATGTACAGGTGGCAGACAAGATTAGCGAGTCCAAAGAAGGGCATCTCAGGAAGGACAGACTGAAGAATCAACAGAGAAAATGACTTTACCTGAGAAAGAGCCATTTCTGACTCCTTTTCTTTCCTCTTCCGGGCTTCTTCCTCAGGCAATAGGAGTCTTTAGAGGTCGATCTTGAAAGTTGGAAAGATGCTGTTTAATGCTTAGAATCGACACACCCCCTTCCTGACTCACAACCACACACACAGGGAAGACCTCAGCATGAGGAACAGACAGTCCTCTGCTGCCCACTGTCACAGGAGGGATTCAGGACAGTAAACTCCCACACAGAGAACAACAAGTAAGTTCCTACACTTATTTTTTTTCAGTGCATGATAGATGTTTGAAGATCAAATAGTGTAGGTTATCCTTTTTTTATTGAATATATTTTTCAGATTATTTTCCATTATAGGTTATTATAAAATATTGAATATAGTTCCCTGTGCTATACAATAGGTCACTGTTGCTTTAATTATTCTATATATAGTAGTGTGTATCTCTTTATCCCAAACTCGCAATTTATCTCTCCCCCTCCTTCCACCTTTGGGAACCATAAGTTTGTTTTCAATGTCTGTTGAGTCTAGTTCTGCTTTGTGAATACGTTCATTTGTACCATTTTTTTTAAGCTTTCCCCATATAAGTGATATCATGTGTCTATTTGTCTGATTTAATTCACTTAGTATGATAATCTCTAGGACTCTACCTGCACTACTATGTGTTTCCGTTTCATTCTGTTTGTCTGTCTCCCTACTTCTTTCTACGTCTCTGCCTCTTTGCTCCCCTCTACTCTCCTGCTGTTTCTGCCCTCCTCTCTATTTATTTTCTCACTCCTGTCTTGCCCCACTCTGCAACCTGTTCCCCCTATTGATGATCTTTCTCCCTAACCTTTCAGATGACCTACATTTTTATGTACTTGTGCCTTTCTTCCCCCCATTTCTGTTCCCTCTCTGCCCTCTGTTTACACCCCTTCTCTCCCTGTTACACTCTCTTCCTCCCCACTCTCTGGCACCCCAGGTGGCTATGCTTCCTTCCTGCTCTCTCTGCTCTAGTAGTCCATATTTTTCCTCTCCTTCTCTCCCAGCACCATGATGCTCTGAAGGCCATGGTTCCACCTTTTATCCTCTCCTGGACCCTCTGTCTGAAACGCCTCACCATTGTCACCACCCTCCCACCACTGATCCAGAGCCCCTCACCCCTTGCTGCTCTCCAATCCCTGGAGATCCGGCTTTTTTATTTACTTCTTTATTTTATTCACCTGCTACCTTCCAGGCTTAATCACTTTCACTTTACTGTCTATTTCCAAGTCCCTCTATGTTCCCATTGGTTCTCCCTCATTCTTTATCCTCCTCAGTTTTTCTGTTTCTCTCAGTCGCTCTCTGTCTCTGCTTCTCCTGATCCCCCTCGCCCCTGTATTTACGAGGATGGCGACTGAATAAGACGCCCGCATACTGTCAGACAGTTTGGAACTCGGGACCGAAGAACACTATGTGTCACAAGGCTGGCCCAGGTCACCTCCCCCTACACGGGGTCTGAGGAAGGGCTGACCAGGAAGGGGAGGCCTGCGGAGCAGAAAGACCGGTCTGAGTAAGAGGCGAGGACAGAGGGTCTAAGAGGGAAGGGGTCTCAGGAGAGGGGAGGACTCTCCAGAACCCCAGGACCGGGGAGAGGACGCGGCCTCTCCAGCAGCACTGCGGCCGGAGCTGCCCTACAGAGGCGGAGAGCGAGGCTGGGGAGCTCGAATCCACCTCACGGAAGAGGACTTTACAAGCAGGGCGGAGGTACTGAAGGGTTTTAAGCAGGAAAATGTAGCGAAAGGCGGTGTCTACGTGGACCGAAAGCAGAAAAGGCAAGGGCTTCGGTACTGGACGCAGAGAAATTTAAAACCCAAAGGGAAACGGTCCACGATCTGTAACAGTGATGGGAGGAGGGGCGGGAGTGGGAACTTAAACACCGCAGTGACTCCAGCACCCTAAGGATGGAGTAAAGGGACCGCGAAGCACAGATTTAAACTAGAAAAGAGAAACTTACGTTCTGCAGTGTGACCTTCGTTGTAAGCATTCCGTTTCCGGGTCCGTAGAGAAGTGCGCATGCGCGTGGTGAAGAGGTGGGGCGGGGCCTGGGTGGAGCGCTAAGGACCGGGTTGGGGGGGGGTGAGGGGAACCCAGGTGCAAGCAGGGACCAAGGGAGGGTGGGAAGGGGGCGGGCCCGGAAGGTGCTTGTAAGGTGCTTGTACTTGACGGGCTTAAGTTGCAGTCTGTAACAATTTTAAGCTAAAGGTTACATTTGTGGGGACCAGTTATGTCGAAAACGAAGATGTTTCCTCTAAACAAGTAGAATATGGTTTAAATAAAAGCTATTTTCCCTAGTAGGTTGCTCTCGTGTCCTGCTAATGAGCCCAAAGGTATTCATATTTCTGGAAATGTGGGTCTTCCAGAGTAGTTGACATGAGTCAGTGGTTGGATCCAGGAAGATTTTGTGCAATTAGAATTAATTTAAGAACTGAACTTGTGGGCTTCCCTGGTGGCACAGTGGTTGAGAGTCCGCCTGCCTATGCAGGGGACATGGGTTCGTGCCCCGGTCTGGGAGGATCCCACATGCCGCGGAGCGGCTAGGCCCGTGAGCCATGGCTGCTGGGCCTGCGCGTCCGGAACCTGTGTTCCGCGGTGGGAGAGGCCATAACGGTGAGAGGCCCGCATACCGCAAAAAACAAAAAACAAAAAACTGAACTTGTCTCTGTATTACACACTAGAATGAGAAATATTCTAGTGTTGAATGGGCTATTTCATACTGACACCCTGCAGAACAGCTTCTCCGTTTCTACTCCCCTTTCACTCCAGAGGCCAAATTCAACAATTTGCTTAGTTCCAGAGACTCAGGGACAAGTCGTAGGGTCTGAGACTGGAGGACTAAGGCAAGTGATAATTTAGGTCAGTAACCGTTGCTTTAAAAAGAGCAAAACGTTTTCAAAAATTGTTGTAAATTGGGACTTCCCTGGTGGTCCAGTGGTTAAGATTCTGTACTCCCACTGCAGGGGGCACCGGTTGCATCCCTGGTCAGGGAACTAAGATTCCGCATGCCTCACAGCGCGGCCTGAATAAAAAAATAAATATGTTTAAAAATTGTTATAAATTGTATTGTTCTTTCTTTTTGCTAACGGGTTTTAATTATTTGCTGTTTTAGCCTAAGTTACGCGGGCCTCCCACTGCCGCGACCTCTCCCGTGGCGGAGCACTGGCCCCGAACGCGCAGGCCCATTGGCCATGGCTCACGGGCCCAGACGCTCTGCGGCATGTGGGATCCTCCCGGACCAGGGCACGAACCTGCGTCCCCTGCATCGGCAGGCGGACTCTCAACCGCTGTGCCAACAGGGAAGCCCTCGCCTAAGTATTTTTATTTATTTACTTTTGGGCCGCAGCACGGGGCATGTGGGATCTTAGCTCCGCACCACCTACAGTGAGAGTGCAGGGTCTTAACCACTGGACCGCCAGGAAGTCCCATTTACCGTTTTGTATGTGTGTTTGTCACTGTGTGTTTTGGGGTGTCTATGGCCTTATTATGATTTTAGGCAGCCTCTCTGCTAATGGATGGGGCTGTGTTCCTGTCTTGCTAGTTGTTTGGCATAGGGTGTCCAGCACTGTAGGTTGCTGGTTGTTGAGTGGAGCTGGGTCTTGGCATTGAGATGGAGATCTCTGGGAGATTTTCACTGTTTGATATTACATGGAGCTGGGAGGTCTCTTGTGGACCAGTGTCCTGAAGTTGGCTCTCCCACCTCAGAGGCATAGCACTGACTTCTGGCTGGGGCACCAAAAGCCTTCCATCCACACTTTTGGGGGGTCTGAGGTCTTCTGCCGGCGTTCAGTAGGTGTTCTATAGGAGCAGTTCCACCTGTAGATGTATTTCTGATGTATCTGTGGGGAGGAAGGTGATCTCTGTGTCTTACTCTTCCGCCATCTTGAAGCTGCTCTCTCTGTGTGTTTTAATATTTACTTTTTATTTGGCTGCGCGGGGTCTTCGTTGAGGCATGCGGGATCTAGATCCCTGACCAGTGATGGAACCCGGGCCCCCTGCATTGGGATTGCTGAGTGTTAACCACTGGACCACCAGGGAAGTCCCCTATTTGTCGTTTTGAAACCAACTGTTTACACAGCGACATATAAGAATTGTATAAACAACTCTTTATACAATTACATACATCAGTATATAAGTTTAAGGTGTACAGCAATAGTCTGACTTCCCTATATTGTGAAATGATTACCACAATATGTTTAATTAGCATTAGCATCCATCATTTCACATAGATAAAATAAAAAGAGAAAGGAAAATAAAAGAAAAAAATTTTTCTTTTGATGAGAATTGCCTTTTTTTGATTCTTCTACACATATAATCATATATTTCTCATTTGTTATTGTCTTTGGCTTTCAGCCATAAGAATTGCCTTATTTTGTAAAATACTTATCGTATTCCATGTTTGTGCTGAATTACCTTAAAATATCTTTGAGAAAAACTTGTTTACATCCTAATATACTTAAGTCAACAATAACTAAATATAATGCAATTTCAAATTCACAATATGTTCATTATGAGAATAAGTAGAAATTTACCTTTTATTTTTAAACTGTAATGTATTTTAGCTGTTTGTGTTCTATTGCTGAAAGTTCTGTTAGGTGTGGATAATAGACCCTGTAAAATATATAGTATTCAGAAGACATTGGGATTTATTCTCATCTAAGGAATAATTAACTTTGCCATGTTTCTAAGGACATTTACTGGGGAGGTATATTCTCTTTAATATGAACCCTAAAGAAGGTAAATCTAGATTATCGACTATGCAATAACTTCATTTCTGCCCTCAATATTTCTATGGCAATATCTGTCATTAAACATTTATTGCAGTATGTTTTCCCACATCCCTGCAGGTGGAAGATTTCATCCATAGAGAAACAGCAATCAATTGTAATATGATGTTTACATAGGACTATTAGCATATTTAAAATATTTTCAGACAAAATGAGCAGAATGTCCTGGTGTAACACAACATGCAAACAACATCACATTTTTATTTTATTTATTTTTGGCTGGGCCGGGTCTTAGTTGCAGCACGTGGAATCCATTTCCCTGACCAGGTATCGAACCCAGGCCCCCTGCATTGGGAGTACGGAGTCTTAGCCACTGGACCACCAGGGAAGTCCCCAACATCCCATTTTTAAAATTTGCAGCGACTGGAATAAATTTTGGGATGTGCGTTAGATAGATTATTATGCAATGTTTGAAACTATCCGTGTTGGCGGGTGGCAGCACCGGGGACGCCCTTGGGAAGACACTGGTCTCGATCTCTCAAGCAATAACTTCTCATCCAGCCACCCCCCGCCCCTCCCCGGCCTCCCCACAGAGCCCAGCAGGGTCGTCACAGTGGCCTCGAGCAGGAGCCCCCGGTACCTTATAGCCCAGCTACGATGGGGGTCTCCATGGCGCGCAGAGCAAGATGGTGGACCACCGGGACGAGGCCATCCATGTCCTCTGCGGCCTCGCCGTGGGCAGAGCAGGGGAAGTGCACGGGCCGTTGCCGGGTCACTGGGCACTGGCCTCGGGCTTTGCTGGCCCCGTCAAGCCAATGGGCCGGCGGCACGCCAGCCTGGTGGGAGGCGGGCACTCCACCTGAAACTGCATCTCAGCCCTGCTGGCCAGGCCTGGGCCGAAAGGAGCCTTTTTTGTTTGTTTTCAGTAACAAAACTGTAAAGAAAGCATGCAGGAAATACATACACTTTGTCAGACAAGAGAAAAAGATGCCTTAAGTATAAAACGTGAAGAGTCAAACATACTGCTCATGGCAGGGAGATGCTGTGCAGAGCCAGCTTGGTTGGCAGCCACCAGCAACTTGTGCCTAAGCCTGATAGTTTTTTTTTTTTTAAGGAAAATAAAAGGGACGGTAGTTATGAGTGTTTTTTTTTAAATAATGTGGAAGAAAATTATTAAGAATGGTGACTTTGTTCTCTTTTTTTTAGCTTTTTTCATATTTTTAATATATTTTTAAAAATATTTATTTATTTATAGCTGCGTTGTGTCTTTTTTTTTTTTTTTTTTTTTTTAGTGGTACACGGGCCTCTCACTGTTGTGGCCTCTCCCGTTGCGGAGCACAGGCTCCGGACGCGCAGGCTCAGCGGCCATGGCTCACAGGCCCAGCCGCTCTGCGGCATGTGGGATCTTCCCGGACCGGGGCACGAACCTGTGTCCCCTGCATCAGCAGGCGGACTCTCAACCACTGCGCCACCAGGGAAGCCCTGTGTTGTGTCTTAGTTGCAGCACCAGGGATCTTTCATTGGGGGGGGGGGTGGCTGGGGGGGGGGTCGTTTCTCTCTAGTTGTGGTGCGCTGGCTCCAGAGTGTGGGCTCTGTAGTTGCCGCAAGCCAGCTTAGTTGCCCCGTGGCACGTGGGCTCTTACTTCCCCGACCAGGGTTTCCAACCTGCGTTCCCTGCTTTGGAAGATGGATTCTCAACCACTGGACCACCAGGGAAGACCCTGCAGATGTCTTGCAACCAACACATTTTTTTAATATAAAAGTCTCCTCTCTCTTGCTTAAAAAAAAAGAAAAGAAACTAGCCGTGTTGGCAAAAAAGACGTTTCAGTGTGGACTTCCATGTTTCCAAGCAAGGAGATGACTCAATGGTGGAAACTTTCATTAAACACAGAACAGTGGAGGAGAAGCTGATTATAAGGCAAAGTCATGAATCATTTTTTTTAATGGGGAATTTCCTTCCTTACATAATTATCAAGGCAGCCAAATTAACATATTCACAAGGAAAAAAGGGAACTTCCTAAATCACAGGAAGATTTTGACACAGGTCTCCCTGTGATATCATTATGAAACTGATACAAATTATTAACAATTCAAAAATGTGAAAAACAGAACGATATAGTATGACGTGACCTTAAAAATTAAAGAATATACATTTTTGAGTCCAGGTGGAAGGACTGAAATATTTACCAGTGTCAAACTTAGATAAGGATAGATCTTATTATAAAGGATTATTACCAGGAATTCCCTGGTGGTCCAGTGGTTAGGATTCTGTGCTTCCACTGTGGGGGGACGGCTCAATCCCTGGTCGGGGAACTAAGATCTAGCAAGCTGCCCTGCCACAAAATTTGTAAAGCCTCAAAAGTCAGACAAAAAAAGAGCTTTTCTTTTATACCCAGGGGTAAACAAGGTAGGAAAACTCCCATATGGAGGAGTGGATGAGCATGTGGCAGGAGCCTCAGTTTCTCAGATGATTTTTTTTTGCGGTAAGCGGGCCTCTCACTGCTGTGGCCCCTCCCATTGCGGAGCACAGGCTCCGGACGCGCAGGCTCAGCGGCCACGGCTCACGGGCCCAGCCGCTCCGCGGCACGCGGGATCCTCCTGGACCGCGGCACGAACCCGCGTCCCCTGCATCGGCAGGCGGACTCCCAACCACTGCGCCACCATGGAAGCCCCTCAGATGATGTTTTATGCTGAAGTCAGTTACTCTTGGGTGCAGATATTCTGGCAGGAAGGTTGCTCTGAATTACAAAGCTCAAAAGTGGTCCAAAAAGTAAGGCATTTGGGAGAGGAGAAAAACTTAATTTTGATTAAATCATGTTAACAGGCATTGTGTCCACTGATATAAGGACCAACAAATCAGTAATCGTTGATAAAGCAATGGATGGTAATTTGTCGGATTCCTTTCTTGCTGTTTCCAAAGTAAACAAGGGGGCTATTGTAAGTCTTACTGAAATTAAAGAGGAAGCATAGTGCTTAGTAAGTAAGCTGTTACCATCTGCAGAAAAGAAGAAAAGGAGTTCTTTTACCTTTGCTAGTTTCCAGAGTTCCAGGATTGGAGTAAAGTCTAATTGTCACTACATAATGTGACATCAAGCAAAATTCAAAAAATAACAAATACACATGTTACATTTGGATAATGGAATATTAGAAAATTTAAACTAATAATGATAATAACACACATGCCCAAGAACCTCAGCGTTTATGCCTTTGGACGGCATTGATGGACCCTGCATGCTCCTTGTGCCTGTGTTGTGTCTCTTCCTGTCACATACAAGAGGAATTAAGTCTCTTAGATTAAATTCGTATTTGTCCTTACAACACACACATAGAAAAGACAGCAAGTATGACCTTAAATTTGGCCAAAAGACAATTTCAGTTGATTGAAAAAAGTAGATGCCATTTGGCTTAATTTCAATCATATTTATGAAATAACAATTTACCTCCTGATTGTAACAGATCAACAAATTAAATATAAAGAACCAAAGACTTAACATGTGTTTTTAAAGTTTTTTTTTTTTTTTTACATTGATGACATAAAGCAATGCTTTTGACTTAAACTGTCAGATTCCTCTTGACCTACACTCCCTGGATCAGAGTTGGTCTCTGCCTCTGGGGTTTTAGGGGAATAGAAATGGAAATGATGTTGTTATACCTTTAGTATGAAAACACTCAGTCAGCACAAGCAGAGTTTTGCATTTCACCTTTCAATTGCAGTTCCCTACAAAGATAACTCTGTTATCTCTTGCTTAAGTAAATGAGCCTGTGCTGGGTGAGAACCCACCCTACATCCCATGGCTCAGTTGCAGTCATCTCACTCCCAGTGTACCTGTCTCCACCCACTTATGCCCGGCTGTCTTCCTTAGTTTATCATGTTTTTGCAGTGAAACATAAATCTTTCCTTCTTGCCCTCTGTTCTCTTTCTTTCTTTCTTTCTTTCTTTCCTTTCCTTTCCTTTCCTTTCTTCCTTCCTTCCTTCCTTCCTTCCTTCCTTCCTTCCTTCCTTCCCTCCTTCCTTCTTTCTTTCTTTCTTTCTTTCCTTCTTTCTTCTTTCTTTCTTTCTTTTCTTTCTTTCCTTCCTTCCTTCCTCCCTTTCTTTCTCTCTTTCTCTCTCTCTCTCTCTTTCCTTCCTTCTTTCTTTCTTTCTTTCTTTTTTTGGAACCCGTGCCCCATGCAGTGGAAGCCTGGAGTCTTAGACCACCAGGGAAGTCCCCCTAATTTTTCATTTAAATAGTTCTTTTTTCAATTTAAGAAGGAAAAAAACCCAACAAAACAAAACAAAACCGTGTTCAATATAAGTGGCCGAAAATGACAGCTCTAAGCATTTTCCTTGACTGTTTCAAACATTACTTTGAAATAAGCAGGTAGGAGCTGTACTCCTCAGAGACTCCAAGAGATCCAGAAGGTAATGATCCAGTTCAGTTAGGCAGAAGGAAACACCCAGGTGCAGAACAGAGGGAAGCCCGGTGCTGCCCCCAGAACCTTCCTTTTTCCTGACCAAACCTGCATATAAGCCCAGAATTCACCCCTACTCATTACCTGCTCCCCTGACACTTTCCTGTCCTCCCTCCTCACTGTATGTCGCTTCAGGGTCAGAAACACTCCCAGGTTTCTGCAGACCCTAAAACGATCTATTTGTGTTTTTTAATCACAGAGCCTAATCAGCAACTGCCTACATGCTTACCCCTCTGCCCCAGCTAGTGACTGTTTTACTCTTTAGATCAGAACAGCTCCCCTATGATAGTTTCCTTGGTAACCCATGAGCCAACCTCAGGTCAATTCCCCTACCAACTGGTAACCTACCTCTTCCCCTCCAATAGCGAAGACTGCTGCCCTGTCCTGCCTGCCTGCCTTCTGCTATACAAGGCGGGGTGTCATTTCATGACCTTGCTTCGGACCTGTAAGATCCCCTATCCAATAGCATCACTGATGTGCCTGTGACTGTTTCCGGGCTCTTTCTTAGGTCTTGAGGCTGAGAATTTACAAGGTTTGCAGGCCTTCCGGGTGCAGCCCAGCAGGCCTCCTGTGTGAATGGGGAATAGAAACAGAAATGCTGTTACTATTTCTGAATAGAAACAGAAATGCATGTCGGTATGAAACTGTCCATTGTACTCAGGGAGAGTTTTGCATTTCACATTCTTGTCTGTAATCCCTATACAAACAACTGCAATTTTTGATTCGTTAAACCACCTAAATTAATTTTCTTTTTTAAAAAATTCAAGTATAGTTGATTTACAATGTTATGTTAGTTTCAGGTATACAACACAGTGATTCAGTTATATGTATATATGCAGTTATATATAATATACATTCAAAATGAATACATATATATATATTTTTGAGATTCTTTTCCCTTATAGTTTATTACAAAATATTGAGTATAGTTCCCCATGCTATACAGTAGGTCCTTGTTGGTTATCTATTTTATACTAATTCTAATTGCAGGAAATGTTCCTGGGTCCAATCATGGCCACATCAGGCTCTCACCAAGATCCCAGTTTCCAGACCAGTTAATTGCTTCAGCCTTACTAGCAGGACTTGCCTGCAACCAGCTAGCAAAAATAGGTTTTAACTTAAACCATGTTCAACTTGTCCTGAGGAAAACATCTGTTTCTAGGACTGCTCTGGTGGTCTAGTGGTTAAGACTCCATGCTTTCACTGCCATGGGTTGGGGTTTGATCCCTGGTTGGGGAACTAAGAGCCCACAAGCCGTGTGGCAAGGCAAAAACAAAACAAAAAAAATAATTTTTGACAGAAGTGTCCCACACGATGTAACCTTCTACCTTAAAACTGTTAAAGGGACTTCCTTGGTGGCGCGGTGGTTAAGAACCCGCCTGCCAGTGCAGGGGACACGGGTTTGAGCCCTGGTCCGGGAAGATCCCACATGCCGTGGAGCAACTAAGCCCGTGTGCCACAACTACTGAGCCTGCGCTCTAGAGCCCAGGAGCCACAACTACTGAGCCCGTGTACCACAACTACTGAAGCCTTGTGCCTAGAGCCTGTGCTCTGCAACAAGAGAAGCCACCACAATGAGAAGGCTGCAAACAAAACTGTTAGAGACAGTGTTACTGTCCTCCAGTGGGTGTGGAGCCAACAGATGCAAAGCAGGAAAGAAGGAAGAGTTTGTTTATTTATTTTTGGCCCTGCCACGTGGCTTGCAGGATCTTAGTTCCCTGACCAGGGATCCAACTCCGGGCCCCCAGCAGTGAAAGCCTGGAATTGTAACCACTGGACCACCAGGGAATTCCCAGGAAGGACTTATTACCTGCAACAAGTTGAGGAGAACACTGGGGATCTTTCCCAATGCTGTGTCTCACCAACAGCAAAATTGGCAAAGTTTTTTGTTGGGGGGGTGTGCCTCGAGTCATGTGGGGATCTTATTACCCCTGATAAGGGATCGAACCCGTGCTCCCTGCAGTGGAAGCACAGAGCAGAGTCTTAACTACTGGACCACCAGGGAAGTCCAAGGGGATGTTTTAAGCTAAAAGTACATGCCTATTCATGAAGGGGCTTGGGCTGTCAATGGAGTCCAAGCTTTAGCTGATTGAAGTAAGGAGGGTCAGAAAGGTCATCATCAACATCCCTTAGGTTCCAGTTGACCTGGTGGTCGAGTGCTTCAGGCTAATCTTTACTATTGAAACAGAACTGGGAGTCATTACAACTGATATATTGTCTTTGCTATTGTTAGTTCTCTTGCCTGATAGCAGGCTACGTTTCTGCATTCCTTTATTCCCTTAAGATCTTTAATTCCTGAGACCCGTTCAAGGGCAAGCATTGTGGCCAGGCTTAGATCATGAAATGGCTAAGGCAAAAATGGTTTCTCATATATCAAGAAAGCCATTCCTGGTTCTCTTTTTCTGGGGATCCTCTAACCTATCTTGTTACCTTACTGAACCAGGTTCCTTGACCCAATGTTCAGCAAGACATGAAGGTTTGCAGCAGAGAAAGTTTTATTCATGAGGCAGCCAAGCTAAGTGATGGGAGAACAAATATCAAACCCACCTCCCTCACGGCAAGACCTGGGACATGGGAAAAGTGATTGGAGATAAGAAAAACATGAGGTAATCCTTGTTCTGCACCAGCACAACTAAGTTAAAGGCTTCTTCAGGGAACTCATGTTCAGAAAATGGCTCTTAGCATGTTCAGAAGGTGGAGTTTTTGGCCCTCTGATGTCAAAATGTCACAGAGCAGACACTCACAGATGCGCAGGTGGAGGGTCAGTGGTTCTAACTAGTTGTAACCAGCTCGGCATCAAACTGGATACAGCTGACTCCAAGTTTCTAAAAAACAACTTGGACAAACATCTTTAGCTAAATGACACTTGCAGGATGTGCAAGCTTTCCTAAAAATAATTACAGTGTTTATGTATGACTGATTCACTTTGTTATGGGGCAGAAACTAGCACACCATTGTAAAGCAATTATACCCCAATAAAGATGTTAAAAAAAAAAAAGAAAATGAAATACACACAATTTTAAAAAACAAAAAACAACACAAAACAACAACAAAAATAATTACAGTGGGCTTGATCCTCAAAAGCAGGTTACAGTTTATTATTTATTTAGTAAGTTAAATAGATCTAACTGGTGACTACCTTTGGTTTCAACAGTAAATCATTATAAGCAGGAGGCAAAGCGGCTACACAGAGTTCAAAAGACACACGTTTCTAAATCCCTAAAGAGACGCTTTACAGGCAAGGCTGGGGGTGGGGGAGGGGATGCAGAGGCCCCCCCCCCGCCTCCTGCCCCCGCCCTTTGGGGGGGCTCCCCCGCAGGCCTGGGCGCTCTCCTCGCCCCGCCTCCTCGCGTAAGCGCCTTTCGCAGTCCCCGCCCCCAGGCTGCTCCTTCTGCGCCTGCGCAATGTTCTACGGACGCGGAAGCGGAGAGACCAACCTGGGTCACCACGGAGAGCTGAAGTCACTCTTCGGTGCGTGAGTTTCTTCTTTCTACTGTATCTGCGCTTCGGGGCCCCCCCCCCATACATCCTCAGAGTGTGGGACTTACTGCGGAATTTTTTTGTTTTTTGTTTTGCGGTACGTGGGCCTCTCACTGCTGTGGCCTCTCCCGTTGCGGAGCACAGGCTCCGGACGCGCAGGCTCACGGGCCGCTTCGCGGCATGTGGGATCTTCCCGAACCGGGACACGAAGCCGTGTCCCCTGCATCGGCAGGCGGACTCTCAACCACTGCGCCACCAGGGAAGCCCCTTACTGCGGAATTTTAAGTACTCGCCCCCGCCCTTACATCCTAAAGAAATTCACAGTGGGGGTCGTTTCCCTTTGGGGTTGAAATCGCTCTGAGGCCCGTCCCGGTCCTTGGGTTTTCGGCCTTCGGTCCACGTAGACACCGCCTTTCGCGCCGTTTTGCTGTTTGAAACCTTTTACTGTCTCCGCCTTCGGCCTGTAAAGCCCTTTTTCGCGAGGTGGATGCGCGTCCCCCAAGCCTCGCCCTCTGGAGGGCAGCGCTGGCCGCCCCGCTCCCAGAGAGGCCGCGTCCTCTTCCCGGTCCTGGGATTCTGGAGAGCCCGCCCCTCTCCGGAGACCCCCCTCCCTCCCTCCCCGCCCCTCTGTCCTCCGCTTCTCCTCAGGCCGGTCTTTCTGCGTGACCACCCAGTGTTCTTCGGTCCCTAGTTCAACTTATTTGGAGAATGGCCAACAGAGCAACATGGTGCTGGGAGAGAAAGAGGACAACTGGAGGCGAGAGCAGAGGAGGAGAGAGCAGGAAGGACAGGTAGCCGTGTGGGGTGCCAGAGAGTGGAAGTCAAAGGGAAGGTGACAGGGATAGAAGGGGTGTAACCCGAGGACAGAGAGGGAGCAGAGATGGATAAAGAGGAAGGAATATATGGAGGTTTTGGGCAATCAGAAAGGTGGAGGAGGAAGAACAAGAGGAATAACAAGTTGCAGAGTGCGGCAGGACGGGAGTGAGGGAAGAAATAGGCAGGGAGAAAGAGCAGTAGAGCAGAGGGGAATAAAAAGAGAGAATGAAATACAGATATATAAACGGAATGACATGGAAACACATAGTGGTGCAGGTAGAGGGGGGAAACTGGATCCAGATGGATGGTGAGTTGTTTGAATATGGATGATTAAGGTGTAATATATTGATTTGCGGCTTTAGAATCTAATACAAATGAAACTTGTTTGTTTACATTATACAGATAAGGATGAGAAGTGCAGAACTCCTGTGCACAGGGCTTGTGCATTTTGTAATTATTTGTAACAAGATAACTTCCATTTGCAAGCCCTGTTCAGCCAGCGGGCAGTGACGTCACTCCGTTGTGGGTCACCCCCTTCCCTTTTCCTAACATGGGGTAGAGGACTATGGACAGGAATCGTACAGCGAGAAATGACTGACTCTGTCACTACATGGTGCCTTTTTTTTTTTTTTTAATAAATTTATTTATTTATTTATTTTTGGCTGTGTTGGGTCTTCGTTGCTGTGCACGGGCTTTCTCGTTACAATTTTAGTATATGTACTGCCGAAGCGAGCACATGCACGGGCTTTCTCTAGTTGCGGTGAGCAGGGGCTACTCTTCGTCGCAGTGCGGGCTTCTCATTGCCGTGGCTTGTCTTGTTGCGGAGCACGGGCTCTAGGCGCACAGGCTTCAGTAGGTGTGGCACGTGGGCTCAGTAGTTGTGGCTCGCGGGCTCTAGAGCTCAGGCTCAGTAGTTGTGGCGCACGGGCTTAGTTGCTCCACAACATGTGGGATCTTCCCGGACCAGGCCTCGAACCCGTGTCCCCTGCATTGGCAGGCAGATTCTTAACCACTGCGCCACCAGGGAAGTCCTGAGAGTAAATCTTAAGTGTTCTCACCGCACAGACATGAAACATGGTAATTGTGAGTTGATAGATATGTTAATTCCTTGATTGTGATAAATATTTCACACTGCGTATGCCTGTCAAATGATCACATGTACACCATATAATATATACCATTTTCATTAGTCAGTTATACCTCAGTAAAGCTGGAAAAGACAGAGTGAGAGGTGTGCTGGGCTTGATTCCTCTGAGTGGTGCTTAACCCAGACCTCACATTAGATTGCTCATGCATTTTGCACATATGTTTTGTGTCCCCTGACCAGATATTCCCCTTCAAATAGTTGAGGTTTGGCCCAGCCTCAGTAATATTTAAAATTCCCTGGGTGATTCTAATTTGTATCCATTTGAGCATCATGGCTCCAGGTCCTCCCATTCCTGAGGGCTGAGATCTGGGCTGAGGGTGAGGGCTCTGCTCTGTGTGGGGATGGATCAGGGCTGGTCTGTGACCTGAACGGGATCGTCGGGTCCAGCTGAGGTGCCTGCTGCTGCTGGGTACGTGAGGGCCTCACCAGGAGGGGAGCCTGATATGAAGGAAAGAGTGGGAAAACTGACTTGTTGGTCTCTGTGTGGGAATTACTGTCCTGAGCCCCTCCTGGGACAGTGGGCAGCAGAGGACCATCTCTTCCACATGCTGAGGGCTTCCCTGTGTGTGTGGTGGTGACTCAGGAAGGGGGTGTGTTGATTGTAAGCATTAAACAGCCTGTTTTCAACTTTCAAGGTCAACCTCTAAAGACTCACATTGCCTGAGGAAGAAGCCCAGAAGAGGAGGAAGAGGAAAGAAAAGGAGTCAGAAATGGCTCTTTCTCAGGTAAAGTCATATTCTCAGTTGTTTCTTCTGTCTGTCCTTCCTGAAATGCCCTCCTTTGGGCTCGCTAATCTCTGACTCTGAGCCTGACACCTGTACATTCACACTCACCTGGGGGCTTCCCTCAGGGCCTGTCATCTCCACTTAGAGTCTCCACTAGGCATAGTCCTGGGCAGGGCTTCACACCCATGAGTTGGAGACACCGTGTCCGTGCTATTGGGCAGCAGGGATTGCTTAGGGGCCCCACCTGGATGTAACGTCCACTCTCTGTAAACAAGGGTAAAGATGCTGCACGTGGAAGTCACATAGTAATATGTACAAATACCTGGTAAAATCTAGAACATAGACCAATAAAGGGGAAATCAGTTCTGACTGTTCAGTACACTTGACGCTAAATGAGTGTACTTCATTCAAAATCTTAATCATTGGGAATGGAATGGAAAGTTCAGAGACATCAGTGATAGAGGGTGTTTTATTCCATCACTGATTTTAAACTATGAAATCAGCCTAAGTCTCTGACACTTAGAGATTCTTTAAATCATCTTCATCACCTTCATTCCTTCGGGGTTGTCTGTTCACACTACTCACTGTGTCCTTTGACACACAGAAGGTTTTTTAAGTTTGATGCAGGTAATGTTTCAGCTTCATTCTTTTACTGGTAGATACTCCGTTTCCCAGCAGCATTTGTTGAAGAGACTGTCCTTTCCGCATTGTGTAGTCTTAGCATTCTTGTCAAAAATTAGTTGGCGTGTGTGCAGGGGTTTACTTTTGAATGTTCTGTTTTATTCTTTTTTTTTTTTAAATTTATGTATTTATTTTGGGGCTGCACTGGGTCTTCGTTGTGGCACTCGGGATCTTCATTGCGACATGTTTAGTTGTGGCATGTGGGATCTTTAGTTGTGGCATGCGTACTTCTTAGTTGCGGCATGCAGACTTCTTTGTTGTGGCATGCGAACTCTTAGTGTGGCATGCATGTGGGATCTAGTTCCTGGACCAGGGATCAAACCCTGCATTGGGAGCATGGAGTCTTAACTGCTGGACCACCAGAGAAATCCCTGGTTTATTTGTTTAAATATCTGTTTATGCCAATGCCATGCTATTTTGCTTTTTAATATGTTTTGAAATCTAAAACAGCACGCCATCCATCTTTCTTCTTTTTCAAGAGTGTTTTGTTGACTTGGAATCCCTTAAAATCCCGTATGAATTCTAGCATTAAGTCTTCCAATTCATGAGTAGGGGATGTGTTTCTGTTTATTTTTTAGCAGAGTTTAGTAGTTTTCAGTGTACAAGTCTTTCACCTCTTTGGCTAAATTTACTACTAAGTGTTTTTTTTGTTGATGCTATAGTAAAAATGATTGTCTGTTTTCTTTCAGATTATTCATTTTGAGTGTATAGAAAAGCAGTGATTTTTTTTTGTGTGTTGATTTTGTATCTTGCAACTTTTCTAATATCGTTTTTTATTTATAACATTTTTCTTGTGGTATCTTTATGGTTTTGTACATATAAGATCTTGTCATCTGCAAAAAAAAGATAATTTTACTTCTGTATTTTTCTTGCCTAATTGCTCTGGCTGGGTATTGCAGTACGTTGCTGAATAGTAGTGCAGAGAGTGTACATGTTTGCCTTCTTTCTGACCTTAGAGGAAAAGCTTTCACCTTTTACCATTGATTTTGATGTTAGCTATGTGCTTTTTTCTTTTTTTTTAACAGACCCAAAATGTTAAGATTTTATTTACAAAGCTTCTTTGTCGTACAGAAAGTAAAAATGCTGTTACAATCTCAGTGTAACTGGCAGCCACGGACGGTTGACTCACCAATCACAGCTATCCACGCTACAGCAAGAGTCTTACACGGAAACCTAACAACGCTTACAGTTCTGTTGGGGTGAAGTCCCCAAGCTTGGTGGTGGATTTCCAAGAGGGACTAAATGGAGGAAGGCGAAATGTCACAGGAACTATTCTTTGGCTCTTTGGGTGGGTGGGTGTCCTGGGGTTTGTATCACCGCTACCTTTTTTTTTTTTTTTAAACAGCTACCAAATCCATGTGAGCAGTTCTTTTTTTGCAGGTTATTTGGGGTCTTAATCATCTTCTCCTAAATCATCTGTTTCTCTCTTCCTCTTTTCACCTTTCCCGCTTTGTTCCTCTTCTTCCTCTTCTTCATCCTCATCTTCATCAGCTTCTCCATCATGTCCACATTCTTCCTCCCCACTGACTTCGTCTTCATCCTCCCCTTCTACATCTTCATCTTCATCCTCTTGATCATCACACTCTTCTTTCTCACCGTTCTCCTCCTCCCCCTGGTCCTCATCTTCTCCTTCTTTATCGTCCTCTTCTTCATCCACACCATCCACCTCGGCATCTGAGTCAGCAGCTTCACTGTCCTCTTCACATAGCTTCACATAGCCATCCAGGTAGGTGAGCTGGGGCAGGAGCTTGAAGACACCCTTTCGGTAGTCATTCAGGTTAGTAACCTCACGGTTAAACAGATCCAGGCTCTTCAGACATTCCAACTTTTTCAAAGGTTCCAGGGTACTGATATCTTCCAGTTTATTTCCACTTAAGTTTAAATGTGTAAGATTTGGAAGTTTTTCTGCTAACATATCCAGACCTCCAAAGAGTCTGTTGTCCTTGGGCTCAAGCTTTTTCAATTTAGGTCGTTTGGGGAGATTTGAAACTGAAATCAAGCCTACATTTATAAAACTGAGGAACTCTAAGTTCGCAAATTCAGCCATTAGGCCCTCAATTTTCCCATCATTTGATTTGCATTGTCCAGGGCAAGTTCTCGAACAGCTGCCGGGGTCTGGTTCCTCAGCTCCAGGTGGATCCTCCTCTTCATGTCCATGTTTCTCTCTTCCCCCCTCTTCAAACTTAACTTTCCGTGGCGGGGGGCGTAGGGGGGAGAGGCGCCCCAGCCTGCGCAGCGAGAGGGTGGTCAGAAGGGGTCTGCTAGCAGCAGTGCCCGGCGGCACAGTCCCGGGCGGCGGGCGGGCAGGCGAGCGGAGCCCCCGGAGCCAAGTTACTCATGGGAGCGGAGAGAAACCATGGAGGGAAAGGGGGGCTGGGGCGCAGCGCTGGTCTCACTACCGCCGCCCCCGGCCGCAGCCCCGCACTGTGATTAAACCGGCGACGCGGCACGGGTGGCTCTGCTGGGCTCGCTGGGCTCGCTAGGCTCGGTGGCCGCGGCGCACCAAGCACGGGGCGGGGAGAGGCACCTTGGCTATGTGCTTTTAATATTAGCTGTTATTATACTGAGGTAATTTACTGAGTGTTTTTATCTTTAAATGTCCTTGAATTTTGTCAAATGCTTTTTTGGCATCAATTGAGATGATCGTGTTATTTTTCATTCATTCTGTTAATGTGGTGTATTGATTGATTCTTTCTGTGCTGAATCATCCTTGCTTTGCAGGTTTTTGATTACTGCATCAATCTCTCTAGGTATGACTCTGTTCACATTTTTTATTTCTTCGTAATTAGATCTTTGTAGGGTGTTTTTCTAGGAATTTACCCATATCTTTTAGGTTATGTAATTTTTTGGCATAAAATTGTTCATAGTACTCTCTTTTAATAGTGATTAAAATTTTCTATGATTCAGTTACAGTTTTTCCTCTTTCATCTGTGATTTTAGTTAATTCAATATTTTTTTTTAGCCTAGCTAAGTGTCAATTTGTTCATCCTTTCAGAAAACCAACTTTTGCTTTTTTGATTTTTATGTAGTTTTCCTATTTTATATTTCATTTATCTCTGGTCTTATCTTTATTATCTCTTTCGTTCTGATTTGATATCTTTTCTCCTTTTAAAAAAATTAATTAATTTTTGCCTTCGTTGGGTCTTCATTGCTGTGCACGGGCTTTCTCTAGATGCAGCGAGCAGGGGCTACTCTTCGTTGCGATGCGTAGGCTTCTCGTTGTGGTGGCTTCTCTTGTTGTGGAGCACAGGCTCTAGGCACGTGGGCTTCAGTAGTTGTGGTGCGTGGGCTCAGTAGTTGTGGCTTGCGGGCTCTAGAGCGCAGGCCCGATAGTTGTGGTGCACGGGCTTTGCTGCTCTGCGGCATGTGGGATCTTCCTGAACCAGGGCTCGAACCCATATCCCCTGCATTGGCAGGCAGATTCTTAACCACTGCGCCACCAGGGATGTCCCGGTACATTATATTTTATACTTCATTTTCGTCCAGATATTTTAAAAATTCCCTTGTCATTCCTTCTTTATCCTGTTGGTTGTTTAAGAAGGAGTTGATTAACTTCCAGATTTTATGTATATTTGTTTTTCTTCTGTTATCTGTTTCTGTTTTCATTTCCGTGAGGTAGAGGAGATATTTTTTATTATTTCAGTCTTCTTAAACTTCTTAAGATTTGGTTTGTGGCCTAACAAATTGTCTGTCATGGAGAATGTTTCATGTATGCTTGACAAGGTTGTTTTCTGCTGTTATTGGATGGAGTGATCTCTATATATCCATTTGTTCCCATTGGTTTATAGTGTTGTTCAAGTCCTCAGTTTCCTTACTGATCTTCTGTTTGGTTCCATCCATAAGTATAACTGGGGCATTGAAGTCTTATACTGTTACTGTACTATTACTGTCTATTTCTTGCTTCATTTCTGTCAATGTTTGCTTCATATATTTGGGAGCTCTAATGTTAGATATATAAATATTTATAATTGTTATATCTTGTTGGTGAATTAACCCTTTTATCATTTTATAATGTTTTTTGTCTCTTGTGACATTGTTTTTGTCTTTATTTTGTCTGATGTTATGTAGTTACCCCAGCTGTCTCTTTATCATGGAATATCTTTTTCCCTCATGTCACTTTAATCCTATCCATGCCCTTAGGTTTGTGATTTTTAACAGTTCTAGCGCTTTGACTTTCTTTCTCTGTTTCTCACTCTCACTCTATTTTTTCCTCCCTTTTACATCTTCTGCTTGCTCAGACATACTGTATAGTGGTGAATGGCAGGAGCCCTGACCAGCCCAGTTTTCTCTGCAGTAATTTCAGCAGAAATGCATCCAGTGTTTTCTTCTGATCATGACGTTTGATGAAATATTTTTGCTTAATAAGGTTTTTCCCCAATTTCATTTTTGTCATGGTTTTCAATTATGCAGTGATTTTTGGAAGTATTTAATACTGTGATAGATTTTTTATCTTAATCTGTTAAATTTCTGTGTAACACTAATAAGAGATGGGAGATAAAGTATTCTATGTATTTTTTCATGTTTGTACCTTTTTTTTCTTTTTTTTTAAAATTTTTGGCTGCGTCGGGACTTAGTTGTGGCTTGCGGGATCTTTCTTGCGGCACGCAGGCTTCTCTCACATTGTGGCACGCAGGCTTCAGAGCACGTGGGCTCTGCAGTTGTGGCGCAAGGGCTCCAGAGTGCGTGGACTGAGACACCTCTCATTTCAGTTAATTATGTGTTTACACATCAGTGCCTGAGTGCATGAATGTGAAAGTCCATGGCTTTTATAAAAGACATCATTTCATTAGTAAGTTTTATGTTTTTTAGCAGTTGAAATTATATCTTTTTTTTTTTTTAAAGATTTATTATTTGTTTATTTTATTTTTGGTGTTAGGTCTTAGTTGCAGCACGCGGGCTCTTCATTGTGGTGCATGGTCTTCTCTGGTTGTGGCGTGCGGGTTTTCTCTTCTCTAGTTCTGGTACGCAGTCTCCAGGGTGCATGGGGTCTGTAGTTGTGGTGTGAGGGTTCCAGAGCACGTGGGCTCTGTAGTTTGCGGCACGCGGGCTCTATTTTAGGTGTGGGAGTGCTCACTAGTTGTGGCATGTGGGCTTAGTTGCCCTGCAGCATGTGGGATCTTATTTCCCTGACCAGGAATTGAACCCGCTTCCCCTGCATTGTAAGGCAGATTCTTTACCACTGTACCACCAGGGAAGTCCCTGAAATTATATCTTGAGTGTATTCCATGGCTTTAAATTTTTCCTACACTATCACATTAATGTTTTATAGTAGGAAGATTATTAATATCTTCTGTGTGTGTGTGTGTGTGTGTGTGTGTGTGTGTGTGTAGTGACCTTTTATGCAGTTCTATAGGTTAACCTTGAAATTGTCTCAAGTTTTCTCAGGGAACCCTCTGTCAGTGTACGTTTATCCTCTATCCGTCACTTAACTTTGATATTTTATGTTCCATTCTAAAGTCTGATTACCTGAGTTTTCGTTCTTGCAGTGCCATTTCCTAGCTGTTTGTTCTGAGGCAAGTTTCTTAGAGTGTCTTGGACACAGTTTACTCCTCTGAAAAATAAAAATGGGACTTTCTCTAATGACTATTATGTTGATAACAAGTTCATACATGTAAAACATTTAGAGTAATACTTAGCATATAGGAAGCATTCAGACACCTTTAGTCATTGCTCTTGGTATCATCATCATAATTTAAGATTTTGACTTTTCTTTAAAGCCACTGTGGACTTTGTCATCTCTGAAGACACCAGTCATATTGTAGCTCATCTGAATATTGAATATCACTTAGTGTGTGAAACATAATATATAACACTGTTGCCTGGACATCCTGTTGTTGAATTTTATTTGTATGCATTTCATGTATTGTCCAAAAAAAAGAAAAATCCATATTGAATGGAAGATATTATAATCTCTATGAAAAAGCATAAGAAATTAAAATTTGAGACCCATAATTTGCTCTAAATACATTAACATGGATCTGTCAGAATACATACTTCAACTGAATTGATCCTTACCCCTCTCTCCTCTTCTCATTTTGTGTGAAAATAAGGACTCTCCTCATGGCCCCTTGTTGAAATGTGTTTTCATTTCAGGAACAGTTGACCTTCAAGGATGTGGCCATTGAATTCTCTCAGGAGGAGTGGGAATGCCTGGACCCTGCTCAGAGGGCCTTGTACAGGGACGTGATGTTGGAGACCTACAGGAACCTGGTCTCCCTGGGTGAGGATAACTTCCCTCTAGACATTGGGATCTGCCCTTATGTATCTTTGCATTTTCCCTTCTGTACCTTTTGGGAGTCCCTGCATTGCTTCACTGAGCTCAAAGCCCTGTTGACTCAGACATGAAAAGCTTCATGGTGTAGTGTCAGGAGTTTAACGTTGTCCTTTCTTCTGGTGATCTGCCCACTTCATGATACACCAGGAGTTGTTCCAGAGCTTAAGTATTGATAAAGCCCAATTGGAAACTTAAAATATCTGATTCCCTATTTCATACCGCTGTTCTTTTGAGTCACTATTTTTAAAAAAAATAAATTTGTTTATTTTAATTTTTATTTTTGGCTGCGTTGGGTCTTCATTGCTGCACGTGGACCTTCTCCAGTTGTGGCGAGCGGGGGCTACTCTTCATTGCAGGGCGCAGGTTTCTCATTGTGGCGGCTTCTCTTGTTGTGGAGCACAAGCTCTAGGTGTGCAGGCTTCAGTAGTTGTGGCTCACGGGTTCAGTAGTTGTGGCTTGCGGGCTCTAGAGTGCAGGCTCAGTAGTTGTGGCACAGGAGCTTAGTTGCTCCACGGCATGTGGGATCTTCCTGGACCAGGATTCGAACCCGTGTCCCCTGCATTGGCAGGCAGATTCTTAACCACTGCACCACCAGGGAAGCCCTGAGTCACTACTTCTTGGAAGAAAGCCAGTTATCTGCATATTATTACTATTCTCTCTGCATTCAGAAGGAGGCAAGCAGTGAATGAATGAATTTGTGAAATATTTTTTGAGATCCATTTGTTGTGTGCTCACTCCTGTGCTGATCAAAGAGCTGGGATTCTGGAAAACCTACAACATATTATTTATTTTCTCTTTTCGGCAGTTATTTCTGTTCCTGACCTGAATATTATTTGCATTTTGGAGCAAGAGGAAGAGCCCTTGACTGTGAAGAGTGACATGAAAATAGCAAAAAAACAATGGCTGGGGATGTATCAAAAGTATGAACACAGGTCAGAACTCAGATGGGCAGAGAGGAAGCCACACCATTAATGGTGTTTGGAGAGCTCTTTAGGAAATTCTAAGTTTACTACTTATGAACTTTTCTCAGGGGAAATTTTTCTTCTCCCCAACATAGCACACTATCCTTCAACGTGTAAAATTCATCCTTTCACCTCCCTGTGGTGCTGCAGCTCCAGTAGAATCAAAGGCAAGGTCTTTATCTTGATCTACACTCTGCCGTCTGGGCCTTGTTGCTTGATTTGAGTAGCACGTGGTGAGCTGTTTCAAAGGAATCTGTTTCCCCCTTGGTCTCTTCTTCTATACTTGATTGCATGGGATTTTCAATTTTTAGTCCATATAGATAAGAGCTGAGGCCTCCATAGTCCAAACCCCTGGACCTGTCTCAGTTTGGTGTACTTGGAAGAACTAATTAAATGATGGGAAAACAGTGGCTGCTCTTTGATTCCATCTGGCATCTCAGAACCTGCATGGATCTGTTTCAGGTCATGTCTGCCATTCAGATCCCTCA